>NW_020950566.1:5689836-6092125 GCF_900497805.2 Vombatus ursinus | reverse complement strand
TCTTTCTTTCTTTCTTTCTTTCTTTCTTTCTTTCTTTCTTTCTTTCTTTCTTTCTTTCTTTCTTTCTTTCTTTCTTTCTTTCTTTCTTTTTCTTTCTCTCTCTCTTTCTCTTTCTCTTTCTCTTTCTCTCCCCCCTTCCTCCCTCTTCCTTCTCTCCATCCTCCCCTCCTTCCTTTCTTTCCTTTTTTCTCAGTTTTCTTGTTTTATGGTAGAGTAGTCTGGGATCCTGTTTGTAGACAGAAGAGCAGGAATGAGTAGCATAACATCCAGCAGCATTCTCCAGTTACATCAGCTTACCTGGGGGAGGGGGTAGTCAGAAATCACATCCTCCCTTCCACTACATCAGCATAAAAGAGCAGGTATAGTTAGGGTTGGAAAATTAAGAAGGTTTGGAGGAAGCTGTATTGACTGAAACAAAGAAGGGAGAAATGAAAGACATCAGGAAGAATTCAGAAACTGGGCAGTTTGTATTTGCTGCAGACAGTGAGTGGGGATGAGAGGAGAGAACTGGACAAGTTAGGGAAAGGTTATTTTTATACTAAAGAATCACAGATTTAATGAAGGAAGGGATATCAGTGGCCATCTAGTCTACCCTCCCCCAATTTTATAGTTGAGGAAACTGAGGCCCAGAGAGGTAGAAGGACTTGCTAAGATAAGGTAAGTGTTAAGTAGCAGAACTGATCCCAGGTCCTCTTGAGTCCAAAAATGATGCTCATTCTACTCTGCCCCATTGCCTTCCGCTGAGATACCTCTTACAGGTAAGAAATATGGTTTGTAGTATTGGACTGGGGGAAAGTGGATTTAAATCATGGCAGAGTGGAATTAAAAATGAATAAAGAAGGAATTTAATAGTGACAATGTGGAAGAGCGACCGGGCCTGAGACAGATCATTGGAGAGCTGGCAGATTTGACAACAGGCGAAGAGGGGGTGGGAATGAATAAGGCATAGCACCTGGAGAACTAGCTTAGGAAATAAAGGTCTGGGGAAAAAGTCAGGTTGGGTTTTATTGTTTTACGCTGGCTGAAAATCATTGTGTCTAACAGATTAGCTAGAGGCAAAGTCAAAGGATCAGAGTCGAGGAAGAAATAACCTCCAAAGATCATCTAATCAACCCCCTCCCTTCAGGCAAGTAGAGGGAGACAGATTTTGCAGTCATTTGTGTTTGGAGAGAAGGTTAAGTCACAAGAGCAAATGAGATTAGCTAGAAATGGGTATAAGGGAAAGAGAGCCATAAAGTGGATTACAGAAGATAAAGGAAATAATTAAATGGAAGGAAGCAAAAGCAATAGAATCAGGGACAACAGATACAGCTACTTATTCAGGAAATGTAGGCTTTCTAGCTCTTCACATCACTTCCCCTTTCCTTCCAATGTTTAGTTTATCAGACCAGTTGTCCCTTCCTCCCCCTCAGCAACCATTTCTTCCAGAGTGCTGAAATAGCCAAGTAGTTTTTCATCCCCAGTTTAAGTCCAACAAAATGCTCTCTCCTTCTCCCTTCCCAGTAGAAATCCACAGTGGTTGAGCACTGGGTGCTGATGACGTGGATTTACAGGGAAGCATCGATGCAGGGTTTGTTTGGCCACTGATTCATTTTGTGCTGTTTTGTGGAATTCTACTGGGAGCTCCAAACAGAGAGTGTGTATGCATCTGCAGAGGGCTTCAGTGTAACAATTTAGTTGGATAGTGCTACAGCTGAGGTTTTGTTTTTTTTTTCCTTCTCTCTCTCCCTTTTTCTTCCCCTTTGAGACTGGTTACTTTGATTCTTGCTGAGTTTCCCCTCCCTTGTCAATTTAGCAACAGGACGGTGATTACTATAATTGCAGAAACTTTCTCTTTAATAGGCACATAACACTTTGCCCTGGCCTGGGTTGGGGAAAATATCCTCTTCTATGATCTCTAGGTTAGCTTTCTTAAAATTTCAAGTTGCTTAAAGTCACATTAAAATGATGTTAAATAGCCACATACTTGGGGCAGTGGGGGGGGGAGAGGAGATTGAATCTCTTTCACTCAGCTCCACAGCCTCTTCGACTTCCACCCCCCAAGCTGAAAAGGGAACCAAGAAGAAAATGGTATGGCAGGTAAATGGAGGCCAACTGCCAAATGACAGTGCACCAGGGGAGGGAGCAGGGACTAGAGAGAAAGGGAAGAAAGATGCTTCAGATGGGTCTCTGGTAGCCATATCAATTCCAGTCTTCCAGTTTAGCTCTCCAGTCCACTGTCACTGACCCATCTAATAGAGTCTGATAACCACTTTGCTTCTGTTCCCTGTATGAACGTGTGTGCCCGTACCTGATTGCTGCTCCTGCATTCTTTCCCTGCAAGCTCTGAGAAAGGAGACAGGAGCCAGGAAACTGGGTTTCTAAATCCCCATTCCGCTGTTAAGTAACTGTGTGACCCAGGATATGGCGTTCGGCCTCCACGTACCTATTTACCAGCAGTAAAATAAGGGAAGGCATCTTAACCTTTTTGTGTTATGGGACACTTTGGCAATCTGGTCAAAGCCTTTGGATCCTAATAACATTTTAATTAATTGGAGGGTATGCTGAATTTTAGTTAGAAGTTAGTAAAATTAAAGATGTATTTTTTCCCATCCCCTTTCACAGACCCACAGAAATCTATCCATAGATTTCAGGTTAAGAATTCTGCATTTCAGTTAAATTCTATGACTCCAAATGGCACACATTTGCCTTTCCAAATTTTATGTGTGTGTATGAGTGTGTGTGTGTGTGTGTATGTAATGTAATATGTATACATGTTAAATATACATCACTTTAAAAATCTCAGTTTCCTCATTTGTAAATAGAGATAATATATATGCTACAAATGTGTAGACTATTAGGAGCAAAGTGCTTTATAAAACTTAAAACTCTATATATTATATAAGTAATATGTACATGTTACATATATATAACATGGATGTATTCTATATAATTTATGTAATAAGTACATCTTTTATGCTTTAAGTTATATACTATATATGTATATTTATATATTACATGCAGTATATAATATATATGGATATGTACCATATGATATATGTAATATGTACATATTACATTATTCACATATAGTTTTATAAAGCTACATATAGCTTTACAAAAGTTAAAACTATATAGATGTGCTTTATAAAAGTACAAGTCATCTAATCTCATTTGGCTCAGTTTCCTCATCTATAAAATGAGTTGGAGAAGGAAATAGCAAACCACTCCAGGACCTTTGCTAAGAAAACCTCAAATAAGGTCATGGAGAGTCAGACATGACTGAAATGATTAAACAACAAAATATATTAATAAAGTTTTATAAAGCACTTTGTTCCTAATAGCCTTCACATATACAGTGCATATATTATCTATATTTTACAAATGAGGAAACTGAGGTTTATAAAAGTTGTGACCACTCCTTCATGGACATAGCTAATCACTTTTTGATCCACAGATGGTTTCCAGGTCATGTATTTTTTGTTTCTGAGAATGAAGAAATTAGTATCCATTAGAGTATCACATAAAATGCAATGGTCATTATTTGTTAATGAAGACATGAGCTTTGATTCTTCCAAAGTTGATGCTCCTTATTCATTTAAAGAACACGAGCTCTACAAGCCAAGTAAATGGGTTCAAATTCCACCACTGATACTGCCTATGTGATTATGGGCCAGTCACTTAACCTCCCCAGGCCTCCGTCTCTTTACCTGTAAAATGAGGAAGTTAGATTAAATGTCCTCTGAGGTCTCTTTCAGCTCTAGATTTATGATCTAATAATCTATTTACTGTATTCATTTTGCCACTTGTTACCATGACACATTCAAGATAGAAATGGATAAGATTATATTGAAAATAGTCTTTAGATACAGGATGGAGTTTTCTGCTTGAAACTAAATGGTTCATGAATTAAAGGTAGATGAGCAGGAATGAGCATATCTATCCATGGATGTTGAGAAGACCATTTGTCTAGAGAAAGCATGCTCTTAATAGGGAGTAACAGCAGGTATAACTGCATAGGTAGCTGTGTAATCAGGTCAGGTTTTCCAAGGTTTTTAATAGAAAGTGAGAACTTTGGACTTGAAATAAGCAGTCATTAGGGAGTCATTTTAGATTATTAAGAGGGAAAAAACATGAAGAAAATTCTAGGAAAATTTGTCTGGCAGTTATGGATAAAAGAGATTGAGTAACAGAAAGACTGAAGGGGGAAAAAGCTATTGTGTCTTTTCTAGCAAATCAAGTGTGAGAGCTTACACTAGGTTTCAAAAAATCAACTTCACAATTATAAGATGAGAGAAGCATGGTTAGAAAGCAGTTAGTCTGAAAAAGATCTGGGGGTTTTAGTGGATTTCAAGTGAAATATGAGTGAGGTGAATCATGTGCCAACTAAAACAGTTCATGCAATCTTGGGTTACCTTAATAGGAACAGCTTCAGGAATAGATGATTGTCCTTTTGTATTCTGCCCTAGTCAGACCATATCTGAAGTATGATGTTTAGTTCTGGATGCCATGGGTTAATAAGGGTGATAATAAGCTGGAAAGAATAATGAGGGGAGTAACCAGATTTGTGAAAGACCTTGAATTCAAGTCATATGGTGATCAGTGGAAGGAACTGGAAATGTTTCACTGGGAGAAGAGTAAGCATTTGAAGGGCTATTACATGGAAGAAGGATTACCTTTGTTTTGATTGGCCCAAGAGGATGGAAATAGGAATAATGGGGGAAAGTTGGAAAGAGGTAAATTTAGACTTGGAAAATGTCCTTACAATCAGAGCTATCCAAAAGTGGAATGGGGTTGCCTGGAGAGTGATGGGTTGCTCTCACCAGAGGTCTTCAAGCAGATTCTGGATGTCTATTTGCCTGGCATATTGTAGTGGAAAGTCCTTTAGAGTATATGATGACTGATTCCTCTTATAACTCTAAATTCTGTATTTCTGAGGCAATGAGACAGTCTAGGGTGGTTGCAATGTAGGAAGATTGAGAAAGGTGAATCTCAGTGATATTTTAAAGGAAGAATTGATAGGCTTTGGAGACTGAGTATATGGAATGAAGTGGAGATGAGTCAGAGATAACTCAACTTGCAAATTTAAGTGATTGAAATAAAGGTGGCACCATTAGTAAAAATGGAGAAGTTGGGAGGAGGTGCTGCTTTGGAGAGAAACATGTTCAGTTTCAGAGGTGTCATTAAAATTGCCAGCAGGACATCATTCAAATAGAAATGTCTAGTAGGCAGTTGGGAATATGTACTGGGTGCTGGATGACAGGCAATGGCTATAACTGGGGGTGGGGGTCATTCGCATAGCAACTTTAATTGAAGTCATGAGCAATCATGAGTTCTTGAAGGTGAAGAGTACAGAGAAAGATGAGAGGGTTTGGGATTGATGGTTAGGTCTGTACAAAAATGGAATGTATTTTCTTGGGACATACTGAATTCCTCATCATTGCCCAAGGTGCCCAAGCAGTGTCTGGATGACCTCTGAGATACTGTATTCATATTTCAAGTAGGAGATGGACTGGATGATTCCTAGGGGCTCTGATATGACTCCAAGAGGTATGTGCCTAACTAGAATTGGAAGATGAATTGAATTCCACCCTCCCAGCAATAGCCAGTCATAAGGACTATGTCCAACATAACCATACCTTTCCTTTACCCGTTAGCTTGCAATGTGCCCTCCTTCTCTGACATCACCCCTTTCTACTTCTGTGCATGCTTCCAACCTTCCCTTTCTTTCCTCATGGTAGGCCCCTGAGGGCTGTTATATCCTCGCACCCAGGCACCAATAGTAAGTAGCAGCTGAATAGGTTACATTGAAAAATCTCCCCTTATTCCTACTCCAGCATATCCACTCCCTGCCTGACAGATCACCTCTTTATTAATTATTTTTGGGTAGAACAAAATGAGGCAAACAGCAGTATATGTGTATTTTGTATGTTTATATAGCCCTGGATGCAGTGGGAGATCTTGGCCTTTAAACATACATACATACACAAATATATATGTACCATTTATAAATACACACACACCTAGGGATAAAGACTCCAAAAGTTTTTTACTGATTGGGGTATGTGATCAAAATATTTGGAGGACATTGCTTTAACTAAAAGATCCAGTCAAAACTCAATGTCACACATACTCCAAACACACAATAAAAGCTAATGCAGGAGTACAAGAATGTTCCCTGTCTTTGTCAGGTCATTGGCAACCACTGGTAAACGATTGTCTAATCTGACACCTGAGAAACTGAACTTGGTTCCTTTCTTTCTGCTTATCTGGTTGACTGAGCAGAAGGATCTCAAGAGTCACTTGACTGGTTCTTTTTTGGTCTTCCCAGCTGCCAGTGCATTCCCCTCTGAGATTACCATCCATCTATGCTGTATCTATCTTGTATGTACCTATATTCATGTTTGTCTCCCCTATTAGAATGTAAGCCCCTTGAAGGTTGGGATTATTTTTGTCTTTTCTTTGTATCCCCGGTGCTCACCACAGTTCCTAGTACTTAGTAAGAGTTTAATAAATGCTTATTGACTGATTGACTGACCCATTGCACTCACAGCTAAGTCAATAACTAATTGTATTAATCTCGTACTTTTAGTAGGACTATGATTTTGGAACCTATAAACTAACTATATGCATACCTTGGAGATCTTGCAGGTTCGATTCCAGACCACCACAACAAAGCAAATGTGTATTTGTAATAAAGCGAGTCACATGAATTTTTCGGTTTTCCAGTGCATACAAAAGTTATATTTATACTATACTGTTGTCTTTCAAGTGTGCAATAGTATTACGTGTAGAAACAATGTACATACCTTACTTTAAAAATACCTTATTGCTAAAAAAAATGCAAACCATCATCTGAGCCTTCAGTGAGTAATCTTTTTGCTGATGGAGGGTTTTACCTCAATGTTGATGGCTGCTGACTGACCAGGCAGGTGCTTGTGGCAATTTCTTAAAATAAGACAGCAATGAAGTTTGCCACATCAATTGATTCTTCCTTCCACTTGAACACTTGGAGGCCATT
This sequence comes from Vombatus ursinus, assembly GCF_900497805.2. NCBI lineage: Eukaryota > Metazoa > Chordata > Mammalia > Diprotodontia > Vombatidae > Vombatus > Vombatus ursinus. The sequence continues at coordinate 6,085,125 of NW_020950566.1, read as the reverse complement.
GTAGGGTTATTAATTGGCCTAATTTCAATACTGTTGGGTCTCAAGGAATTTGGAGGCAGGAGGAGAGGGAGAGAGATGGGAACAGCAGATCATTGGAGTAGTCAGAACATATACAACATTTATCGATTAAGTTTGCTATCTTATATAGGCCTGGTTTGTAGTGCCCCAAAATAATTACAATAGTAACATCAAAGATCACTGATTACAGATGATCATAACAGATATAATAATAATGGAAAAGTTTGAAATATTGTGAGAATTGCCAAAATGTGACGTGGAGACATGATGTGAACACATGCTATTTGAAAAATGGTGCCTGTGACTTGTTCAATGCAGGGTTTCCACCAACCTTCAATTTGTAAAAAAACGCAATATCTGCAAAATGCAATAAAGCGAAATACAATAATATAAAGCATATCTGTAATTTAGTTCGAGCACATCTGTATGCCATCAATATGCTTCAAAGAGAGGCCATTTAGTAAACAAATTTGTTTTCCATAGCCGTGCTGTAGAATACCTCAGGAGGTCTTAAATAGTGTGATTGGTTATGAATGAGGTCATAAACTGTCAATTCCCCAAGGGTGTTTGGTTTTAGGTGATCTCCCTTTCGGTGTTTACATTTTTTATATTCTCCCAATTGCCTTTGCACATGTTACTTTCTTGGAGAATCCTAATGCTACTTGTGCTTCAAAACATTACTAATATCTCACCTAGTCTAAGAAGTATTCCTTCTCTACTCAGCCCATATTGATTCCTTCCCACCGATTCTCTGAATTTTGGTGCCACTTATATATGACTCAGTTTGACATTCTGTTATTATTGTTGGACCATAGTATAGTAGAAAGAATACTAAAAACCTGCTGTGAGTCTCTGTTCTGTTTCTTATTGGCTCCAAAACTTAGAATAATGGTTCATTTTAACTTTCGGAGCCTTAATTTTCTCATAAAAAACAAGGATCATTATACATATACTATCTACCTCATAGGGCTATTGTGAGAAGAGTATATTATAAACTACAAAGTACCACGTAAATGGGAGTCTTTATTCTCTAGTTCTTTGTTACACATGAGAGACATATTAGATTGTAAGCTTCTTAAGGATAAGGTTGTACTTTATTTCTTTAATATCCTTTGCTTTGTATAGTACAGAATACATAGTAATGTGCTTGATAGACTTTTAGACTATAGCCATTTAGAGCTGGAAGAAATGTTTGAGGTCATCTGATGTAATACCCTTCCTTTACGAATGAGGAAACTGAGGCCCAGGGAAGGAGTAGTTCAACTAGGACTGATTGAATTTCAATCCATGGCTATTTCCCCTATTCCAAATTTTTTTCTCATTCATTCCAAGAAACAATAAATAGTTTTTTTATTTCAAGGCTGCTACCTTGAATGTCACTTTTTTAGTACTTCTTGTTTCCTATGTCTGCCCAGATCCTCTTTATATTAATAACAATAGCTTGTTTATAGTGTTTTCGAGATCTCTGAGGGGTAGTGTGATGTAGTGAATAGAAGGCTGGCCTTGGAGTCAAAAAGAGCTGGGGTTAAGTTCCACTTCTGGTACCTACTTGACTCGTGATCCTAACCAAGTCTTTCAGTCTCTCAGTGGGGCCAGGCAACTCTGAATACAAGACGCAGAACATTTGCTGATCTTCATTGGAAGAAGGAATTCTGCTGATCTGCATTGGAAGAAGGTGGTTCTCTACACGTATGAGATAATTCAATTCAGTGCAATTCAATAAACATTTATTAAAGGCCTACTAAGGTCCAGACACTGAGCTAAGTACTGGGGATACAAACAATGACAAAAGATAGTACTTGCCCTCAAGGAGCTTCCATCCTAACGGGGGGGGGGGGGGGGGGGGAGACAACATACAAACAAATACATAAAAAACAACCTATATACAGGATAAATAGGAGATAATTAACAGAAGAGAGGCACTGGAATTATGAAGGGTTGGAGAAAGCCTCCTATAGGAGGTGGGATTTTAGTTGGGACTTAAAGGAAACCAGGTAGGTCAGTAGTCGGAGCGGAGGAAGAAGAATGTTCCAAGCATGGGGGACAGCTAGAGAGAATGCCTGGAGATGAGAGATGATGTAGCATCTTGTTCAAAGAACAGCCAGGAGGCCAATGTCACTGGATTGAAGACTGTGTTGGGGAGTAAGATATAAGAAAACTAGAAAGGCAGGAGGGGGCTAAGGTTAGGAAGGGCTTTGAATGTCAAACAGAGCATTTTGTATTTACTCCTGGAGGCAATAGGTTTGCCTATTGAGTAGGAGTTGAATGGGGGTGGGGTGGATCATGATCAGACCTTCATTTTAGGAAAATCACTTTAGTGGCTGAATGGAGGATGAATTGGAACGGGGAGAGACTTGAGGTAGGCAGACCCACCAGTAGGCTGTTGCTATAATCCAGGCATGAGGTGTTGAAGTCCTGTACCAGAGTGGTGGCAGTGTCAGTAGAGGTAAGGGGGCATATTCAAGAGTTGTTGCAAAGATAAAATTGGCAGTTCCTTGCAACACTTGAATATGGCTGGTGAGAGATACTGAAGAATCCAGGGTGACTCCTAGATTGAGAACCTCAGGACTGGGAGGCTGTTGTTACCCTCTTAGACCCAAATACGGTTTGTTATTTTAATAAGCATAGTAAATCTGTAGAACAGATGGCATAGTGGATAAGAACAGTGGACCTGGGGTCAGAAAGACCTGAGTTCAAATATGGCCTCAGATACTTTCTTAGCTGTATGACTCTGGACAAGTCACTTAATCTTTGGCTGTCTCATTTTTTTCTTCTGTAAAATGTGGATAATAATAGCACCTACCTCCTATGGTAATTGTGAGGATAAAATAAGATAATATTTATAAAGTGCTTTTCAAACCTTTAAGCCTATAGAAATGCTTGCTATTTTTATTGTTATCATCATCATTATCTCTATTTTTGGCTGTAGTTAGTTTTACCTTTTTCTACTAAAGAACTGTTTAGTCAACTCATGAGGTAGGAAGGTAACTTTGAATTCTCTAAGGCAATGACAGCATAACGTGACTTCTGGCAGGTCCATCAAGCTCAAGGGAAAGTCTTTGGGAAAGTCTAGTTTGAAGAAGTTTATTCCCTGATTGGTCAAATGGTGACAATTATTTTTGTCATAGAAACTCAAAAATAATCTGCTAAATCATAGTTGGATTGTGGTTTGTATCGCTGGAAGTAGTGCCCACAGCCACAAAATTATAGATTATTACTGTATTAAAAGTAATTTTACTTTAATTACTACTATCTACAGACTGTGATTCTCCCTCAGTATAACTTCTAGATGATTTACAGAGATCGTTATTTTAGCGTCAGTGAAACATTCATCCAAGTCAGCAGACTCTTTGCTAACTTATACAGTGGCTGCCAAATGTTTTTTGAAAGCATGCAACAGTGAAGTCAGTCCAAAAGGCAATCCTTGATAATGAAAACATTATGCAGCGACATGCTTTACAGGAAACAGCATTGGACTGGAAGTGGAGAGATCTGGGTTTCATTCATGGATCTGTCACTTTCTAGCTATGTAATCTTGGGCAAATCATTTAATTTCTTTGGGTCTCAGTGTCCTTGTCTGTAAGATGAAGAGGCCAGTAGAATCAGTGATCTTTGAAGTTTCCTTTAACTTCAAAAGCCTATGAAATGATAAAAATGAAAAACACGTACTAGAAACTTTAATTTATCTTAATATATATGAAAACATTCACTAAGTTTACAGGCCATAAGAATATTTTGCTCTCAAAGATGAATACTTCTTGGAGAAATGTTCAGAACTTAGTTTTATACTGTGTAGACTGGGTTTCCTAGAGTGGGTGGATTGGAATTATCTATAGCCAATTTGTTCTTTTCTGTCTGGAAATATTGGACTTCTTATTGATATGAGCTGTGGTTGCTTCTCTCTGTCTCTGTCACTTCTCTGTCTCTTTCTGTCTCTCTAGCTTTGTCTTTGTTTCTGTCTCTGTCTCTCTCCCTTCCTCCTTCCCTATCTCTCTCTCCCTCCATCCCTCCCTCCTTCTCTTCTTCTCTTTCTTTATTTGTAATGAGCCAAATTGTCCATGTCATTATTAGAAGCAGCTAGTTGGCACAGTTGATAGAGCACTGGGCCTGGAATTAGGAAGACCTGAGTTAAAATCTGGCCTCAGACATGAGTTCTGTGACCCTAGGCAAGTCATTTTACTGCTCTCAGCCTTAGTTTCCTCATCTGTAAAGTGAAAATAATAATAACACCTCCCTCCCAGAATGATTGTGAGGATCAAATAAAATATTTGTAAAGTGCTTTGGACAGTATTTCGCACATAGTAGGCACTTAATAAATCCTTCCTCTCCTCCCCTCCCTTAAACTCCTCTTCACTCCCCAACGTTTAGGAAACCACTCCTGCCAAGGGAACTAATAATATAGAAATACCTCATTAGTCCAAAATTCCCTGAATTGGTTCCTTGAACCAATCTTTTTTTGCTCTGTTTAAGGGAGGCCTCTGACTAAAACATTCCTGTCTGGGGACTTTGGGACAATTCTGATGAGGGCAAGTGGAAGCTTACCTTTAGATTATCTGTGGAAAAAAGGAGTTTATTAACCAAATTAACAATGTGAGTAAGATTTAAGAGATGGTGTGGAAATCTTTAATGTATCTGAAAATAATTTTCAAGTATTTTAGTAATATCAAATATACACACCAAGAATGCTAATTATAAATAATTTATTGTCCATTTATTAAAGCACATCTTCTAAGAAAGTCTACTATGTAATACTTTGTTAGCCTAATTTCTTTCGTTTATTCAACAGACATTTACTTAGTGGACAAAGATATGGATTAGGTACTGTGTTAGTTAATAGTTTGAGTGGCCATATGTACTTGTAATGGAAAATACTGCTTTTCTATCTTTAAAATTCTAAACAGCAATCTTTATGAACACCAGTCAAATACTCAAGAAGATATAAAAACCATTGTACATAAGGAAACATAAACTATGACCTATAGTTAAATATGAAACAAAAAAAGCTATATGTTGTGTATATATGGGATTGGCAGCTAGAAACATAGTGAATAGAGAGAGGCACTTGGAATCAGGAAGAACTGACTTCAAAGCCTGCCTTAGACACTGAATAGCTGTGCAGTCCTGGGCAAGTCACTTAAGAACTCAGCTTCAGTTTTCACATCTGTAAAATGGGGATGATAATAATAGCACTTACTTCATAGGAGTGTCAGGAGGATCAAATGGGTTAACATATATAAAGCAGTTTGGAAGCCTTAAAGTGGTAATTATACGCTATCATCATTAGCAAGATAGCAACAACGTCATGCAACAAATCACCTTAATTTTTGATATTATCCTTATGATTCTTTTTTATATAGTTTTAGTCAGTGTGTATATACTTTTGTTCTAATTCTGCTCCCTCTACTCTGCATGTAGTCAGTCCTGTATGTCTTTGTGTTATTAATATTTGACATTTTTATGATACGATAAATTTCCATTGCATTCACATACTACGTTTTTATCCATTTTCCAGAAAATTGCATTTCTTAAAAAATAATCTAGAATTCCCACTGTTCCACATACAATCATTCATTACTTTATCCAATACAGATTCATGCATTTATCAAGTACCCTCTATGTGACCAGAATAGTGCCAATTAATGAAGTCTTACTCTTAAGATAAAATAAATTAGGAAAAAAAAAACTTTGGCCTTTTTTTCTTAAAAAATATAGAAACTACACTGATCCTAGAAAAATGCTTCTATAAATTTATAATAAAGAAAATGAAGCAAAAAAAAAACTGCAAAGCTACTACTAAAGATGATGTCTCCTTTCTCAAAGACAATGAATACTTTTGTGGAAAATGGAAGGGAAGTCAAGAAACCCATTTGTTTCCTTCAACCCCTGCTAAATTCACTTCTAAAACAAAAGTTTTCAACATGCACCTAACCCCAATGACAAAAGAAGCCTGTGGTTAAAGAACATTGAGTTCTGTAGCTATGCCAACAGAAAATTACTGAGAGAGGTCAACCTAGCTTGCTTTCTTTATTCATGTTAATAACAAATTGTGAAATAGTCCACATTTACTGGGAAAAAAAATTTCAAGAAAGAAGGGTCAGCTTGACAGTAGGTTTGATTGTGTTAACCCGATGTATTATACCTTAAAAAGAAATCACAATTAGAAACTTTGTTAACAAAGCCCATCTTTAGTTTTTGTCTGGGCCAGGGGTGTTCCAAATCCAACAGGGCCATTGCTTTTGTGTGAAAAATGCAGTACTAGAAATACCAATGATTTTATAGGACATGTTTCAAATTTAACAAATATGTTATCAAGTACTTTTCATATGCAAGTTTACTGTGTTAGGCTCAGAAGAAACAAAGGCAAAAATGGCATTATTCCTGCTCTCAAGGACCTTACATTCTCCTGAGGGAAGTAGGTCTTCCAGGTGGCAAAGACAAGTTAAAACAAGGAACTCCTGAAATTTGTGTTTGTCAGTGAAAATGACTTAATAGAACTGGGTTGGGCATTTTTTTTGAATCGATCTCTTGTGCTGTGTTCAGGACAGGCCTCTAACTAAAATATTTCTTTTCCATTATATGGACAGTAAAATTGACTGGCTAGGTAAGGATATGAGATATTTCTCAGATTCTGCTGAACTGATTATTGTAGGGGTGATATAATAGCCTGAAAGACACCCTAAGGACTCTGGCCTCAATCCTGTAAATCCCCAGCATTAATCCAAGGAAAGCCAAAGGTCAAGACAAGAATTCCCAGTATACCATTTTCTCCCCCTCTTGTCCCACAGGGGTGCTGACTTGGTAAAAGTCATTCTGCCTAATGCTCTAAGCTGATGAAATCAAAGATAGTCTGAGAAAATTACTTCTGACTTAAGATCGTAGGCTTTGTTTTTTAAAATTTTGAGTTCTAAATTTCCTCACTCCCTCTCTCCCCCGTCATTGAGAAGACAAGCTATTTGATATAGATTATATGTGTGCAGTCATGCAAAACGTATTTCCATATTAATCATTTGGAAGAAAACACGGATCCCCCCCAAAAATCCAAGAAAAATAAAGTTTTTAAAAAAGTATGCTTATATCTGCATTCAAACCCTATCAGTTCTTTTTCTGGAGATGGATAGCATTTTTCATTATAAGTCCTTCAGAATTATCTTGGATCATTGTATTGCTGAGAATAGCTAAGTCATTCACAGTTGATCATCCTACAATATTGCTGTTACCCTGTACATTGTTCTCCTGGTTCTGCTTATTTCACTTTGCATCAGTTCATTTAAATCTTTCCAGGTTTTTTTGAGAGCATCTTGCTAGTCATTTCTTATAGCATAAAAGTATTCCATCACAATCATATTCCACAACTTGTTCAGCCATTCCCCAAATTGATGGGCATCCCCTCAGTTTCTAATTCTTTGCCACCATAAAAAAGAGCTACTGTAAATATTTGTGTATATATAGGTCTTTTTTTCTTTGATCTCTTTGGGATACAGATCTAGTAGTGGTATTGTTGAGTTAAAGGATATGCAGTTTTATAGCTCTTTGGGCATTGCTCTCCAGATTGCTTGAATTAGTTCACAACTCCACCAACAGTGCATTAGTGTCTCAAAAACCTCTGTCATTTTACAAATGGGGAGGCTGAGGCCCAGGGTGGTTAAGTGACTTTTCCAAGGCTACACAGGTGGTAAAGTGTCAGAGGTGAGCTTTGAACTCAGGACCTTTGAGTCTAGATGCAGCCCTCATCCATTTACTTCTCATTTCTGTATTACAGTAAACTGAAGGAAGAGGCATGGTGTACCTCAAAAAGTCCTGGATTTGAATTTCAACTTTGTGCTTTTAGTAGGACCTGTGTAAAATTGAGCAAAGGATTTTACCTATCTAGGTAAATCTGTGAAATAAGAGTATTGGATGAGATGGTTACTAAGGATATTCCTGGCTTTAGATGCTAACTATTGTTATAATACTGTACAAATCAGAAAGCAAAATATTTTTATGGTTGGGTAGAATATTACATTTGTTGAATCTGGACAGGAAGGGGCTGGGTGGAAAGGACTGAGGTTAAGAAGTTTCCTAGGTTTTTTTTTTTAATGACTTTCATTCCATTCCCAGTTTCTAAGGAGGTAATGAGTATGGGTAGGTAACAGACCTAGAATGTTCTTCCCTCTCTAACCTCTATTTTTCTTCTTTCTCTTCTTATTCTCTTTCCCCTCTTCCACCTAATGCAAAACATGTTTATTAGCAGAGGAGCATCCACACTTGATTTTGCTCACCACGAGTCATGAATGTAACAAGTAGCATCCATGTTTCAATGTTAGGGTGTTGGAGGAATGTTCTCTCCCACCCCCACCCCCCCCCCCCCCAGATATTTAAGACCTCTGGAATTTTCTTCCCATCTTGGTTTAAGGGGAGTTTGGGTCAGCTACCTCCTAGGACACAGTTCAGGCCTCATCATGTCTTCAGTCAGTTATTTACTTCTTGGCAGGGGAAGAATGACCAATGAAGCTATGGTTAATAAATAATTGAAATTTAGTTTCTTACAATTTATGTATGACCCTAGTTACTAAGTAGCAGCCTCTTAAAGTTATTTTAGAAGAAAAAAAGATTAAGATTTACTGACTTGGACTCGAAAAACCTAACATTTCAGTATTCAAATCCTATCTCTTATACTTACTGGTTTCATGACCATTGACTGGCAAGTCATTTAACCTCTCTTAACCATAGATTCCTCATGTGTAAAATGGGAGTAATGACATTTGTGCTACTGACCTCACAGGTTAGTTGTGAGGCTCAAATGAGATTGCAGGATATCCCCAAAGTCACACCTTATATAGATGAAAAGGCCTTTGCAATCTTTATAACAACATATAGTACTTGATGACAGTATCTTGAAAGATATTTCAGTTCTGCCCAGGGAATTTCTACTTAGCATTTTTCCCATTAGTCTGCAAGCTTTTAGGGCAAGGATTGTCTTTTGTTTTTTTTTGTACTCAGAGATCTTAGCACAATGCCTGGTACATAGTACATACTTAATAAATCCTTGCTATTGATTTCATGTCATTCTGCATTTCGTGGTTTTAGAGAACAAGTTCAGGGGCCCCTCTAGAGGCTAAAGATGTAGAGCTATAAAGGTGAAATGTGAGATCTTTTGATCAATTATGTTACCAGTCCAAAGCTAAGATCAGATGTCACAGTACAAGAAAAGGAAACCAATGTTAGTTGTGTTATTATAAAAAAAACAGTTATTGAACGCACCCCACATGTGAAACTTGTTTCCTTTTTATAGATGAATATCTGAAATATATGAGATTCATGGAATTTATTAGAATATAAAATTTATTTCTGGGAACTGCCTTGAGTGACTTTTGCCATAGGACTGTCAGGAGAAAAATCTTTTCTGCTCTTTTTGGGGGGACTGGACCTATCTGTGATATCCTTATTGTAGGGAATTCTCTCTATTAATTCAGATTGGGCCACCTGCTCTGTAATTCATATTTGTAGAGAGCTGCCTCCTGAGAGGTTGTGACTTGTTGAGGGTCACAATATATATAAGAGATAGGGCTTAAAGTTGGTCTTTCTGTCTCTAAGACTAGCTCTCCATCCATTTTGCAATGACATCTCTTGTTTTCTATCTACTCTGATCTATTAAATTAATTTTATTCTTTACTAGCTATTCGGCCAACCTAGTATATAATTTGAACTCAAAGAATCTAAAGAGATGAAAATAGGAGTTTGTAACTGAGTTATATTTCATATATGGAAATAATACTACTGACCCACTTTTAGTAGGACCTGCACTCTGATCCATTTCCCCAGCTGTGAGGTTAGGTGGTACTGAATTGTCATCTATACCTGGTTACTGTTCTGTGAGAAATAAAGATAAACTGAAGCACAAAGTTCCCAACATTATCAATTTATTAGCAAAGCTATCAATTGCCAATAAATTGGATCCAAGGCTCCTTAGTAGCCAAGGATATTCATGACAGAATATAGAGCATTCTTAGAGTCTAAAGACAGGAACTAATTAAAATATATATTCATGAGATTAATAATACTCATAATATTAATACATGTTAATAGAATTTGTAGAATAAGGATATATGAAAGGAATAGGGAAGTAAACTGATTGGTAAGATTTGCCTTAGCGCATCCCCATGTGACTTATTATAAACCAATGACTAATGATCCATTATTAAGAAACTTTTGTTGTGTTCAGCTGTTTTTCGGTTGTATCTGACTTTTCATGACCCCATTTGGGGTTTTCTTGGCAAAGATACTGGCATGGTTTGCCATTTCCTTCTCTAGCTCATTTACAGATGAGGAAACTGAGGCAAATAGGGTAAAGTGACTCGGTTAGAGTCACATAGATAGTAAGTATCTGAGGTCAAATTTGAACTCAGTAAAAGGAGTCTTCCTGACTCCACACCTGGCAGTCTATCTGCTGCGCCACCTTGCTGCTTTATTAAGACACTTACAAGAGTGTAAACCATTGCTTCAAGGACAGGAAATCTCAGCCTTGAGAAATGTACAGAATGTTCTATGGTCACTTTCTTAATCCTGTTTCTCAGACTTGTTTATCAGTCAGATTACAGGGAGTTTAGCAATTAGCCAACAATCTGCTAGCCTGCAGAGGGTTAACATATACACTTCTATTTTCCCAGAACTGAAGTAACTTAACCAATATTTCCTCATATGATTTCAGAGCAAAATTACAAAGTTAATTGAGGTTTGAGTAGTAGAAGCTGATTTGGAATTCTTATTTTTCTGAGAATCAAGTTAAGAAGTATTTACTAAAACACTAAATGCTAGACACTGTGCTAAGCACTAGGAATAAATAAAGTCAGTTCCTGTCTTCAAGGAGCTGCATTGTAATAGAGGAAGGTAATACATAAAAAAGGAGCTGGGCGGGGAGTACAGGTGGAGAGAAGGTAGTGATATAGGGAGAGGGATACATGGTGCAGAAAGAAGTTCTAAGAGGAAAGAAGGAATGGAACCTGGAACAGGGTGAAGGCATTAACATGGCTGGCCTGGACACTTTTAAAATAAAGGCTACAGGAGAAATCGACCAATCAGAGGGAGAGACTGCGAGGGCCTAGGGATATTCCAGAGTGAGAAGGCCCCAGTGGCCAATTAATTTCCTAGGAGGGAAGGATGCTGTGATATAGTGGACTGTGATGTCCAGAGAGTCAGGAATGGAGACCAGAGAGGCAGGAAAACATGGAGGACCAGTGGTGTTCATCCAAAAGAAAGCTTGTCTGGGGCTCAATATGACATCTTTAACTAGAGAATAACATTTTTCTTTGTGGAAATCTAGATGGGTAGTGCATATTACTTTATATTAACCCACTTGGCTAAGTGGCCCAAACTTTTTAGTCACAGGATAAGTATATAGGGAACTTTTATTCAATCCACATTTTATTTAATGCCTATTTGTCTTCCATTGTAAACTAAAGAATAGAAAAGCTACAAAAGGAGTTGAGGCCCTAATACTTACACACATGAAATAGAAAATGAAACAAGACAGAACACCAAATACAGGCCAAAACATATTTTAAAGACAATATGTAGTACATGAAGACAAGCAGAACCAGTGTGAGTGGGAAGTATCAGCAAGGCTTCATGAAGCAAATTTGAAACAAGTTTTTTTTTTTTTTTAAAAGCATAATTTGGTTAGATAGGGAGGATGTGTCCTGTAGAAGACCAGGAAGAACAAAAACACTGAGGTGGAAATTAGAATGTCCTTTGCAGCAGACAGAAAGGAGTCTGTCCAGGATGAAGGATGATAGCTGTTGTTTACCTGTTTGATGTGTCATAGGAGATAGCCCCAGCTTAAACTGTAGTCTGAATTCTGGCACTGCGGTAAGAACTCAGGTAAATCATTTAACCATGGTCTCAATTTTGCCTTTCATAATTGTTGTTGTTGTTGTTCATCCTTCGTTCCTGAAGAGGACCAATGACAAAACGAATATGATGTTTTGACTTGTGAGTGAATTGGATTTGTGTGAGGCAGGGCAGCTGATTCGGTCTCTCCCAAGGCCAGATGCTTGGTTTGCTGGATAGAAAACCAGCATGCTGTCATGGAGAGAATGCAGAAATCAGTCAGAAAAACCACTTAATTAGCCACTTAAGACACAGCCCTGACCAATCCTGGCTCTATTAGCCTAAGCTAGTTAAGATTTAGAGGCTGCTGGTCCTAGAGTCAGGAAGAGCTGAGTGTTCAAATTTAGCCTCAGCCACTTACTAGCGGTGTGACCCTGGGCAAGTCAGTTAATATCTCTCAGTCTGTTTCCTCATTGGTGACCCCATCGGGGGTTTTCTTGGCAAAGATACTGGAGTGGTTTGCCATTTTCTTCCCATTTTACAGATGAGGAAACTGAGGCAAGTAGGGTTAAGTGACTTGCCCAGGGTCAAACAGCTAGGAAGTGCCTAAGTCCGGATTTGAACTCAGAAAGATGAGTCTGCATGACTTCAAGTCCATCACTCTGTCCACTATACCATGTAGCTGCCTTATAATAATAACAATGATTATTATTAGTCACTTAATGTTTCAGTGCCCCAGGCAGCTTTCTAAGACTTTAAGTTGCAGAGCAGATTCTGACTGGCATTGGTAAAGGAAGTTTTCTTGTTGATAGAGTCTTATACCAATGAAAACATGTATTCATTTCATACATAAAAATGACTTCATTTGGAGAGAGGGTAAGTATTATAAGATCACTCTGAACCAGAAGCAATTTTGGAGGTCTTCTCATCCAACCCTTTCATTTTCCAGATAGGAAGACTAAGGCCCAGAGCAGTAAGGTAAAAATAATATTTGCTATACCTACTTTGCCATATTGTTGAGAGAAAATAGCTTTAGAAACCATACAAAGATATGGGGATGTAAGGTACTTGTATATGGCTTCACTTTTACAAAGTGTATTGACATATATGGGCCACTAGGTGTCACAGTGGATAGAGTGCAGGACCTGAGTTCAAATCTGACCTCTGACACTAGCTGTGTGACCCCTGACAAATCACTTAAACAAGTTTGCATCAGTTTCCTCATCTGTAAAATGAGCTGGAGAAGGAAATGGAATCCACCCTAGCATCTCTGCTAAGAAAACCCCAAATTGGGTCACTGAAAGTCAGACATGACTGAAATGACTGAACAACAACAAAACCTCAAGATGTTATGCTGTTATCACAGAGGAACAACTAAAAAAAAGGGAAAAGTTCTATATTTGGGTTCAAGATATCAATTTTATAACTATAGTATGGCCAACATATCACTAGAAAGAAAATTATCTGATAAGGACCTGAAGGTCATGTAGTGTATTTTCTATATGAGCTAGGTGGGAGGCGTGGCCATTTGAGGTTGCTCTGATAGAAATATAGTTATCACTTACACATAGCAGAGATTAGGGGTGAATCCCTCCCCTACCCCATGAGATCTGGAAAATCCATGTAAAATTTTTTGGCCCTGCCTTCATATCAGAGAAGAAGTCTGAATTTTTTCTTTTTCTTTTATGGGGAGTTTACAGTATCTTATTGTAAAATTTGGGTTGATATTATATAATACTTTACATATATTTTAGGCATTTTTGATTTTCTAAACTTTTTTTCTGTGTTCTCTGCTGGCCTTTGTGTGTTGTTTTGCAGCTTCCGTAAAACTCCCGAACAATTCCTATTTAATTTCTTATGCCAACCCAGGGTATATTGAAACTTCGATGGGGAAAGTTATGATGTGGAAGGGATAACTGCATAATACTCAGAAGAGAAGGGATGAGCCTGCTATCCTCTGCTCTAGTGGTACCACATCTAAATTGCCCGGTCCTCTTATAAACAGTACATTTTAGAAGGGATGACGCCAAGCTGGTGTGGTCATAAGGTGATCAAAAGGTTGAGGAGACTGGAAACAATGTCTCGTGAAGATGTGTTGAAGAATATAGGAATATGTCATCTAAAGAAGGGTTTGGCAAGTGAATGACATAACAATTCTTTTCAAATTTTTAAAGGGTTGTTGTGTGGAAGATGAATTAGATTTGTTTTACCTGGCTCTGGAGGGCAGAACTGGACCAATGGGGAGAAATTTGGGGTGGACATTTTTGGTTCAATAAACAACAACAAAAAAAGCCTAGCAATTAGAGCTTTCCAATATGGCTACCTTGGGGGAGCAGTGAGTCAGTGCAGGTCTTCAGAAAAAGGCTGGATGACCATTCAAACCGGGTTTCATGCTTTTCAGCATGGGGTTTGACCAAATGACCTTTGAGTTCTAATTCTGTAGTTCTGTGAATTCATCTACCAATTCTGATTTCATGATTCTGCAGAAGAGATTAAAACTGGCCAAGTAGACAGGTTTATAGAAGTCCTATAAGCTAATAATCTCCTATTAAAATGTGTAAAGAACAAAGCCTTAATCTTTCTCATTCCCCTCCTCTCTTGACTCAAGACCTGAGGTAGGATTTGAACCCAGACCCTCTGACTCCAGAGCCAATGATCTTTCTTTCTATTATGTAGCACAGCTTCTCTGACTACTCACTGTAAATTTAAATTTTAAGAGAAAATGCTCCCTTATGTAAAGTTTGCCAGCGTTTGAAACATCACTCAATTTACTTTCTCCAAATTCAGAAAGTCAGGTAGTGTTCACTTATAATTAGAAATTAGACTCTGATAAGGGGACTAACCCAAAACAAAGTTGTGGGGGAAGAAGAGGGGAGAAGAGGACAGATTGATTGATGCTGAGAGTGCTAAGCCTGACTCAGTGCCATAGAGCAAAGTAAGGAGGCCAAGAAGAAAGCACCTAGTAAATGTAAGGAATCTCTCTACAAGCAGTCCAAAAGGTTCCCTCCCCATTCCACCTTCACACCAACACCCTCACAAAAATTCTCAATGGTTTCATCTGGGAATTTAAAGCCTGAAAACATTTTTGGCTTATGTGGCCACAAATACATAACAAAGGCAGAACTGTGACTAACTTAATCCCCTTAAGACTGTATTGTTTCTAGGCTTTTCTTTCTGCCCACTCAACAGTTTGGAAGGCCTTTTAGAACTGAGAAACTGAGGGTGGGTTCAGAGGGAGGCTCCTGAGAGCCCTGGAAGTGGTTAGGAGTCTGGCCTTTAGAGCTAAAGCTGATTAGGTGAGCCTAGCCATCTGAGACAGGGAGGCAGAGGGAATGGCCACCCTAAGCTAGAGTTAGGAGAAAATCAAGCCCCTAAAGGCCAGGAATTTGATGGCAAAGATTGTTATTGTTGTTGCTTGTCCTTTCTTCTTAAAGAGGACCATGACATCAGGAAAATGATGCCATGACTTACAAGGGAATTGGATTTAAGTGAGGGAGGGCTGGGCAAAGTCACCGGCCTCACTGTCCCCTCTGCAGCCATATGGGCCAGTGGCAAGAAATAAATCAGGACAACTGGAAATGGCCCCTAATGCAGTGGGAGACCTTGGCCTTTTTAAGCTAAGATCTTTCCCAGGTCTCAGTTTGACTGAGGCAACACCCATTCAATGAGACAAGCTCAAAGGTACTAGTTATTTAGACTGGACTCTTCTCAGTGTTGTAAAGGGCTGGCACTTAGGATAAAGAATATTCTGCTGAAGATGAAAGGTCTTCTAGCCAAGACTCTGATAAGAATACTTCTTGGCAGGGGAGGTAGAGCACGGGGAGGTGGGGACCAGAAAGGTTATTTTTTCTTCCTAGGGAAGACTTCTACAAGTCCTTATTTATTTCCTGCTACATGACGAGACACTTTAAAAATATTTTCTCATTTGATCTTCAAAACAACCCTGGGAAGTAGGTGCTCTTATTATTATCATCCCTATTTTACAGTTGAGGAAACTAAGGTGAAGTGACTTGCCCAGGGTCATAAAGCTAGAAAACATCTGAAGCTAGACAAGCATAGCACTCTATCCACTGCACCATCTTAGCTGCTGTAGTTCTATAGTTCTATCAATCTGCTGCCTAGTGTGACTGTGGAGAGCCTCAGGTCTTTAAGCTAAAGAGCATAGCAGAGTCCATTCTCCTTACGAAGGAAGAAAGATCACTATAGCCAAGGACCCTAGCTGAAGCAAGAAGTGAGAAATAGAGAAAATTATACCATTTAAAGCCTAATGGAGGTTTGTGTAATTGTTTGTAACAGAAGTCATATAGCTATCAGAGCAGGGTTGAGCAGAGACCAGTGAAAAGAGCTTGATGGGGGCAGCTAGGTGGCAAACTGGATGGAGTGCTGGCCCTGAAGTCAGGAGGACCTGAGTTCAAATCCAGCCTCAGACCAAACATTTGACACTTACTAGCTGTGTGACCTTGGGCAAGTCACTTAACCCCAGTTGCCTACAAACAAACAAACAAAAACAAAGGAAAAGAGCTTGAAGACTTCAGCAGCCCTGCAGTGTTAATGGAATTGTTTGCCCTTCCATATATGGACATATGAGTAGGCGGCTAGGTGGTACAATGGAGAGAGTGCTAGGGTCAGAGAGACCCAAGTTCAAATTTAGCCTCAGATACTTGCTCTCTATATGACCTTGGGCAAGTCACTTAACCTCTGCTTGCCTCAGTTTTCTCATCTGTAAAATGGAGGTCATAATAGCACCTACCTCCCAGGGTTGTTGTGAGGCTCAAATGAGATAATATTTGTAAAATGCCTAGCTTTGTGCCTGGCAAACAGTAGGCACTATATAAATGCTACCTTTTATTATTTATGTGTTCATGTGTATTTTCTCTTCCCATCAATGGTGTGTACATTTGTGGGAATGTATGTCCCAGGCTTCCGAGGAAAATATTTTATTGCTACTTTTCTCATTATCCTATTTCATTAAATGCCTTCACTTGAGCTAATTGTGTCCTCTTTGCTGACTAGTAAAGGTAAATACATTAGTTGGAGCTTAAGAACTATGAGTTAGGGTGGCACAGTGGATAGAGTATTGAACTTGGATTCAGGAAGACCCGAGGTCAAATATGGTCTCAGCTGTGTGAACCTGGAAAATCACTTTGCCTCAGTTTCCTCATACATAAAATGGGGATAATAATGGCACCCACTTGTCAGGTTTGTTGTCCTAAAAGGAAGAACTCTGAAATCCATACATAAAGCTAGACTTACACGTAGGCAAAACTGTCTGCCTAAAAGGATTATTTTAAGAGAACCAATTGGCTCCCCCCCCAAAAAAAATCTAGAAAAATACCTCCCCCCACACAAAACCAAACCTACTTGTTCCAAATATCTCTAAAATTTTTCAACCTTAAAGCTGTCTTTCAGTGCTCCTCGTGAAGCAGACAATTAATAAAGGTTTGTAATAAATATTAGCTAAATGAATGTTGGTTATAGAATGCTAAAGACTTTATCTACAGAAAATTCCTTTTAAAATTTAAATTTGCTGCCCAGAGGAAGAGGTCACATATTGACTATTCATTAACACCTTAGTTTTTCATGTTAGTAGAAAGGCTGCTTTCTACTTAGTGTCAAAAATATTTTTACACTGGCATGGGGGACTGGAAAGGAGCAGGGAGAAAACATTATCATTCTTTAAAGGCCTTTAATAGTCACTATTAGTTCTGACCATTCTTCAGCTTCACCAACACACTGTTTGTTTTTCTTTGCATGTTAGGAGAGGCACTAAAGCAATAAAAAAATCAGATTTAATGTTAACTAATGTTGGCTACAGTGTTTCAATGACTCAAGGTGATAGACTAGAGAAATATTAATCCAGGTTGGTTATTTAATGTCTGCTGTCATTTTTTTTTAGACAGTTCATATGAGAAATTGAAATTCTTTGCTCACAGCAATGAAGCTTCTTAACATCATCTGGGTGTATCGAAGGCTTATCTTCATCATCCTCGTTCCGCTGCTTTTATTGCCACTGCCTCTAATAATCCAAACTAAAGTAAGTAAATGATGAGAAAACAGTTCGATTAATTTCTTGGCTAGTTTCAATTACCCTGTGTTTTCATTGCAAGATCTACCTGGCTCAAATTTGAATGTGCTGAAATTGTTAGTGTTTGAAGTCAAGATTTGCTTGGATCATTGGGCTTTATCCATTTTTTGCTGCTTAGTGATTAATATTAGCACTATGAGAAGACAATTTTAATTCATAGCAGCTCAACTAATTGGAAGGTTCAATTAACCAGAATTTTGTCTTCATTAAAATTTTGTGAGAACATAGAAAAAAAAAGTGAGACAATAAGCTAAAAGAAGGGATGAATTGAGAAGGTGACTTCCAGGAAATATCTTTTACTCAGATTTATCTCCTACACTTTGAGGAAAATGGCCTGCTTTGGAGTCGATATATAAATTCTAGTCTTAGCTTTGATGCTTAGTTCCTATGTGACCGTCGCCAAGTTAATCAAGTTATCTGAGCCTCTTTTTCTTAATCTGTAAAATGGGGATAATGACTTGTAAAATAGGGGTACTAATAATTATACAATTTCACAAGGCTGTTGTGAGGAAAATGTTTATAAAGCTTAAATGTGAATTGTTATTCTCTGTTTTTCACATATCAAGTGGGCACAGCAAGTACATTATAGCATTCAATTGTGAGGACTAAATGAGACACTGGGAGTGAAATTGCTTTGGAAAATATAGTGTTATTTCTTATTTAAAATTAAATTAACCACAATATCATATCCTAGTTAAGTTAGATTTCACTCTAATTCATAGGACATTCTTCCTTATCATTATTTTCTTTTTATGTGTAATTATTTGAAAATAAAAAGAATAATCAAATTGACACAGATACACAAAAAGCAGCAGGCCTGAGGCAATCTTGTTTTGTCCTGACTCAACTTAGTTCTTGTCTTCTTTCTCAAACAAAAGTAGGAGATTTTGAAATCCATGCAGAAATAAAAATGAAGTTTTGGAAGTAGAATTCTCTTTCAATGAGAAAATGCTAAATAAACATAAAGCACTCTCTCTTTCATAGAGAGATATGTTGTAAATAAAATCTATGCTATCATTAGTGTGGGCATTTATTAGTGTGGCATAGTGGAAAAAGCATGAGTTTTGGAGTTAAAGATTGTTGTTCAGTCGTTTCAGTTATGTCCAACTCTTTGTGACCTCATTTGGGGTTTTCTTGGCAAAGATATTGGAGTGGTTTGCTATTTCCTTCTCTAGTAGATCCATTTTCTCAGGCAATCAGAAGTTAAGTGACTTGCCCAGGGTCACACACCTAGGAAGTGTGTGAGGCTGGATTTGAATTCAGGTCCTCCCAACTCCAGGCTCAGTGTTCTATCCATTGAGCCACTGGCTGCCTCCTGGCATCATAGGATCTAGGTTCAAATCCTGGCTCTGTTACTTAATATTTATGTGATGTTAGTTAGGTCACTTTACTCTGTGTGTGTGTGTGTGTGTGTGTGTGTGTGTGTGTGTAGTTGCTTATTTGTAATGTGAGGGGATTAGATTAGATGAGCAGTCCTGTGAGTGCATGATCCTCTCACCAATGTCAATCACACCTTCTTTGCATTTGAGTAGGTGGTGGCATGAGTTGCAATGGTCAAAATAATTTAGTACTAATTGGCTAAGCTTTGGGGAGATAAGCCTCTTTGAACTCAGCCAGATGGCCCATCTTCTCAAGCTGGAAAAGATTTGAAGATCAGAGAAAACTATGAGAACCTACCTGATGTTATTTGGAAAGGTCACTTACCGAGGGATTGCCCCCCATGTAATGAATTTCTTTTGGTTTTAGCAACTCATAAAAATATCCGTTAAGGGATAGAGAGATTATAGTCAAAATCAGCACTGAAAGAATCATGGATTTTACTTTATATTTATTTTTGAAAGTTAAGTAAGATACAGTCTTTTATGTCTGCAATCTTTTCATCAAAAGAGAATTCTAAACTGAGAAATTTCTAGTGACCCTTTATCAATTGAGGAATGTCCCTTATTGTTATAAATTTGAACAAGTTGCTTGTATATTTTGGAATTGAGGCTTTTATCAAAGAAACACTGCAAAGATTTTTTTTTCTTCAGTTAACTATTTCCTTTTTAATCAGCTGCATTGGTTTTGTTTGTTAAAAAAAAACTTTTAAAATGTTATGTAAATAAAATCATCCATTTTGTCTTTTTCGAGCCTCTCTTTATCTTGTTTGGTCATGAGCTCATCCCTTCATCATAGATCTGAGAAGTAATTTCTTCCTTATTTTTCTAATTTTTTTTATAATGTCACCTTTTAATGTTCATATTATCTATTTGGAGCTTATCTTGACGTATGGTATGAGGCATTAGTCTAAACCTAATTTCTGCCAGCCTGATTTTGACTTTTCCCAGAAGTTTTGTCAAATAGTGAATCCTTAATCCAGTAAGTGGGGTCTTTGCATTTATTGAATTTTAGGCATCGATCAACCTCTTTATCTTTTAACCAGTACCAAATTATCTTGAGGATTACTATTTTATAGAATAGTATAAAATCTATACTGTAGTATGAAATCTGAAATTGCTTAGTCTCCTTCATACTTTTTTCTCCATGTTTCTTTTGATATTCTTAAGGGTTTTTGTTTTTGTTTTGTTTTTGTTTTTTAGGAAGATGGTTAAGTAAGTTGGGAGAGAGATAATAAATACTGGTTAATTAAAAAAAGTTTTAAAGAAAAAAGTGAACTATCTCCATACTTCCCTATTTTCAAGTCTGTTTCAATATCGCCTATTTTGGATTAAAAGAAGTAAACAAGAGCTAAAACTAGTCACAATAAAGCAAAGTTGTCTCTTGGACCTTATTCAACTTCTTATAATCTTTGAATTACTGATATGTCTGAAAAATTTATTGCTCTTTTTAGTATCAAGTAATTTGGAGAGATATTTGATCCAAACCCTTTGAAAAAGAAGACAAGTAAATAAAAGTACTTGTTTTAAAGCAAAATTATTTTCTTAGAAAATGTGTAATTGGTATATGGAGTACTATTGGCTTTTCTGTGGACCTTGGCTATGATGCACATGGCTCTTGTAGAAAGTGAAGGCACGAAATCAGGGAGCATTCCTTTTGCCTTCCCTTCCGATCAAGCCATTTGTTAAAACTCAATTAATGGTAATGAAAGGCTTTTTCCTTGTACAATAAAGTAATTTCATTTTTGGCTACTTTTAAATGCATATTTAATCATTCAATCAGCCACTAATTAAACTCAAAGAATATTGTTTTACAGTGACTTACAAGGAAAGCAGTACATTTTTAAAAAGAGTGTGCCTTTTTAGTGTATTTAAAAAAAAGATCCTTTGTCTCAAAAATGAGAAAGAATGTAACATTGGAAATATGCCATTCAAGTAGATGTAGATCAAGTTAATATAAATTTCAGCAGACTCAAACTAGACAACTCTCAGGCTTTTTTGATAACCTAAATCATACAGAACTGGGAACTGAACCCCAACTGGGCAGACTTAAGATCATTGGCTGGAAGTAGGGAAAGCATGTTTAGGCTTGAGTGATGAAAAAGTTGCTAATGGTTAGAGCTGACCCAAAGTGAGATGACTTGCCCTCAAAGGTAGTGACTGGGCTCCCTCCACCTACGGCTGGATGACTGCTTGTGAATGACATTGTAGAAGGGATTCCTAGTCATGTACAAGCAAAACTAGATGGTTTTCTAAGGGCCAGTTTAGGTTCATAGATACTAATTCAAACATCCTTTCTCTTTGGTTTATTATGAGAGAGGGAGAGGAAGGAGAGGAGGAGGTAAGAAGAGAGCTAGGGGGGAAAGAGAGGGACAGAGAGGGACAGAGACAGAGAAAGAGAGAGAGCACGAGAAAGGGAGAGGGAGAGAGGGACGAGAGAGAGGGAGAGGGAGAGAGAGAGAGAGAGAGAGAGAGAGAGACAGAGAGACAGAGAGAACAAGAACTATAGCCATGAAACTAAACTTATGTAAACTAAATAATCAACTGGTTTACTGATTTTTCCACTTTTCAACTGCTAGCTGTACTGTTGTAAAAACAGCCTGAAATAGCCCTATCTAACATCACAGTCAGGACTACAATGAAAAAAAAACTGAATTGTTTGGCTATGTTAAGATTATTTTTATTGAAACCTTATGCTTTTATATCACCTTCATTTATGACTACATCTCTCCTCTTCCCTGCCCTACAAGTCATTCTTGGTTAAAAAAAAATTTTAAAGAGAGAATGAAAAAGTAAGTTAGCAAAACCAACCAATACATTAATAATGCCTGACAGTATATATAATATTCCATACCCACAGTCTTCTACCTCTGAAGAAAGAGACGGGAGTGGGGTTAGCTATTTAATATTTAAGAATTTCTTATCTTTCAGAGAGGATTATCAGGTTTTCTAGTTGGAAGGGACCTTACTAATAATTGAGTACAACTATCTCATTTTAAAGATGTTCAGTAGTTTCAGTCACATCCAACTCTTCATGACCCCTCTTTGGCATTTTCTTGGGAAAGATAATGGAGTGGTTTGCCATTTCCTTCTCCAGCTCATTTTATAGATGAGGAAACTGAGGCAAACAGGATTAAGTGACTTGCCCAGGGTCCCACAACTAGTTAGTGTCTGAGGCCAGATTTGAATTCAAGTCTTCCTGACTCCAAGCCTGGAGCTCTATCCACTTCACCACATAGTTGCCCCCATTTTAAAGATGAGAAAACTATAATTAAGAGAGGTGAGATGACAGTTCTAAGGTTGTATAGGTAGTAGGTAACAGCACAAAGATTCAAATCCTTGCTTCTACTCCACTCCAAAGCTCTTTCCACTATGTTGTGTTGCCTCTTATTTAGGGGTCAGAAAAAAAAATGTCTTCATCAAGGTTCATTCTTCTTTGGAACAGTTATGCAAGCTCTCCCTTGTTAATGATCAACTTCCAATACTTTATACTTAATGGAAATAGCTTATACAGGTTCACTTGCAGGTAAGGTCAAATTCATTGTCATCATGTCCTCAAGTAATCTTGTACCTTTTTTAATGGAAGTACCATGGAGCCTAGAAAGTACAAGCAGCTTAGATAAGAGGCTTCTAGTCTCTAAGGGAGATGATGTTGCCTTGTAGAGATGGACCTGAACTTATTAAAAAGGAGGGTAATTATGTCATGTAACTTGAATATTGCAAGACCCTCTCCTGCCAAAACTATCTTCTCTATACAGGTACCATGGTATCACCTTTCTTTCCTACATGTTTGTCACTTTCTGTTGCTGTTTGTCACTTTCTGTAGAGATAAAAGTTGGAATATTAGCACTAGTATACCACTATTTTAAGCATATTCATTACTTAAAAGTGAAGAAAGCCACCAGAGTTCTCCTCTATTCCTTTCCCATTAGTGTGTTGGCTTGGATTAGTTTATTACATTAGTAAATCATAATTACTTGGAAGGAAAAGGCCCACTCTTGTTTGTTGTCTCAGGCGGGGAGGAGGTGTAATTAGAGATAGTCAAGTTTTTAATGGGTATAGGAGGGCACAGACGGACTGGGAGGGAAACACAACAGAAATAAGTTTCTTAGGGGAGCATAAGACTGGGGAGGACTTACTCCAGATACTGGAGTGCTTGAAGTAGTCATGAGGGGTATGATGAGGAAAAACCTCACCTTCTTCATAGTTTTGTTTACAATTGGTCCCCAGGGCCCACAGATATCATGGATTCTTTTGGTACTATCAGAATCTCAAGGCTGTTAAAAGGCAAAGTAGGGCAGTCAGAAATCCTGTCATCCATTCCTAAGCTGAAAAATGCCAACAGGCTCCCCAAGAGTTCAGAGGCAAGACAGATAGGCCTTGCTGCTAATTCTTACATGTCCAGGGTTTTTAATCTCAATCTCTCCCTCTCTCTCTCTCTCTCTCTCTCTCTCTCTCTAGAGAGAGATGGATCTCTTTGGCAGTCTGTTGAAACCTATGGCCCTCTTCTTAGAAGGTTTTTTAAATGCTTGATATATATAGGATCACAAAAGAAATCAATTACGTAGAAATAAAGGTATCAACAAATTTTTTAAGTTCATGGACAGTAGGTTAAGAACCTCTGCTCTTGGCTTTGTGGAGAATATCACGTGTATATATGTTTCTCAAGAAAAATCAGAGAATTTTTAGGGAATATGAATGTTTCTATTTTTTAAACCCAATTCATGATTTCATCCAATGGTCAAATCCCCACCACTGCTGCATATGGTCACCTAGTCTGCAATTTAAAGCCTTAGAGAGTTGCTTGGGGTAGAAAAGTTAAGTGGATTGCCCGATATGACACAGCCAGTATCTCTCAGAGCCAGGACTTATTGACCCCAAGCCCAATTCTCTATCCCCTATTATCACAACTCTTTGCATTACATGTATTATTTGAAATCTCGATCCAACAAGCAGAAAAAAAGAAAAAGAAAAGAGACAGAAAGAAAAAGACAGACCCAACCTAAAGGGCTTATAGTAAAATTGAAAAGTGAGGTTAAAATTTTTTTTAAAAGTAGATTCATTTTCTTCTGTGTCTTTCATTTGTAAATAATCTCCATTTGTGTTTTCCTTTTTTATTCAATTGATGGGGGGAAGTATGAGGGAAAGAAAATAAATACTTGCTAATCAGGAGAAGGAATGAAATTAAATTCTGAAAAAAATAAAATTTTACTAAACTGAGAGAGTGAGATTGCTCTGAAGTATGTTTTCTTGAATTTTGGTGCTGGAAAAGACTTTAGAGATTATCTAGTCTAAGTCCATAATTTTCCAGGTGAGGAAAAAAAGTCAGAGAAGTTAAGTAACTTAAAGTCACACAGCTACTTAGCCACAAAACAGTGTCTTGATGACAATTCCAGTACTGTTTCCAGGATGTCAGATGGCCAGCTAGCTTTTTCATGTAGAATAATTAGCAAGTTAAGAAAGGGCTGTTGTTTTCCTCTCAACTCTCTCCTACTTGTATCAATAGATAATAAAATATTTACTAAACATCTACTGTATGCTGGATACTGTGCTAAGGGCTGAGGATACAAAAAGAGGCAAAAAATAGTCCCTCCCTTTAAGGAAATTACAATCTTATAGGGAAGACAACATGTAAATAAATCTATATGAAGCAAGCTATATACAGGGCAAATAGGAAATAATTAACAGGCCTTATTTCCCATTTTTTTCTCTTCTCCCCAAATAATGTAAAAGTAGACATGCTGGTCTGATTCCTACTGCCTTGGGATTCTGGGGGGTTTTGTGAAGAGAAAAAATATGGATAACAAACTTAGAACATCAGCTAACTTGTAACATTTGTCAGACAAATGATGCCACAGTCTAGTGCCTAAAGGGCAGCTAGGTGGTACAGTGGATTAGAGAATTTGGCTCTGAATCATGAAGACTCCTCTTCATGAATTCCAGTCCAGCCTCAGACACTTACTAGCTGTGTGACCCTGGGCAAATCACTTAACCCTGTTTGCTTCAGCTCCTCATCTGTAAAAAGGGCTACAGAAGGAAATGTCAAGCCTGTCCAGTATCTTTGCCAAGAAAACCCCAAATGGGGTCATGAAAAAGTTGGACATGACTGAAATGACTCAACAACAACAACAACAAAAATTTATTTAGGTGCAGCTAGGTGGCAAAGTAGATAGCGCACCAGGCAAGGAGTTAGCAAAACATCTCTTCCTGAGTTCAAATCTGACCTCAGGCAGTTGTATGACCCCGGGCAAGTCATTTAACCCTATTTGCTTCAGTTTCCTAATCTATAAAATGAGCTAAAGAAGGAAATGGAAAACCACTCTAGTATCTTTGCCAAGAAAACCCCAAATGGGGTCGTGATAAATGAGACAGGACTTAAAAATGACTGAACTAAGTATTAAGATACCTTTCTTTCCTTGCACATCAGGATGGAGAATTTTTCAGTCATCAGGATATGGGAAATGCAGAAGACACTCATTTGCAAATGATGAAAGAGAGAAGCAGGCATATTAACAGGAAAAGGAAACTTCTGTCTCCTAAGCATCAAGAATCAAAGAGATTATGGCTAGATCTACATGATGCCATTAACAACTGGGTTTGAAAGTTCAAAAATCACTTGTTTGTTGTACAAGATTTTAAGCATTTTATTTTAACATATTTTTCTCCTTGGCTGAATTGCTAAGGGGTTTTAGATCCACTCTTACAGGCGGTGGTTTGGGAGGTGGCCAATGGTACCTTAATCTGTTTAGATGTTACTTAAAAACAAAATAATTACAATTCATATGCTCTGGTCTTACTTCGTTTTTAAAAATATTAATTCTAGCATTGACCAATCTAAACATACACTATCAACTACCTTTGAATACTCTGGTCCCTAGTCATTTCAAGATAACCTCAATCCTGGGTTCCCCTTCTATCTGCTTTCTCCATTCCTTTTCATGCTCGTGCATGATCCTGGTGAAAATCAAGCTGATTGTTTTCTGCAGATTTATTATCTAATTTCAAATGGGCCCTCACTGCTATACAACAAACTTTATTTTTCCCTGGTTGATATTGTATCATACTCTCCACAGTAACTACTTCAAACCCTCTCCACTGTCCTAAGACCCATCTTCCTACCTGCTAACTCCTCCTCCTCCTCCTCCTTCTTCTCAGCAGAAGACCTCACCTCCTATTTTACTGATAAAATAGAATTCATCAACCATGAACTGTTTCTTCTCCCTTAATCCATACCTCAGGAAACCTTCTCATTCCTTGTGGTCTCCTTTGTTCTAGTCTCTCAAAAGGTGGCCCTTCTTGCAAAGGCCAACCTTTCCACTTGTTTTCTTTATTCCATATCTACTTTTTTCTTTTCTATTATTTTCAGTCTCTCCTTGGTGTTCATTGACTCTTGCCTCTCTCACTTCTTATTCAACTGTTATCAAGTCCTATCAACACTACCTACAAAATACCTCAAGCATGTATACCCTCCCTCCTTATTCTGAAGTAATACTCAGCTACAGGTGAATGATACTTTTTATCCCCATTAGACCTTACATAGCACTTTCTATAGCTCTCTGGTACACTTGTGTATTATTTTGTAGTGCACTTATTTGTGTATGTTTCTTATTTGACTATTAGGTGGAAAGGACCACGAGTGCAGTGATTTTGTTGTATCTAATCTTTTTATTTCCTTTAGCACCAAGGTAATGCTCTGCACGCCATAGGTATTTAATCAATATTTAATTGAATTGAAAATAACTGTGGGATACCACTAAAAATAATATCTTTCATTGACTCCTGGTTGTAAACATGCTATGGTTCAGTGTGCAGACCTTTCCTGCCAAAATATGTGGTCACAGCTACCTTTAACCCAAGACATTAATTGAGAATTAATGCCTGTCCACATTGAGTCTGGGTGTAATTGACCTTGTCTGTGGAGAATCAGTTTTTCAAGTTTATGGGTTTTGAAATGTAGAGACCTTTGGAAGGAAACACTCTATCTACTGGTAAAATTTTGCTATGGATCAGCAGTTGAGAAACACTGATCTTGCCCAATTCCCTGTCTCTGAGGAATACTGCACTGAAATCATCCTCATAAGGATGCTATAAATCCTTCTCCTAAAATATTTAGAGAAGATAATCCAATGATTTCATAGTGGATGCTACTGCCTTCCTATTCTTATATTTAGAACATTTTTTTAAATATTTATTCTTTCAATATTTAGACAACCTTTTCTCCTATTTGGCCTATACTCCTCCAACGACAAAGTCCATACTCTTTCATCTAGTCCTGAGTGAAAACAAATAGATGCTCATCACATGCAAAATTCCCAAAAAGTGTTTAATTAATTAACACCTTCAATTCTTTTCTTTAGTACTCACAATTTCCTCAAATCCTATATTGCACAAAATAATTTGGTACCAAGGGTAGCCACTATAGTTGTGATGGAGCAACCAGCCTGGATACCAATCTGGGAGCTTGGCTTAACTCTCCAATATGGTGGGTTACCTCTCTGTGAACCTGTGTAATGACCTTGAAACTATTTGTTTCTCCTTGATAATTGTATGATGTCTGCACTCTTGCCAATGAGGGAATTTGTTGTGTTCTACTCTGGATATTTGCTAAGAGGGTCTTGTTTTTCTTTCTTTCTTTTTTTTGGTGTGTGTGGGGAGAGGAAGGATATATAGGAGAGTAAACAAATACTTGTTAATTGAAGAAAATTTTTAAAAAGTGTGTCATGAGACAATAATAACAATCAGCATATTGAATACCCATTGTGTTCAATGCATCATGCCAGGCATCAAGGAAATGAGGAATGAGGGGGAAAGAAACAATGTCTACAGTCTGCCCTATGCTAGCATAAGTGTTGAGTGTACAAAGACAAAAATGAAACGATCTCTGCCCTCAAGGCAAGTTGAGGGGAGAGAGTAATAACTTTGAGCAAATTGGAGAAGGCTTTAGGGAAGAGATGGAACTTGAGATGCTGTCTTGAAGGACGATAAGGATTCTGAAAGTCAGGGACAGACGAGGACATGGATTCTAGATATGGGGAGTGGGAAAGAAAAAAAATGCTGTTTGTTCTCTCTTTAAAAAAAATAGGGCAAAATTTGCTTTTCTCCAGTCTTGCAGTACCCTTCAATTCACCTTGGTCTTTCAAAGATCCTTTACTCAGCACATTTGACAATTCCTTTGCTCCTTTATGGTGTGACTCATCTGGGCCTGATGACCTGAACTCTTCAAGGGTATCTAGCTGTGTGTTACATTACTATCTCACTATTTATATTGGTTTTAGATTTCCTATCAGTCATTTTTGTTCTGCCCTTTCCAAACCAAAGATTATTCTCTTTGGCATTAAAAAAAAAAGAAATAAAACATACTTTCCTCAGCATTTGTTTTATTTATTTCCCCACTATTCTGTGCTTTTTCTTGTTTCCTTTTTATTACCTGGCTTTTCTTTGTACTTCTGCTAATGAAAGAAAAATAAAAAAGGGCATCAGGATAGTTTCTAGAGTGGAACTACAAGGAAAGTGAAAATTATTTTATATCCTAGTTTTTTTTTTCTCTTAAATATGTTTCAGATTTGGACTAGTTTACCAGTTGCCTCGATTCTGAGTTCATTTTACAGATGACAAAAGTAGACACTCAAAAATCAAAGAATTTATGTCAAATCAATTGATGTGGTAGATCTAGGGTTATAATGTATGTTTTCTTAGACTGAGCTGCTTCTAGGAATTCTTCTGAGGGTTGTAATGAGAGATCTGCAACAGAGAGGCACTAATATTGGGGGCTTGCACTAAAGATATAACAATTGAAACCAAGAAATTAACATGGTGGTATTAAAGTAAAGAGAATACATGTTAACAGCAAGAAGAAATAAAGTGATGGAGCCTGAAAAGCATCACTGAGCTGGGAAAAACAGCCTGATGTCATGGGCCAGTCCTAGTTAACATGCAAGCTGTTTTGTGCTGATTATTTTTTCCCCTCACAATAAATTCTCTTGATACAGGGTTTTTGAGGTTAAAGAGACCAGAGAACATAATAGATGGAAGCACAGGCATATAATGAGAGGAAATTTAGAGACACTGAACTAACAATGTGAGAAGAATAAAGTCAAGAATAGGTGTGGAAAGATAAGGAAAATGAGACAAGACAGGAAAATGGTAAATGTTGGGAGATGCTCAGAGATGGCAGTGTTTTTCAAAGTTTGAAGAGGCTTAATTAGGAGGGGAAGAAACAAGGTTGAAGAAGACTCAGTAAAAGGAAATCAGAGGGAAAGCATAAAGGAGAGACTACTAGAGGAGTGAAGAGAAAGCTTTTTAAGACAAAATGTCATTTTAAAGAATCGTAGCAATCAAAATGTCTAGTAACAAATAATAATTAAAATGATAATAATAGCTTATATAAAGTATTAAAAAAAGCACTAAGAAAAAGGGAACAATGGCTATACGAGGGTGGGGAACACAGGTTCCCCACCCCTATAAAATGGAAGAAATGGAAAATTCCTCCCCCCCCCCAAATTAGACTGAAGAGATCATTAAGAAGCCAGATGGTAGCTAAAATATAAGGCATGTGATCAATAAAAAGACCACTTGTGATTCCACAGGTACAATGCTGAAACATGCTATGTATCTCCTGATAGGTGAAAGATTTAGGGTGAAGAATGAGATGTAAATATTTTTGTACACAGACAATGGGGTTATTTGTTTTACTTGAAATTATACATTTATTACAAAGGAATTTCTTTTTTTTTCTTTCTTTTTTTCTCCATTGGGGTGGGAGATGAGTGAGAGAATATAATTTCTGTTAATTATTTTAAGAAAGGAGCATGCTATAGATGTAGAATGTTTATGCACTTTTAGATAAGGTCATTGTGTTGTTAGTTTTACTTAACTGTCTTACTTTGTTAAAAGAGACCTCTAAGGAAGTGGGGGGTATTTTGTAAATGTTTGTAAGGTAGAAGCCAAATATGCCTATAAGTCTTTAAAAAAAAAATAAGGTACAAGGCAAAAAGAGAGAGAGTAAGAGAGAGAGACAGAGAGAGAGAGAGAGAGAGAGAGAGAGACACAGAGAGAGAGTGTGAAAGCAAAGAGGAAGATGGTGGTGGGGAGGAAAAGAAGCATTTATTAAGCACTTACTTTCTTCTAGGCATTATGCTAAGTGCTTTACCAATACCATCTCATTTGACACTCACAACAACCTTAGGAGGTAGGATGCTATTATGACCCTCATTTTACACTTGATGAAACTAAGTCACAGGGAAGTTAAATGACTGGCCCAGGGTTACACATCTAGTAAGTATTTCAGGTTGGATTTTAACACAGTTCTTCCTGATTCCAGACCCAGTGCTTTATCTAATGACCAAAAAAAAAGTCTTCAAAATTTTGCCTGGGGAAGGTACAAATTTTATTGTATTTTATATAGGATCATAGGATTTAGAGCTCTAAGGATCTTTGAGGTTAATTTCAACACCCTCATTTTGCAGGTGTGAAAGATATGGCCCAGAGAGATGAAATAAACTGTTGTTTGTTCATTTATTAAACAAATATTCATTGAGCAACTGCCTAGAATGGTACTGGAAACACTTTGGAATCTGAGAAGGAGAATAAGTCATGGTTTCTTCCCTCCAGGAGTTTATAATTATGATGAAGAAATAAGACATGCACACAGAAATTTAATGACAATTCAAGGTATGACAAAATACCATGTGGGTAAGACTAATATGCTACATGAGGAGAGACAGACAGACAGACAGAGGGTGCTGTTTCTCACCCAGCATATTGGATGAAAATAGTGCTTGAGAGGGATTTTAAAGAACAGGTGGAGTCTATATTTGAATGAACATGAAATTACTTAATCTAATATTAGTATGCCATAAAAAGGTGAAGAAGTGGGGACATAAACCTTTTTTTTTGATGGCCAATTTGCTTTTTATTTCCATTTAGAAATATAAAACATATAAAATAAAATTGGGGGTTTCTCTGCAGGATGAATCAATTAGTCAATCAACAAACATTTATTAAGTGCCTAATGGATGCTATGTAAGCCCTCTGTTAGACTCTGGTGATAGAAAAACCTAAATGAAATAGTTCCTTTTCTCTAGGATCTTACATTTTATTGAGGATATAAAATAGTCACAGATAAGTAAATATAGGATGTGGAAAAATAATAATCATTATATAATGATTCAATATTAATTATTAAATATAATGATTCAGCATTAATTTCATCTGATCCTCACAATAATCCTATGAAGTTGGTGGTAATATTATCCCCATTTTACAAATGAGAAAACTGAGGCTGAGAGGTTAAATGACTTGTCTAGGATCATATAATTAGTAACTATCTGAGGCAGGATTTGGACTCAGGTCTTCCTGACTCCAAATCCTGCACTGTAGGCCACCTAACTGAACTTGAGTTGTCTTAAAGAGGAGTTTGGAGTTCCAAGAAGCAGCATAAGGAGGTAGGACTCTGTTCAAAGGTAAACAGACAGGAGATAGAAGGTAGTGGATTGGTATCAGCAAATTGTCTATTTTGGCTGGAAAATGGGGTGTGTAGGAGGTAGTGCTGTTCAGTCATTTTCAGTTTTCAGTCATTTCTGACCTTTTGTGACCCCATTCGGTGTTTTTTGTTTGTTTGTTTTTTTGTTTTGGCAAAGATTCTGGAGTGATTTGCCATTTCCTTCTCCAGCTCATTTTACAGATGAGGAAATTTGCCTAGGATTCCACAGCTAGTAAGTGTCCAAGGCTAGATTTGAACTCAGCTCTTTCTGACTCCAGGCCCAGTACTCTATCCACTCCACCACCTGTAGAAGAGGTAGTACTAATGTGCTATTAGCTAGGAAAGACTGGCTGGAGCTGGAATTTAAATATAGGGCTTTCAATGCCAGGGAACATATTTTCTCCTAGAGGCAACTGGGAGGCAGTACAGCTTCTTGAGGGGAGGAAGCATAGACACTCCTTTGCATTAGGAATATCACTCTAATAGCTGCATAGACACAGTAGACCAGCCTGAGTGGAGTATGGGGGTTATATTGCAGAACAGTGGGATATAAATTTGTAAAGTAAAGTTGGAGCCAGATTCTGGAGGGTCTTGGGTATCATGCTTAGGAGTCTGCTCTGGACTTTACTTTTTTTTTAATGGTAATTTTTATTCATTTTTTTGTTTTCAACATTTACTTCCACAAGATTTTGAGTTCCAAATTTTCACCCCATCTCGTCCCTCCCCCCACCCCAAGACGGCATGCATTCTAAATACCCCTTCCCCTAGTTTGCCTTCCCTTCTATTTCTCCCCCCTTCTCTTATCCTCTTCCCCTTCAATTTTCCTGTAGGGGAGGATGGATTTCTGTACCCCATTTCCTGTATTTCTTATTTCCCAGTTGCACGTGAAAACATTTTTTTAAACGTGTGTTTTTAAAACTTTGGGTTCCAAATTTTCTCCCTTCCTTCCTCCCCACCCACCCTCATTGATAAGGCAAGCAACTAAATGTAGGTTATATATGTACAGTTATGCAAAACACTTCCATAGTAGACATGCTGTGAAAAACTAACTCTATTTCCCTTAATCCTATCCTGCCCACCCATTTATTCTAGTCTTACTTTTGACCCTGTCCCTCCTCAGAAGTATTTGCTTCTGATTATTCCCTTTCCCAATCTGCCCTCCTCTCTATCATTCCCCTACTCTCTTGTCCCCTTCCCCACTATTTTCCTGTAGGGTAAGACCCAAGTGAGTGTGCATGTTATTCCCTCCTTAAGTCAAATCCTACGAGAATAAGATTCACTCATTCCCTCTTACCTTCCCCCATTTCCCCTCCACTGGGAAGAGTCTTTTCTTTTCTGTTTTTTTTTTTGTGGGATAATTTACCCCATTCTACCTCTCCCTTTCTCCTTCTCCTAGTATATTCCTCTCTCACCCCTTAATTTTATTCTCCAGAAATGATCCTTTCCTTTTCAATTCACCCTGTGCCCACTATCTATCTATCTATATCTATATGTACATACATATAATTTTTTCCCCTCCAACTACCCTAATACTGACAAAGGTCTCATGAGTTACAGATATCATCTTTCCATGCAGGAATGTAAACAGTTCAATCTTAATAAGTCTCTTATGATTTTCTCTTTCCTGTTTACCTCTTCATGTTCCACTCGAGTCTTGTATTTGAAAATCAAATTTTCTATTCAACTCTGGTCTTTTCATCAAGAATGCTTGAAAGTCCTCCATTTTACTGAATGACCATTTTTCCCCCTGCAGGATTATACTCAGTTTTGCTGGTGATTCTTGGTTGTAATCCTATCTCCTTTGCTCTCTGGAATGTTATATTCCATGCCTTGTGGTCCCTTAATGTAGAAGCAGCTAAATCTTGTGTTATCCTGATTGTGTTTCCACAATACTTGAATTGTTTCTTTCTGGCTGCTTGTAATATTTTCTCCTTGACCTGGGAACTCTGGAATTTGGCTACAATATTCCTAGGAGTTTTTCTTTGGGGATCTCTTTCAGGAGGAGATCAGTGGATTCTTTCCATTTCTATTTTGCCCTCTGGTTCTAAAATATCAGGACAGTTTTCCTTGATAATTTCTTGAAAGATGATGTCTAGGCTCTTTTTCTGATCATGGCTTTCAGATAGTCCAATAATTTTTAAGTTCTCTCTCCTGGATCTATTTTCCAGGTCAGTTGTTTTTCCAATGAGATATTTCACATTGTTTTCTAATTTTTCATTCTTTTGGATTTGTTTTACAGTGTCTTGATTTCTCATAAAGTCACTAGTTTCTAATTGCTCTATTCTAATTTTTAAAGAAGTATTTTCTTTAGTAATCTTTTGGACTTCCTTTTCCATTTGGCCAATTTTGCTTTTTAGGGCATTCTTCTCCTCATTGGCTTTTTGGACCTCTTTTGCCATTTGGGTTAGTCTATTTTTTAAGGTGTTATTTTCTTCAGTATTTTTGGGGGCCTCCTTTAGCAAGCTGTTGACTTGTTTTTCATGATTTTCTTGCATCACTCTCAGTTTTTCCTCTACTTCTCTTACTTGCTTCTCAAAATCCCTTTTGAGCTCTTCCAAGGCCTGGGACTGATTCATATTTTTCTTGGAGGCTTTGGATGTAGGAGGTTTGGCTTTGTTGTCTTCTTCTGGTTGTATGTTTTGATCTTCTTTGTCACCAAAGTAAGATAATATAGTCTGACTCTTTTTGCGCTGCTTACTCATGATCCCAGACAATTACTTGAGTTTTAAACTCTTTGTTAAGGTAAGAGTCTGCTTCCAATGTGAAGAATGTACTGTCCCAAGTTTTGGGGGTTTGTACAGCTGTTTTCAGAGGTACTTCCAGGGACCTGTAAATTTTCAGTTCTGCCAAGGTGTTATGATAAGGGGTGAGGTGTTTTCTCTCCACCACCACAACAAGCTCCACCGCATCAGCGTTCCTTCTCGCCCCAGGACCACCCCTCAGAACTGTGACCCAGATCCAAGCACTGGTAAAGCAAGAGATTCCTGCCTCAGCACTGGCAAAGACATCCCTGCAATCCCCCTCTGATCAGCCACTCGATTTCCCCTGAGTCTGTGGGCCTGAAGCTCAGGAGGCAGCTGCTGCCCCAGAGGCTGTGCTTGGGACTTGTGGCTGAGACTTAGCTTCTCTCTCACCTCAGACTTTTCCCACTGACCTAAGTTGTCTTTGGTGTTCAGGGGTTGAGAAGTCTGGAAACTGCCACAGCTGCCTGCGATTCAGTCCTCTGAGGCCTGCTCCAGGGTTGCTGCGGCCTGTGCCCATGCCAAACTGTCCTCCTCTCCCCACCCGACGCGATATACCTTTCCAATCGACCATCTAGGCTGTTTGGCTGGAAATTTGTTTCACTCTGTCTTTTTGTGGGTTCCGCTGCTTTAGAATTTGTTTAGAGCCATTTTTAGGTATTTGGGGGGCTTTGGGAGAGCGATCAAGCAAGTCACTGCTTTCCCTCCACCATCTTGGCTCCACCCCCCCCGGACTTTATTTTGAAAGCGATGGAATTCACAGGGGTCATACTTCCTGAGTAGGGGAGTGACACAATGAAAGGGGTGGTTTTGTTTAGGAAAATTAATCTCAAGAAGAGGAAGGCCTAGTACATAGCATACCGTGTAAGCCCTTAAATGCTTGTTGACTGACTTGGCTGACCCATGCCTGCCTGGGTTGGGGTATTGGGGGGTTGGCAATGGGCCTATTAAATACGAGTCCAGTGTCAAACCTATTACAAAGGAAGAGTTGGAAGGATTTGGTGACTGACTATTCACTGGGGAGTGAGGGGGAGAAGAAGTCCAAAATGAATGAGAGCTTTTTGAGCCCAGCTGCTGATAAAAGGCAGGACCACTGAAATAATTTTCCTGCTATTCACTATCCCCTTTTTAGTGAGGAAACAAAAGAAAAGCTCGCTGTTCTTTCTCTTCCTCTGTAGTTAGGCTCATTTTTCTCCATATCTTTGTGGATGGAGACATTTTGAGACACTTAATGCTTTTCTATTCATCTGAATTTGAGTGGTTTCAAACCACTGCAGCAGTAGGCATGTATCCTGAGCCACTCGGCTCTTCATGGCCCTCTGTCAAATAATAAGAGTGTTTTTCTTGTAGCCCACGGTTTCAGAATGCATTATTTTTTCCCCTTTCTTAATTGCTTCATGTTCTCTTTTAAAAATGAACTGCAGTGAGGGAGGCCTGTGATTGGCCCAGGTTTTCTCAAACTGTGCTTCGATGAGATCATGCCCACTTGGGTCTTAATTCATCAGCCAAATTACTCTCTCTAATATCAGTCACTGTGTCATAAAGAGGAGGGGGAGGGAGAAAACTTCTTTTTTAAACTGTAATTTACCTTTCATTTCCATTTGGGGCTATAATTTAAAAGAGAACGAAAGGGATTTTTAAAACATAATCAACCATGTTTCCCGTGGTAATTTCAGTCAGTTAGAATTCTATTGAAATGTCCCCCAGTCTCTGATCTGCCTAGTCATAGCATTCTTTCCTTACCTCTGTGACAGGTTCGGTGAGAAAGGTAAGCCAATTTAGCTAGTGTATTGTTAAGCTGAGAGTGGGAAGAAGGCTGTGGAGTGGCAGATAGGTCAGATGTGGAGAGTTGGGCTGGGTGGAAAAATTACTTCCAGGAGTTGCTAGGAGCTTGAGCTCTGGTGTGGACAGGCACAAAATAAGGCCAGAAGAGGTTTACTGAGTTTAGCCCATAGCCACTTAGTGAGATGAGTGAAAGAGCAGGAGAAGTGAGGCAGTGGAAGACATGGGAAGGAAAGAATCAAATTAAGGGTAAAGAAAAAAGAGATACAAAGCAGGGAAAAGAAAGAATTGTAGAAATAGGTTGGGAATGAAGTGGCTCAGACTGAAAGCAAGAACTCCTGCCTAGAATGGCTGTAGGTTAATTTCTTAACTGGGTCTGGGAAGGGACAGTGCAGCTGCTCAGTTATTCAATCTAATATCTATAATACTAACAATCAAGTGGTGAAGTGGATAGAGAGATGGCCTTAGAGTAAGAAAGGTCCCAACTCAACTGGCTTTCTCAATTGAATTTAATATTGAATTTTATTTGAAGTAAAAGCAGCATAATATAGCAGTTAGAGGGCCAGTCTTGAATACAGACAGACCTGGGTTCCAGTTGTCTTTGTCTCATTCTGATTGTATGCCCTTGGGCAAGTGACTTAACATCTCAGTGCCCCCAGGCAACTTTCTAAGACTAGAAAGTGCCAGTCTGCATTGGTCAATTTCCTCTCTAGGTGTTCAAAACACCAATAAAATCATAGGTCTGGTCAGGAAAAAACAAACAAACTATAATGCTTGTTTTTATTTAAAAGAAATTCTTACAGATGTTGTCAGGATTAATATAAACCCAAAAGAGTAAAGTGGCTTTTTATCTTCAGAGCAAAGGTTCTCATCCCAATGTTTATTGTTGTTCTTACTTCATAATTAACTGTGAGAGACAAGATGGCAGAGAAAACAGTGACTCCAAGGGACACTTTAAATTTTCCAACACAGTATGCAAAAGGAGAAAGGGTCTGGAACTCAGAGAGAAGTAGGGGAAAGGAGATAGTTTGAAGAAACCTACCTGCTTTCTTTCTCTCTGATACCCAGAATACTCTGGCATGGTAAATTGGGGTTACACCCTAAGCTTTGTAATCACAGGGGCTCTATACTGCTTCAAATTCTGGAATTCATACGTGCCAGAGTCTCTATAAGAGTTGACTCCCCAGCTTCATCTACTTTGGGCTACATGGAGCTACCTTCATTACAAGAGGCAAAAGCCCAGAAAGAAATTTTTACTTTTGGTGGGGAGATGGACACATGAGGGTGGGGTAGAGATCATTTAAATGTACTTCTAGGTAAACCAACCAAACAAACTAAAGGTGGTTGTTAGGGAAGGGAGTTATAAATACCCTCTGCCTGTTATAATAATCTTGTTAGCCTCACAGTACCATTTAAATGGAGAGTCTAGGTCGCACAGTGGATAGAGTACCAGGCCTGGAGTCAGGAGGACCTGAATTCAAATCTGGGCTCAGACACTTACTAGCTGTGTGACCCTGGGCAAATTATTTAACCTTGTTTGCCTCAGTTTCCTCATCTGTAAAAGGAGCTGAAGAAGGCAATGACAAGCCATTCCAGTATCTTTGTCAAGAAAATCTCAAATGGGGACACAAAGAATCAGATAGGACTTAAATGACTCAACAACAATCATTTAAATATTGCCTGGGAAGGGGTATGTGCTTGGAGAAATAAAGCTAACTAATTTGAACAGGATCTTTCTAGTGGAGTCCAAGCTTTCTGGCAAATGATGCTATGTGTCCTTCCATCTTTTCTCCCAATCCCCCCACACTTGATTTATTTATTTATTTTTGGGTGAGGCAGTTGGTGTTAAGTGATTTGCCCAGGGTCACACAGCTAGTAAGTGTCAAGTGTCTGGTCTGAGGTTGGTTTGAACTCAGGTCCTCCTTACTCCAGGCCCCATGCTCTATCCACTGTGCCACCTAGCTGCCCCACCCTGACACTTTAATACAAAGGAAGATAGGTTTAAAATGAATATCAATATCACTGCATGGAAAGAAATCATAAAAGGGCAACATGCTGGCTGACAGAAGAGTATTTGTATACTAGAATATAAGTTCCTTGAGGACAGGGAACATGTATTGTTCTGCACAAGGTACTTAACATGATCATTACACAGTAAGTGCTCAATAAAAGCATCTTGAATGAATTGAATGAATGAATGAACATGCTTCTTCTTCTTCTTCTTCTTTTTTTTTTTTTGCTGTCCCAGCTCCACTGGCCAGAGTCTGGTGCTAAGGTCAACATTTCAGGTTTGATACCAGTCCTAGCTGGTTGGCTCTTCATAAAATCATATGACAATCCATCATTTCAATCTTAGAACCCTATTAAAAGAAACACTGAAGATTCAATAATGCTTGTTGAGCAACCCCAGATTTAAGTAGAAATCATAGATAAAACTTGTACTTTGAATAAATGACAATTATTTCACAATCTCACTACTGGATATAAACTCTAAGTAAGTCAAAGGCAGAAACAAAATTCCAAATACTTCTTTGTGGTAGCAAAGGACTAGGTACAAAGTGAATGTCCATTGATGGGGGAAGGAATGATGAAGCTACAGTATATGTATGTAGGGATGGGGGGAGAGAACAAATATTTATTAAGCACCTACTGTGTGCCAGGCACTGTGTAAGCATTTTACAGATATCTCATTTGATCTTTACAATAGGTAGATGCTATTATTGTCATTATTTTTACAGTTGAGGAAACTGTGGCAGGGAGCAATTATGTGCCTAGCCACACAGCTTGTAAGTGTCTGAGGCTGTATTTGAACTCATCCCCTGACTCTAGGGCTAGGATTTTATACCCCGTGCCACCTATCTGCCTTATAAAATTAAGGAGTAAGAAATTATGAATATGAGGAATTTAGAAAATATAGAAAGATTCATATGAACCGATGCACAATAAAATGAGCAGAACCAAGAGAACTGTGCGCACAATAATTGCAAAAATATAAATGAAAGGATCAGCAAATTAAAAACTAACTAAGTCATTCCCCAATTGATAAATGGTCAAAGGATACGAATGGGCAGTTTTCAGATGAAGAAATTAGAGCTCTCTGTAGTCATATGAAAAAAAATGCTCCAAATCACTACTGATTAGAGAAATACAAATCAAAACAACTCTGAGGTACCACATCACACATGGGGAATAGCTGAACAAGTTTGTGGTATATGAATGTAATGGAATACTATTGTGCTATAAGAAATGATGAGCAGGTGGACTTCAGAAAAACCTGGAAAGACTTATATGAACTGATACGGAGTGAAATAAGCAGGACCAAGAGAACATTGTACACAGTAACAATCACATTTTGTGATGACTAACTTTGATAGACTTAGCTCTTCTCAGCAATGCAAGGATCTAAGACAACTCCAAAAAATTCATGATGGAAAATGCTGTCCACATCCAGAAAAAGAACTTTGGAGTCTGAATGCAAATCAAGGCATATTATTTGCTCTTTTGTTTTGTTTTATTCTTTCTCATGGTTCCTCCCATTGGTTTTAATTCTTCTTTACAACATGACTAATATGAAAATGTTTAATATGAATGTATA
This sequence comes from Vombatus ursinus, assembly GCF_900497805.2. Lineage (NCBI taxonomy): Eukaryota > Metazoa > Chordata > Mammalia > Diprotodontia > Vombatidae > Vombatus > Vombatus ursinus. The sequence goes on along the minus strand of NW_020950566.1, from coordinate 6,045,242 downwards.
TGTAGAGCCTATATTAGATTGCACACTGTCTTGAGAGGGAGGGGGAGAAAATTTAAAGCTCAAAAGCTTATGAAAGTGTTGAATGTTGAAAACTAAAAATAAAATAATTAATTAAAAAGAAAAAAGAAAAAAACCAGCTAAGATCTTAGACAATAGAAAATAAAACACGTCTCCCTTCTTGTGGAAAGGAGAGAAAGAATCATTTACTCTTATGAGACAATATTGTATATATGAGATATATTTACATTATATCATGTGCTTTATTGTTTTTGTCATAAAGTAGGGTTCATTCGGGGGAAGAGGAATTCAAATAATTGAGATGTGATGATAGAAATAAAACATTTTTAAAAAGACAAACCCACCCAGACACACTCAGAGTAAACAAAGGAACTAAATTAAAGGGTTGAGAATAAGCTACCCCATGTAAAGAGGCTAACTTTGACACTGACCATAAATTAGAAAACCGTTGCTGAATTTTCTAGGTTTCAATAGGATAATCTATGCTAAAGAGAGTGAAGGTACACCATAAACCTTGATATCAATATAAGAAATTGATCATGATTTTTTTCCTTTTATGGAGAAATCATTAGAGATTTTTCTCTCCCTTGATATTTTTTATCAATGATTTCTGTTTAAACACACTGGATTTTTCATAAATCAAATAGACATAAAAGTGTTAGAAATATCTGCATCTTAACCCAGTAATGTAGTTTGTGTGTTTTTATTTCTCAATCCCATTCTCACTTTATGTTTTTACCTTGATTTATTCTAGGAAGCAGAATGTGCATATACCCTCTTTGTGGTTGCCGTCTTTTGGATCACAGAAGCTTTACCTCTGTCTGTAACAGCTTTGCTTCCTGGCTTAATGTTCCCTTTGTTTGGAATCATGCCTTCTAAGCAGGTAAGTTCTTATGTAAATTCTCCCTCCCCATCTCCAATTATGTTGTTATTTCATATGCCATATATTCAGTAATCATGGAATATCAGCTGGAAGGGACCTTGGAGTTTGTTGTCTCTATCCACTGTAGCAAATCTACAGAGTCATATGGTGATGCTAAAAGCAATAGGCTTTTATCATAGATTTATAGTGAGTCACACTTGGTAGTTCATAAGTCTCCAAATACAAACCCTGAGGGTGGTCACAGGTCATGAAGCATAACCAATGTCAAGGTCATTGAAGGGTAAATGGGATTGGGGAAGAAGGAGGACCTAGGAAACATTTTGGGATATAAGCAGGGAGGTTGCCAGAACCTCTGGCTATGGCAGGAGGAAGAAGAGATGTCAGCAATGGTCCTGAGAGAGGCTCACCTCTGGGCTTGGCACAACTGGATTGTACAAAACTCCTGTAAGTTTGGTGTATGTATGCCTGGGTTATTTCCTTCACACATTTGCCGGTCCTCAGGCCAGCAGGATGAGGGGTTTTGTAGTGAAACATGGGATCTTATTTAGATTTATCTTACTGAATTCCCCGCTCTAATGTCAAAGATAGGTAGACACCAGCTAGTAAGGTCCAATGAATAATAGTATGAGACTAGAAGTTTCCGGCCCTCCTCCTTCCCCAATCCCATTTATCCTTCATTGATCTTAATGTTGGTTATGACTTTCTAGGCTAACAAATAGCTAATAAATGCAACTAAATCACAGCTAATAAATGGAAACGCCATGGCTAGAACCAACATTTCCTTACTTTCCATCCACTGCCCTTTCTGTCATCTCCTGCTTCCTCTATTTGCTGTTAGCATTTGTAGGACATAGAATGATGGAGTTAAGAAAGAAGCTAGAATTGAATAAGAAACTAGTTCTGGCAAGTCACAGCCCTGCATAGTTACTATGTGACCTCAGGTAAATCACTTCACCTCTCTGAACCACAGTTTCCTCATCCTTGAAATGGGGATAATAGTACGTTTGTTCTACTTGCTCTCCAGGATTGCTGTCAAGAAGCAATTTGTAACCTGTAAATCCCTATATAATTATAAGCTATTAGGCAACACGATGTAGTGGCTAGATAACTAGTCTTAGAGCCAGGAACACTTAATCCAACCTCTGACACATTCTGACTAGGTAACTTTGGGCAAGTTATTTAACCTCTGCAGGCTCTAGATAACTCTCTAAGACTATAATTTGTGGAGAAGTTTCCAGCTTGCTTTGGTAGAAGGAGTCCTCTGTAATAAAGTAATCAAAGATCCCATCCCTATTCACTATTTGTTGTTGTGGAGTCGTTTTCAGTCTTGTACGATTCCTTGCGACCCAATTTTTTGGGTCAATTTTTTTTGGGTCAACTTGTCAATTTTTTGACAAGTTTTTCCTGTCAAAGATATTGGACTGGTTTGCCATTTACTTCTCCAGCTCATTTTACAGATGAGGAAACTGAGGCAAACAGGGCTAAGTGACTTGCCTAGGGTCATACAGCTAGCAAGTGTCTGAAGTCAGATTTAAACTCAGGAAGATGAGTCTTCCTGACTCCAGACCTGGCCCTCTATACACTGAGTCACCTAATTCTCCTATTATGATTACGTGAAGCATTGAAAAGTTTCCCATATGAGTCCTCAAACCACCCTATCTATTCCCCCAGCCTCACACACTGCAGCTAGATTCACTCCTCTAAAACAAAGAGGAGTGAGTTGTACCTCTGTAGCCATCTTAGTCAGCAAGGGGAAATGTGAGTCACACACTTATTTGCTGATTGACATTAGTTACTTGTCACTCCCTACAGGTCACTAAAAGGTACAGCCCCTTCTTGCATTCTGAACAAGCCATTTCTATTCAGCAGCATTTTGCCTTACACAGTGTTGGAAAAACAATTTTTTTTTCTAAATGAAGAAAAACCTTCCCCATTTTCTTCCCCAGAAACCTGCCATTTCACAAGATAAAGGCAAATTAAGTTTCACATGTACTTCTATTTTGTTCTTGCTGAGAGGAGTTTATTCATGCTGAGAGGTGTACAATTTAAGGGTACCCGTCTGAAGAAAATGGATTCAGTCTCCCATTAAAAGCATGAAATTCGTTGGTACCAGTATATATCTGTCTCCTTGCAGTCTCTGAGAGTCAACCAGGGCATGACAGCTGTCTAAACAGTGTAGCTACAGCAGGCGAGGGAGAGAGTGATCAAAGTTCAAGACGATAGTCTCTGAAATTCATTACCTTTGGAGTTCTGCCTGAACTCAGGGTTGTAATCAGCAGCCTCTCATCTCTTCTTTAGTATATCTGGACTTTTTGTTTTCTTTTGTAACAAACCCTCTCACATAGTGCTGGATGTGTGTCTTGTGGGATGGGTTGGGGAGGGGTACTTGTTTTTGAGGCTTCAATTTTACTTTAGGTGAGTATTGTACCTCCCTTCCTCTATCCATTCCCTATCCCTTGGTCATTTCTATCCTGGAACCCTTACATTCCCAGGTAGAAGGGAAAGGGATGAGAAAATGAGGTAAGTTGTATATTTGGGGGATACCTTATTAGTTTTGTTTTTTCCTTTCTTTGATCCTTACTTAGATAAGAAACCCAGGATCTATAATTCAAGAAGTTTCTCTAGTACCTCCAATTGATATATAGCTCCAAGTAGAGGGAATTTGTATATAGCAAAGGTTAACAAGGCTGGATTTGAACTCAAGTCTCCCTGACTCGGGCCTAACTCAAGGATTTCTCATTCCATTGAATATTATAATCTCTACATTAAGTTTGTTATCTGCTTCAGTTGGCTAGTACTGTCTGTGCTCCTAGTAAGGTCCTTTAGTATTCTTACATAGGCAGTCTTGGCTGAGCAACTGCAGATACTATTAAGAAGGTTTTATAGTGTTGCCATACTCAATACAATAAACACAATGTCATTTGTAGGCAGAAACATTTGCCTACAAAAGACATTACTAAATTGCAATTATCATCCTATGGTCCAGCTCTCTTATCATGAATGTATCATGAATGTAAGAAAAGATGTTTCAATGTGCCATGAGATGATACAGAAGATATTACTTGATGCCTTTGGATATATGATCCAGTTCCTCCATTTCCTTTTCATCATTTTTTGGGGCAGGGGGAGAACATATGATCTTTTAATTTTATTATTGTTGAATCATTTTAGTTATGTCTGACTCTTTGGGAACTCAGTTGGGGTTTTCTAGGCAAAGATACTGGAGTGGTTTGCTATTTTCTTCCCCAGCTCATTTTACAGATGAGGAACTGAGGCAATTGGGGTTAAGTGACTTGCTTAGAGTATCATAGCTAGTAAGTATCTGGAGAAGGATTTGAATTTGGGGCCTTTTGATTCCAGGGCCAGCACTCTATCCACTATGCTACCTAGCTACCCATCCTTTAATTTACTTGTGTTTTGTGGTTTCTTTTGTAGAGAGAATATTCAAATGGATGTGATTTAGTTCCTCCAGGCATATATTCAGTTAGTTATTGAACAAAGATTGCACATTTAGATTACCATCAATTGAATTCATCTTTATAGGTTATTTAAAAATGTGTGATTCTTAGCACTTTCAGTTCCCTTTTCTGCCATCCCACAAAAGAAGAGGTCATACAATAGTGAGGGGAATTTTGTACTTTTATTTGTTTCATGGGTCACTGTGGACCAAAGTTCATCTCCTAGCAGCCACCCTTCTGGTTCTATCTCTACCCAATTAGCTAGGCAGGTATTCAGATAACACCTCCCTATTTCTGGAATCATACTTGAAGCCTTTTCAATATGTTTGAACCTACCAGAGTTTATATTCCACTGGCCTAGACTTGAAAGAAAAGGAGTCACTTCCCTATTATGATGTAATTATAACTTGCATTTATAAAATGACTTGTCTTTTTCAAAACTTTTTTTGTACATAATATCATACATCTGAATGATTACAATGCATTGGTGAAGTACTTTTGTGGAGGTAATCTTAAAAAAAGAATTTTAAAAATATTAGAAATTTTATTTGGCACGTCAAATTTTCATTTGTCATATATTTTTCAATGTAAATGCTGGGGGTTCCTAACCTGGGATTCCAAGATTTTATAGAGTCCATGAACTTGGATGAGAAAAAAAATCACATCCTTATTTTCACCAACCTATGGTTTCCTTTGTAATCCATATATTTTATTTTATTCATTTACAAACATTATTCTGAAAAGGTTAAACCATAAGTTTAACCAGTCTGTCAAAGAGATGCATGATACATTAAAAAGGTTAAGAGCCCCTGATTTAAGCCATCATAGAAAATTGAAAAAGAACACTATCTTCTTTTACTTCTTGTACTTTCCAGAATACTTCTTTTACTTTTAGGCTAAGAAAATAAGTGCATCTGCCTATGGCTAATTTTATTTTACTGACTCAGGTTGCAATGAAAACCATATGATAAGGGATGGAATGGAAGGTAGAAGAAATTAAATTTCTCCATTATCTCTGGCACCTGATTCCTGTTAGGATCTTGGGCTATGGGCCAAGGCTTATTTGCATGGTTTAATTACCTAGAGAAATTAGTAGCAGGGCTTTTAACAGACCAAATATTTGTTTTTGGCTAGCCATTGTCTTGGGATATAATTATAACTTGCATTTCTATGCAGCTTTAGATTTTTTAAAAGTTTGTTTTAATATAATATCATCAATTTGATTCTAATAGTGGTGGGGAAGGTAGTCCAGGCAGAGCCAACTCTTGAAAAAAATTGTGAGGTAGGAATAATGTTTGTTGTCATTCCAATCAATTCTCTTCAGATTTTTCTCCCTCCTGAAACCTCACCCCAGTCTAACTCTCCCCTAGCTTCCTATCTGGTGCTCATTTTGTTGAAACTCTTATTCTCAAAGGATGGTACCCATTTTCAGGTTTATGTGGATCCCTAGATCTCTAGAGATGGAAGAACTCACTGTTCTTCACATTTTTTTTCATCATGGAACCCTTGGGAAGTGTGGGGAAACCTATGGGCCCCTTCTTAGAATCATGTTTTTAAATAAATAAAATAAAAGACATTGAATTACATAGGAAACCAATTATATTGAAATGCAGTTAGCAAAATATTGAGAAAACAAGTTCACAGACTTAAGGTTAGGAATCTCTGATGCAACCTTCTCTTCTAACCTCCCACCCATTTTACTGATAAGTAAGCTACCTTGCTAAGGTATTGGTTGATAATAGCTTAAGGTGTGATACATCCAAATAATATTTATATTTTAATAGAGAATTCTAAAACAAAAACAACTTTCAAATTTCCAAAGAATTGTTCTTGTCCTATCTCCAGTGGTAGGGTGAGAGGTAAGAAGGAGCATGGGAGAGTGGATATATTTGGGACACTGTCTCCTGCAGAGCATGCTCATAAATCACATCTATTGGTGCTGCCCAATCTGCCTACCTATGAGGTTAACTCTGATAGAAGGTGTCATAATATTACAGTTTTAAGGAATTTATCTGGGCCAAATCAGTTAGTTCATAAACATTTACTGAGTACCTACGTTGTGTTGGACACTGTGCTAAGGGCTGGGGACACAAAGACAGTCCCTGCTCTCAAGGGATTCACAATCTAATAAGGAAGACAATATGCAGACAACTCTCTCACATATACATACAAAAATACCTTAGAAATAGGGAAGGCAATAAAATTAAGGATGATGGAGAAAAGCCTCTTGTAGAAGGCTGGATTTTAGCTGTGACTTGAAAGAAACCAGGAGGTAAAACTAAGGAAGAAGAGCATTCCAGGCAAAGGGAAGAGCCACTGAAAATGTCCAGAATCTTGAGTGCCTTGTTCAAAGAACAACAGTAAGCCAGGATCACTGGATCACAGATTACAGAGAGAAGAGGTAAAAGATATAAAAAGACTGGACAAGTTGGTGGAAGGAGGTGTGGGACAGATAAGGAAACTGAGGTTAAGTCACTTAACCAAAGTCACACAGCTAGTCTCTGAAGTGGGATTTGGAACCATCTTACTAACTCCCAAACACTCTAGCTATTTTAAAGATTGGGAAATGAAGTAGCAGGAATGATTTCTCAAAAGTCGTACTAGTTGATGACAGAGGTGGAAGCCAAGTTTCTTAATTGCTAGTTTAGTATTCTTTCCTCTGTACCATATTATCTCTTTGAACAAACTCAATATTTTTAAAAATGAAAACACATACCCATTCTGCCCCAATCAAACCAAAAGATTTTGTAATTGAAGGTCAAGGTAAAGAGGTGAGTGAGAGCTTTTCTCTTGTACAATGTGATGACATTTGCAGTCTATCTAATTAAACAAAATTACTGTGAAAAGTAAAAAGAGAAAACAAAACTCTCCAACATCATACAAAATGGGATGCAAAACTCACTCTTGAACTGAGTTTTTAAATATAGCTATTGTCAAAGAAAATGATAACACTAATAATAGACTTAATTGTAATTTCAGGTGGCATCAGCTTATTTCAAAGATTTTCACCTACTGCTAATTGGAGTCATCTGTTTGGCAACATCAATAGAAAAATGGAATTTACACAAGAGAATAGCTTTAAGAATGGTGATGATGGTGGGTGTGAACCCTGCATGGTAAGTCCTCCATTTGCTATTCCCAGGTCTATATTTTGAACAGAACATTTTGTGCAAAACAAATAAGCCCATAAAGTAACGTAGAGCCGGAGAATTGTTTGTGTCACAGTATAATTCCTGACCCTTTTTCTTTCCCTCTGCTGAAATGAAACTGATATATGATACATTTGAGCTAAAAGAGAGACAACTTTTTTCCTTTCGCTGCAGTTCTAATTATAGAGGAGTTGGGATAAATGCCCACCTCTGCCTCACCTTTTCTCTCTCATTGAAAGCCATATCTGAGAAAAGTACTGAACCACAACAGACAAGATTGATATCCTTCAAATTTGTTACCAAGTAGACCTTGTTTGTTGACTGGTTATACTGTACTCATGGCAGGTATAACACTGAATGTCCCTGATCATACTCAGTTAGGCTATCATGACCAAAAGAAATGAAAGAGATCAACAGTGGTTAAGTAAGTCTTAGCTCAAAATTTCCCTTTTTTTAAAGCCAAGGTGAAAAGTGAAACACTTGGTCAACCAGGTTGCATCTGCAGAATGTGAAATAATACAGTTTTCTTCACTGAATGGGCTAATTTATTTATTTTTCCTTCATTGAATTAGCAAGTCATACACAAACACAGCCCGTACCTTGGGAAGGTCATGGTTACAAGGAAAGCAGAGCTTCTAATCTCAAATGCATAGGAGGAATACCTTTATGTTCTAAGATACTCTTTAGCCAGTCTAATTCTTTATTTGAATGTCATAAAATGGTATTGAATTTAATGCAAAAATCCATTTTAGGTTAGGATCCACTGGTGTGCTATCAATTATGAAGCAAAGTAACTTCCCTAAAATAGCTCAAAGGGGATCATTTGTGGTTCATGTGTTTTATTGGTGCTCTTCAAAGGAAAAATACTTGTGTCAGCTCTGTTCCCTGAAATTTTAAAAATGGTTGTTTTTTTTTCAAATGGAAATTTTCCCCATCAAAAGGAAATACTCTTGAGGATTTCTTGTGTTGCTATGAAAATGGCAGTAGCCCAAAGGACAGGTGAAATACCACTGAGAAAAAAGGAGTTGTCACCAGTGTCCCTTTTCCTTGTCCCACCCTAACTCAGAGATGTTTTAATTGATTGCCAGGGGGAGCCCCATTAGCTACGTGGCTGAGAAGTACTTAATTGGAGGGTTTTTCTACCACCAAGAGTTTTAACTAGAGCTATTGTTCCTCTTCAATGCCATTTGCTGAAGGGTCTATTAATGGCTTGCCAGCATCGCGAGTGAAATGCACTAATATTTTTTGGCTTACATTTTCATTATGAAGTATCATTTTGTATTTCATCGTGCCAGACTGTTATGCACCAAGTGTAGTAATCAGCACATCCAAGAGGGCATGGCTACTTCATGTGCATGGATTTGTAAGCCATATAGACAATTTCCTAAGATTATGCAAGGTTGTGCTTCAAATGATTTTTTTTTTTTTTGGAACAGCCTACCTAGTGAGAGGTTAGATCTTGGCTAGGTGTGTGTGTGTGTGTGTGTGTGTGTGTGTGTGTGTGTGTGTTATTTTATTATTAAAATCTATATAGAGCATTCTAAAGAAATGTGTGTAACAATGTTTTAAAGGAAGGGGGAAAACTATTGAAAAAAGTAGAATAGGACCTTTTTGACTATCCACCATAAGGGAGAATTGGGAGAACAAGAATAACTGGAATTCACAGACAACTCCAAAATTACTTTTTGATCATAAATCCTACCCTTTTCCACTACCAAACTTTGTGCCAGAATTGTTAACAAACAACAACTGAATTGTTTTCCCGGATCCTCCCTTTTCTTGTCCATTCTCGTTAGAGGTTTTAATAAGCAGAGGAATGCCCAAGAGGTAAAGAGAAAGAATGAGAAGCAATGCAGTATGGCAGATAGAAAAGTAGATTTGGAAGCAGCTAACCAGAGTTCGGATCCCCCGACTCTGCTACTTTCTCCTGTGTGACCATGGACAAGTCTTTTAATCTCTCTGGCACTCTGTTCTTGTATCTATACAATGAGAGATCTTGGCTTGCTGGTCTTTGAGTTCACTTTCCATTTTAATTACTCTAAGTAAGGGACATTGAAGATGCCAAGGCCATCCACTGCATCGCAGGCCATCGCCAGTCGTCTTGACTTTTGTCTCACCACTGGACTTCGATGACTGTGGAAGAGAGAGTGAGGCTGATGACTGCGCAACTCTGACTCACTTAAATCCAGTTCATGAGTGAGTCAAGACACCACCCCATGATGTCATTGGTCCTCTTTGAAAAGGATGAGCAATAACAACAAGCAATGGACCAGTGTGATCAGTTTCCCCAATTCACAAGTTGAGTTCTTTGTTGTCATGGGCAGTACTAACTAGAGGTAGGGATGGTCTGTGTTCAGAGGTATTCAGATACATGTGTAATTTGATTAAACATGCCTCTCTACTTCAGATTCATGAGGCGCTGAAAAGAAATGACATTTCTGAGCTCCGCTAGAAAAGGGATCCTTGTGACATTGTGCTGTACATTGCTTTGGTTTCTGCACAGGTTTGACTGGATTCTCAGTTCCCGATTTTGAAATGCTACTTTTCAATGCACATCCAGCATTCCTTATAATGAAATAATATCTGGCTAGCCAATCCTGATGGAACAATGACAGACTAAAGGCCCTTTCATTTCAGGCTTGCACTGGGGTTCATGATCAGCACTGCCTTCTTGTCTATGTGGCTTAGCAACACCTCTACTACTGCCATGGTGATGCCCATCGTAGAGGCTGTAGCTCAGCAGGTCATCAGTGCTGAAGCAGAGATTGAGGCCATACAGATGACTGATTTCAGTGGACCTACCAACCATGGATTGGAAATTGATGGTATCAAGTTTCAATATGGCCACAGTAAGATCTAATAGGGCAAGGTACCTTAAACCCAGGAATTCTGGGGTGCATTCCCAGTTAAGCTGTCATTGGACTCTGTCACTTTAAACTTTCTACATTCACCCTCCTTATCTATACAAAAGGAATAATACTGTATTTATGTACAACAGATTCTACTGCCAATCAATGCTTTTATTTATGCCATAGAAATAATTATAATATATGTAGTTGAAAGAATATTCAATCAGGAGGCAGATTCAAATCCTGGCTCTGGCATTTACTATTAGTGGGAATCTGCAGAAGTCATTTAATGTCTTAGCCTTTGTTTCCTCTTCTCTGAGATGGGTCTATTGTTACTTTCACTACTTTAGAAACTTGTGAAGAAAGTACTTTTGTAAATTGCTATATGAAAGTAAGATCTTCTTATTCAGGATCAGGTCAACACATTTAGAATTAGATGGGACCCTAGAATTCATCTATTTGAACCTCTCATTTTACAAATGAGGATATTGAACCTCAGAGAAGTTAAGCAACTTATCCAAGGTTACACAGGTGGCAATAGCAGAGTAGGGATTGGAACTCAGGTCTTGTGACTCCAAATTCAGAATTCTTTCCATTGTACATAACTGTTTCATTCAGTATGCATTCATCAATAATTTATTAATTGCCTAGTGTGTGCAAAGCACCATGCTAGGCACTGGGGGAAATATAAAGTTTAGATAAAATATTTTCCCTGCTTTCATGAGTGTATAAGGCAAGAAAGTAAGGAAACTAAAATATGCATTATATGGTAAGCGCGTTAAAGAGTAGCAAAATAAAGTGCTAGATGGAGAGTAAAAGGTAAAGTTCTTACTAACTTGGGGAAGCAGGAAAGGTCACATAAAAGAAGTGGCATTAGAAGGGGCAGGTAGGTGGTGCAGTGGATAAAGCACCAGCCCTGAAGTCAGGAGGACCTGAGTTCAAATCAGCCTCAGACCAAACACTTGACACTTACTAGCTGTGTGACTCTGGGCAAGTCACTTAACCCCAATTGCCTAGAAAAAGAGAGAGAGAGAGAGAGAGAGAGAGAGAGAGAGAGAGAGAGAGAGAGAGAGAGAGAGAGAGAGACAGAGACAGAGAGACAGAGAGACAGAGAGACAGAGAGACAGAGAGACAGAGAGACAGAGAGAGAGAGACAGAGAGAGAGAGAGAGACAGAGAGACAGAGAGACAGAGAGACAGACAGAGAGAGACAGACAGAGAGAGACAGACAGAGAGAGAGAGACAGAGAGAGAGAGAGAGAGAGAAGTGGTATTAGAGTTGGGCTTTAAAGAATCAGTAAAATTCAGCAAACAAAAGGTAAAGCAGGGGCATTCCAGGCATAAGAAAGGACAATTATTAGGAACAATTGCCATTATAGGAGCAAGACAGTTTGACTCTCATCACTACTACCCATTCTTCTAATGGAATGCCCTCACTTCATCTGCAGATCTTTAACATTGTCCTTCCCTCACACTTCTTCCCCTATCCTGAGTTAAACTTACCCCAGTATTATATGTAGGGTTTTATAATCTCTTTGCATTCAGTGCAGCCATTACCATGGCTGCTTCTGAATGATGGGATGTCCTCACAAAAACATTACTTACTGACATTTGTATCTGCCTCCTCCCAAAAACCAAGGAAAATATGGAAGGAAATTTATGTTTATAGAAGTTGATTGCTTTATTAAATTGCTGGATAAAATTATTTTGTTCCTAGATAAAGTTTATTTTCATTCTCCTATCAATTCTCCTTTCTTAAGCCTCTCTACAACCCCTCCTTCCCTCACAGATGCCTGCTTTATTTAAGTTGTCTTTCTTTCAATTAATATTTGTAGAAGGTGATAATTGCTCTGAAAAAAATGACCTGAAAGAGAAAGCCACTCCAGTTTCAGGGTAAATAATAGAAATTCTTTGATTCATATTTTTCAAATCATATTTTAATAAAATTATGACCTATACCAATTTATTTTTTCAGATACAGTAATGATGCAAAGAAAAGCTCAGGCAAGATGGAGTCGGAAAAGGTACGTTAAACTTGATTCTTTTCTAAACAAGTTTGTGTGAAGTCAGTATGCTAGGTAGGCAGGTAGTTGGGTAAATCCACAGAGCAAATTGAGTTGTTTTTCTTCCCTAAGTCAGGCTGGTGTCTTGAGGCCCCATAAAGCCCTAAAAGTAAATTTAAAAAAATTTCCCAGCCAGCAACTTTTTTTTCTGCCTCAGAAAAAAGTGTCATTAGTCTTTTACACACTCAGCAGCATCATAATGACGGCAATGAGAAACTAAAAAAGAAATATAGTATTAAGTCCATGACCAGCATTTTCTTTTCCTTTTTTTTAACTGAGATTTTGCTTGTTAAGCAGTCTCAATTTAATTAAGCTTTCATTCACTTCTTTTCTGTTTTGAGGGTGGAGAGTGTTGTTAATCTTCATTGCAGGTTATAAGGCCTAATTATGAGTCTAATGATGGAAAATGTTTCTATAGTTACTAGAGAGTTTTATTTATGATATAATAGAGTATATCTAGGTTTAAAGAAGTACCTACTGTCAAATATAAAATGGAAGAATTGCTTAAAATATATTTAGATAGTGAAGAAAGGAAGAAAGAAAACCTAGGAATTTATCCCAGCAAATTCAGTTCTCAAAATAAATCAATATGCTATATATAATATAAAAATACTCCACTAGGTTTCTCAGGAAACAATATATTCTAAGACCACTGAAAAATAATATTGCATAGAAATAGAGCTGTGGTAACCATGGTATTGGAAGTAGGAGTAGGGGGGATATTAGTTTCTTCCAGACGATAATGCTTTACTATATAAGTCAATGTGATAAGGGGAAATAATTGTTGCTTATAAAAATCTTAAAGAACAGCAGTTTTTTTTCCCCTTCCGTTATAAAGAAAAGATAAACTGAAAACTTTTGTACCCAAAGTTATATAAACTGAAATTTTTTTTGAATCTAAAAGATATCTAAATATCATGAAAAAATTAACAACTACATAGATGTAAAATCATTTAACACTGAAGGGTTATATCACTTTAAAAAATGGACCTGAGATTTCATCAGCGTAGGGAGCTCCATGTGAGACACATTCTCCATCAATGCAAATTGGCACCTTCTCTGCAATTTAGTTTTAAAGAAGTGTCTTGGGCATTGAGATACCACTTACCCAATTTCAATAATTTTTATAAACTTTTTTCAGACATCTAGATGGTCTACAAAATGTTGAATTAGAAATTCTTTTCAAACAATGTTCTTATAGCTTACATTTGGCAGCTAGGGAAGGAGCTACATTTTGGAAAAGGAGAGAGCAGAAAAGGAAGATGAGTTGGAGGCTACTGCAATGGGCCAGGTATAAGCTGAGAAAATTTTGAACAAGCCTTGGGGCTGTAAGATGGGAAATGATAGAAGGATTTGGGAAACACTACAAAGGAAGAAGTGACAGAATTTAATAACCATGTGGAGCAAGAAAGGAGGAGAGGGTGAAGAGGTCTTCAAGGTTTTGAGCTAAGAATCTTTAAAATACTTTAGGAGCTCATGTAATTAGGGAGGGGTTGAAAAAATAAGGCATGCTGCATTTTGCATTAATTTGTGTGTATATGTGTGTGACTATATATGCATGTGTGTATATATGTATGTATGTACACATATACACTATATGTATATACACACTATATATAGTGTGTGTATACATGCACACATATATAGTATGTATAGTGTTTATATATGCATATGTACACTATATGTGTATGTGTATACTCACAATATGTACACACTATACAAAGATAGACACACCCATTTGGTCCTGACTTGGGATTTCTTCAATCTTTTTGGAAGTCCTGGTATAGAAAATCCCTCCATCAATGCAGACTGCTAAGTCATCTGAAACTTAGTTTTCATGACTTTCTTACTGGAACTGAGAGGTTAACATCCTCTTCTTTTTTTTTTATTACATGATTTTAATGATACTCTACCTAATGAATACATATATACATATATACATCATATACATATACATATTTAGTATACAACACATAAAATTGTATTCAACTTTATAAAAACTCACTTGAGCAAATTATGTTTTTTTGTTTTGTTTTGTTTTTTTACTGATTTTAACAAGGCTTACATGCTGGGTGAATGAACCATTCATTAGTGATGTGAGTACATGAACACATATAAGAATAAAAACATTATTCTTTATGCTGAGGTTGTGTAACTCTCTCTTTGCTTTCTTTTATCTTACATGTCAAGAAATTTTTTAGTATTAATTTTTACAAGATTTTGAGTTCCAAATTTTATACACTCCCTCCCCTCCCCTCTCCTGAAAATGGTAGGTAGTTTGATATAGTTTATACATGTGCTATCAGGTCAAAAATATTTCCATATTAGTTACAGTTGTGAAAGAAGAAACAGATCAAAAAGGAAAAAAAAACATGAGAAAGAATAAAGTAAGTGAAAAAAATATGCTTTGATCTGCATTCGGAGTCCATCAGTTCTTTATCTGGATATGGATATATTTTCCTTTGTGATTCTTTTTTACTTGTCTTGGATCATTGTATTGCTGAGAAGATCTGAATCATATATAGTTGATCATCACACAATGCTGCTGATACTGTGTACAATGTTTTCCTAGTTCTGCTCATTTCACTTTGCATCAATTCATACATCTCTTTCCAGGATTTTCTGAAATCTGTCTGCTCATGATTTCTTATTGTGCAATAGTATTCCATTATATTCATATACCACAGCTTATTCAGTCATTCACCATTTGATGGGCATCCCCTCAGTTTCCAATATTTTGCCACAACAAAAAGGGCTGCTTATAAATATTTTTGCACATGTAGGCCCTTTTCCCTTTTTTCATGATCTAGTAGTGATATTGCTGGATCAAAGGGTATGCAAGTTTGAGCATAGTTCCAAATTGCTCTCCAGAATGGCTGGATCAGTTCACAATTCCACCAACAGTGCATGCATGTCCCAATTGTGTTACATCCTCTCCAACATTTATTGGTTTCCTTTTTTGTCATAGTAGCCAACCTAATGGGAGTGAGGTGGTATCTCAGTTATTTTAATTTGCATTTCTCTGATCAAAAGTGATTTAGAGTACTTCTTCATATGCCTATGGATAGCTTTGATTTCTTCATCTGAAAACTGCCTCTTCACATAGTTTGACCATTTATCAATTGGGGGAATGACTTGTATTCTTATAAATTTGACTTAGTTCTCTATATATTTCAGAAATAAGGCTTTTATCAGAGACACTTGCTGTACAGATTATTTCCCAGCTTTCTTGGTTGCATTGGTTTTGTTTGTGCAAAAGTTTTTTAATTTAATATAATCAAAATTATCTATTTTACACTTTGTAATGTTCTCTATCTCTTGGTTGGTCATGAATTCTTCCTCTACCCATAGATCTGACAGGTAGACTATTCCTCACTTTTATGGTATCACCCTTATGTTTAAATCATTCCCTCAAATTCTCCTTATAACCATGCCCTCTATGTATATTCCTTCTAGCTGTACTATTAGTGATGCAATTTTTAAGAATTACAAGTATCTTCTTCCCACGTAGGGATGTAAATAGTTTAGCTCTGTTGAATCCCTTGTTTTCTTTTCCCTTTATACTCATTTATGCTTCTCTTGGATCTTCATATTGGAGGTCAATTTTTTGGTTTAATTCTGGTCTTCTCCTTATGAAACCTTCTGCTTCATTGAATAGCCATTTTCCCCTTGATGTATTATGCTTAATTTTGCTGGGTGAGTGATTCTTGATTGTGGTCCTAGCTCCTTTGCCTTCTAGAATATCATGCTCCATGACCTCTGATCCTTTAATGTTGCAGCTGCCAAGTCCTATGTAATCTTGATTGTGACTCCTTAATATTTGGATTATTTCTTTCTGGCCACCTGCATTATTTTTTCCTTGACCTGATTGTTCTTAAATTTGGCTATAATATTCCTTGGAGTTTTTATTTTGGGATCTCTTTCCTGAAGTGATCAATGGATTCTTTTAATGCCTATTTTGCCCTCTGGTTCCAGGACATCAGGGCAGTTTTTCTTGATAATTACTTGAAAGATGCTGTCGAGGTCCTCCTTATGATTATAGCTTTCAGGTAGTCCAATGATTCTGATATTGTCTCTCTTGGATCTATTTTCCAGGTTAAGTTGTTTTTCCCATTTTCTTCCATTTTTTTCATTCTTTTGAATTTGTTTGCTTTTGTACATTCTTTTATATTTGGCCAATTGTACTCTTTAAGGAGTTGTTTTCTTGAGTAGATTTTTGAATATCCTTTTTCATTTGGCCAATTCTACTTTTTTAGCAGTTTTTCAAGCTGTTAACTCTTTTTTTCATAATTCTTTTGCATTCTTATCATTTATTTTCCTAATTTTTCTTCTCTCTCTCATGATTTTTAGGCTCCTTTTTGAGCTCTTTCTGGGCTTGAGAACACTTCCAGTTTTTCTTTGGGGTTTTGCCTATAGGTGTTTTGACATTGTTCTCTTCTGAGTTTGTGTCTTGGTTTTCCCTGTCACCATAATAACTTTCTGTGGGCAGATTTTTTTGTTGTTTTTTACTCATTTTTTGGGCCTTTTTCCTTTCTTTCAAATTCGATCTCTGCTCCCCAGGTGGAAGGGGCTCAGGCTTCTTGTGCCAGTGGCTGCAGGCCCTGGCTATTTACCTGGTGTTACTCTGATGTTGCCCTGAGGCCCACAGGGAATCCTTGTGTCTGGTGCTGTACTGAGGGGGTAAGGTGGGAGGAAGGTGGTGTTGCTAGAGGCTGTAGGGGTCCAGAAGCTTACCTAGTGCTGAGCTGGTGTCTTAGTGGAGGTGTCTGTCTACTCTATTTCTCTTCCACTAGTGTGAAACATTGAATGTAATCATTTGATACTTTCATAGATCCCTGATCTCCTCTATGTGACTAGTTCCTCTAAAGGTTAAAGTTATAATCCATCTACTCAAGCCAAACACCTTTTGTCCACGGCTTTCAGTAAATCCTTTCCAAAAAGTTCAGCCATTGTGCTGGGGGATGAAGGCCCTCTAGAGCTCTTGATGGTACATAGTTACCCTTGAAATTGCAGACTGTATTAGCTTCCTTGTTCTTACTACACTTGTACTACAAGCCAACTCCTTTTTTAGATATATATCTTCCTTCCTGATGGTATCTTTTATGTTGTTTTTCCTGTTTATTTTTTTTTTGTCAACAATATGTCTATCTACTCACACCCATGTGCCTACATCTTGCCTTTTGGGCAATCTGAAACTTTAATTCCTTAGTGACTTCCATTACTCACAGTCATAAAACATTAACAGAAGAGTTGTTTTTTTTTAACCTAAGTCTATGATTTCATTGGTTTGATAAAATTCCCAGTTAGGAAACTCATTCTTCCAGTGTTCTACTCCGATGCCCTACTGTGATGTTAAGGTTGCCCAGGGTTCTTGAAGGCTATGTTAAGAGAACAAAAATTCTGACATCCTACTATACTGAAAAGTCTTCAAGTACATTCCAGATAAAAGGTCACATATGCTTTTTGAGGACTAGCCTAGGTGGGTATGAAAAGACTTTTCACCAGTAGGGCCAGACCTTGGTAATGGATTCTTTGGCCATGGAGACTTGTGAAACAAAGAAAATCACAAAATAGCTCTCAGTCCTATGTGACCATTTTCACTTCTATAATAACAGTGTCAGAATGGTGAGAAAGGGGTCAGAGGATGCTAAGAATCACCTAATTTTTAGATAGTCTGTGAAAAAATTAACTATTGATATTACTTTAAATATGTAGTCTTCGTCTAGTGTCCTAGTGAACATATTTATTAAATCAGAATCCAATTTAAAAAAAAACAAAAGGAAAATGAAACTAAATGGAAGGATGACCCACAGATTCTCCCTGGAGAAGAAAATGAAAGAAAGCTAATGTGACATTAGGCTACATCAAAAAAAGAGTAAAGCAGTAAATGAAAGAATGAATGCAAAAGTATTTATTGAGCACCTACTATGTGACAAAGGGGCAGGTAGGAGGCACAGTAGACAGAGTTCTGAGCCTGGATTCATCAAGACTCTTCTTCCTGAGTTCAAATCTGGCTTCAGACACTCACTAGCTGTGTAACCCTGTTTGTCACTTAACGGTGACACTTGTCGGTTTTTTTCATCTGTAAAATGAGCTGATGAAGGAAATGGCAAACTATTCCAGTATCTTTGCCCAGAAAACCCCAAATAGGGTCATGAAGAGTCCAGTAAACAACTGAACAACAACAACAACAACAACATTATGTGATAAACACTGTAATAGCCATTGATGATAGAAGTACAAAAGGGAATAGCTCTTTTTTTTTGGTTAATTTTTTGTTATTTTTTTTTTTTTAGGCAATTGGGGTTAAGTGACTTGCCCAAGGTCACACAGCTAGTAAGTGTCAAGTGTTTGGTCGGAGTCTGGATTTGAACTCAGGTCTTCCTGACTTCAGGGTCGGTGCTTTATCCACTGCGCCACCTAGTTGCCCCAAAAGGAAATAGCTCTTAAGAAGCTTATATTCCAATATAGTGAACAGAGAAGGAAGTTTTGTTCTGAGGAACCACAGGAATTAGTAAACAGAGCTATAGGGCAGTTAGTTGTCATACCTTTTGCAGAAGCAATCTTAGCATTGATTGGATTATGGTTCCCAGAGCAAGAGGTTGAACGTGGTGGTGGTAGAAGAAGGGAAAGGTGTGACAGATATAGATTATGTACCTTGGTGGCAGGGCAAATGGCAAGATGTCCAAGGTAGATAGTTGGATGACTATGATTCACGCTAGGTTTATGGATTAGGTGAGTTTACACTCAATCTATTTTACACTCACCTATTAGGGTTGCTCAGCCCAAGGATGCAGTTCCAAATATAGGAGAAAAAAGGACCTCTGGAGGTATAATCTGTAGGATCCTGATATAGGTGGAAAAAAGAGAAATAGCAGGGTAGATATGCCCTCAGTATGTCTGCATTTAGATTATTCTTATGAAGATTTTGTAGATACAGTAAAGTGGACGTACAGATTATTGATATCTTCTTGGATGCCATGACAACTGAGAACATAAGCTTTCTCTAAGATACTACAGGGGCAGTTAGTTGGTTCAGTAGACAGAGTGTTGGGCCTGGAGTTAGGAAGACTTATCTTCCTGAATTCAAATCTGGCTTTAGATACTTAACTAGCTGTGTGACCCTGTATAAGTCACTTAACCCTGTTTGCCTCAGTTTCTTCATCATAAAATGAATTGGAGGAGGAAATGGCCCAAATGGGGGTCACAAAGAGTCAGCCATGACTGAAAAATGACTGAACAACAATAACAATAAAAAGACCCCATATTCCTTTCTCATAGCAGACTGTATTTCCTCATTGAAGCAATGTTAAAGTGGGATGGTAGGTTCCTAGACTATTCCATGAAAGCCTAGTCATAGTAGAACCATCATGGGAGGAGGAGGAAGAGAGAAAAAAAGAAAAAGTAGTGAATAGAGCAGAAAAGGTTATATTGATGGCTAATTTTTTGGTCATATTATGGGTCTAAATGCCCCCCAGTGAAACAAGTGAGAGTATTACTGCAAGCGACACGACTGTTTGTATCATGATTTCCTTACTCTAAATATTAAGAATTTGAAGCAGCCAAAATAGAGATAAAAAGTCTAATTAAATTACAGTTTCAGCGTGAGGAAGGAGTAGTGAAGAGTACACTGGATTGGGAGAGTACCTGTACCTGAATCTTAAGTCTCCTACTTATTACCTGAATAAAATTGGGTCAGTTACTGGGATCTGAGCCTCAGTTTTCTCATTCGTAAATTAGAAGGTTGTGATCTCAGAAGTCCTTTTCTGCTAATAATAATAATTAATAATAGTTACAGCTAACATTTTTATAGCACTTTAAAGTTTGCAAAGCATTTTACAAATTTTGTCTCATTTGATCCTCATAAGAACCCTGGGAAGGAGGTGATATTTATTATGCCCATTTTACAGATTAGAAACTGAGGCTGAAAGAGGTTAGGGGATTTGCCTATGGATAGGAAATGTCTGAGGCAGATTTGAACTCGGGTCTTCCTGATTGTTGACCTTTCTAACCACTGTGCCACCTAGCTGCCTTTCAGCTCTCTATATTATAAAACCTAGTCCTTCCAAACAAATAGCTATGCATATACAAAATGCTAAATCCCAATTGCTTTGTTCTGACCATCCTAGCCATCTTTAAATGTAAAGGGGTAAGAGGTACATATATTTTTTTCAGAAACTCTCAGATTCCTGAAATTCCTTTGTTGCTGTTCAGTTATTTTAGTCATATCCAACTCTTTGTGATTCTATTTGGGCTTTTCTTGGCAAAGATAGTGGAGTGGTTTGCCATTTCTTCCCCAGCTCTTTTTTACAGATGAAAAGAACCAAGGCAAACAGGGTTAAGTGATTTGCCCAGGGTCACACAGCTAGTAAGTGTCTGAGGCCTGATTTGAACTCAGGAAGATTATTAGGAGATTATTATCTATTAGCAACTGTAGAATAGGTTGGAAAGAGCCTTAAAATCATCAAAACCAACCCCCTCCTTTTCCATATGAGAAAAATTCAAGCCTCAGACGCTAAATGACTTATTCAGGGTCACATGGCTAGTTCATGGGAAATCCAGGTCCATAATCTAGGTCTCTTGAATCCTGGTCAGTTGTTTCATCCATTATAGTTTACTGACTCACATTCCCCAGATCTTCAAAGAATATCATGCAAAGAACAACATTCAAGAAGAAGAGAATTTATGATATGGGTGAAGACTATCATGAGTTCTGGCCAATGAGACAAATTCCATTACTTCATGCCACAGTACAATCTCAGTGGCTGGCATAAGATAGGGAAAGAGGACAATTTATCCAGTGGTTCTCACTTCCTATGTGACTGGTACCCTCTAGGTTTTAGTTTGCTGCCCTACCTCCTCCTGTCACCATCTTGCTTTTGCTAATGCAAACTGACCTTATAATATGGAGGCACAAAGCATACATAATGAACTGTGGGAGCCATAGATGTAAGAAATAAGCTATTTTTGTTTTTATTCCCACATTTCTAATTCAGCAACTTTTTTCCCAATTTATTCATTTAATTAAATTTCATATTTCTTAACAGCTACTATGTATAAAACACTGTGCTAGACATTAGGGGAGATATAAAGTTTAAATAAAATCTGACTTCTGCCCTTATGGAATTATTAACATATTATGGAAATATAATACCTACATAAATAATTATCACGCAATGTAATACATGAGAAGTTTGCAGAAAGTTCTAAATGAGGTCCTGCAGGGAATGGTAATTAGGTAATTTATTCATTCATTGGGGATTTCTTACACATCCACTGTCAGGCATTATACTTTGTACCAACATTATGAAAGGATAAAAAAATAGTCCCTACCCTCCAGGAGCTTATATTCTATTGGAAAAATAACATCGACACACAAAAAATTATACAAAATTAATTAATCTTTTGGGAGAGTCACTATCAGTAGGGTATGTGTGTGGAGATCAGAAGAGGCCTTATATAAGAGGTGCGGCAAGCTTTGAAGGAAATTAGGAATTTTAAGAGGCAAAGTAAATGCATTCTAGGCTTTCTTGGCCAAGGGGACAACCTGTGCATAGTCACCAAGAAGGGAAATGGGTTGTCATGTGTGAGAAAAAATAACTAACACCCTTTCGGCTGGCATATAGTCCATACAGGAAATTAATGCTTCATGGGGTAAGAGGGGTTAGCAAGTAGGTTGGAGCCAGGTAGAGGGCTTTAACTGATAAAAACAGGAATTTGTGTTTGATTCTAAAAATTGGAAGACATTGAAGCTTCTTGAACAGGGGAGTGACACAGTCAATCTTATACTTTAGGGAATATCACTTTGGCAGTTATGTGGAAGATTGATCAGACAAGGAAGAAATTTGAGGCAGGGATACTAGGACGTTTTTATAATTATCTACGTGGGAGGTATTGACTTGAACTAGAATAAGAGTTGTACAAGTGGAGAGAAAGGAACAGATGTCAGAGATATTGTGGAGATAAAAGCAACAATAATAAGCAACTAACTGGATGTGGGAGATTGAGGAGAAGGAAGAATCAGGGATTATTCTGAGGTCACAATTGGGGTCACTGGAAGGATAATGATTGTCCTTGACAGAAACAGGAAAGTTAGAAGAATAGGTGTGAATATGTGTGTATGTATGAAAGATAACGTGTTATGTTTGGGATGTGTTTAGTCTGAAAAACCTATGAGATACCTAGTTGGAAAATTACTAATATTACTTACTAATTTCTTAATTACTACTAATATTAATTACTAATAGGCAGTTGGTGATGTGGGACTGGAGACAAATGTGAGCTGAATGTGTAGATTTTGGTGTCATCTTCATGGAGAAGGAGTATATTAGGGTTGCTTTCAGTTGGAAGATAGAGAAGTGACTAAATGAGAAAGCGGGTATAATTGAAATAGTACACTTAAATGTTCAAATGAATCTGTGATCTCATCAATTCAGGAGTCCCCTGTATTGATGCAGATTATAATCCATCCATGTCTGTCCATCTTGTGCAACTCTCATGTATGTCTTACCAACAGTCCAGCACAAGTGGTCCACTCAACATGCTGGAGGCCTTCCTTGCTTTCTTTTGATTTCGTAACAGTGCCAGTGGAGCATTCTGGTCATTTACCTATCATCCCTCACTCTCACCACATGGCTAACCTATCTTCTCTTTCTATCATACAATTCGATTTTTTCTTAGGTGTTCCTTGTTGGTTATATGTTGCAGTCTGCTTCCATCAATGGTTCATCTTTCCATTGCCTTCTTTGCTCAATTTTAGTTTTTCAGAGGCCATGGTATTCTGGGTCTCATTCCCATACAGTAACACTGATAAAATGTTTGAACTGGAAATATGTACCTTTGCTGTTATTGAAAGCTTGGGATCAGTAAAAGTACTTTTCAATTCCCCAAAAGCAATACAGCCTGCTCTTCTCCTCCTTTTTAATCCTAGGTCTAGTTTATTGTCCATCTGTATTCTCCATCCCATATATACATGCTATTTGACAAACTCTATAGGGTATTCATGCAGGCAAATATTCATATATGGGCAATAGCAATTCTTCATCCCTTTGGTCTTTGCTGGGTGAATGCACAGGCCAAACTCCTTTAAGTGATCACACAACTCTTCCCGTAATCTGTAACATCCTGGGATTTGGTGTAATAACCACAATGTCATCTGCTAGTGGGTTGGGTTGGAATCTGCATTGATGGAGGAAGTTGCCAGACTTGAAAGTTTCCCTGGTGACAAAATCACAGATCTTTTTCATATTCACACACACAGACACACACATCATGAATATTTTAATGTATAAATATAGATACATTCATATCTATTTCTTATTTCATAATTCTATGATAAAATGCTGTTTCACTCAGTGGATACTGAATATTGGCTTTATTTCTACTTCTTATCAGGGGTTATTTTAAATTTTATTTAATTTCTAATATTTTCCATTGTAAAGTTTTTTTCAGGGAAAACTTGTATCAAATATGGAAACTAAAAGTTATCTTAAGTAGAGTACGTATTGCAAAATAAATGAATTTTATTTTAGGAGAGATGTTGCCTCTGGGCCAGTCTTCCAATTAAGTAGAAATTAAAAGGTTAAGATAGTTGAGTGTTCCTGTGTCTCCATGCCAGCACGAACGTCACCATATCCATCATGACTTTTGGCAGGACTGTTCTACCCCAATAGAATGTCCCTTCTTTGTCATTATAGTTAAAGACTAGAATACTAGGCTGGTTAGCTTTTATATTCATCTGACATATTAGATGGTCTTAAGCAGAATGTTATTAGCACTGATACAGTGATATTGGTGGAAAGATAAATGAGAGAACTTGCATTTTCCCCACATCTCTGTGAGAAAGATGTGCCCTTATTGTTCAAGAATATAATAAAGGCTTCTCTCATGGAAATTTTTTGTTGTTATTCTTGGACAGAACTCAGAAGGTGGAAGATATCGGACACGGAAAGATCACATGATGTGCAAACTAATGTGTTTGTCCATTACTTACTCTTCTACCATTGGAGGGCTGACCACTATCACAGGCACATCCACCAACTTGATCTTTGCTGAACATTTCAATTTGTAAGTAGAGTATGAGTCTGTGAGTCTACATGTAGGAAGTCCCTGACTAACTCAGTAATGACGTGTAAATATAAATGGGTAGCCTTGAATCCTAAGTCTAGACCTATTACCCTTTCTAATTCAGAAGTGGAAAGTGATTTGTCTGGGACCATTTTTATGTAAATAGTTACCAAGTTACTACTGGTGCCCCAGAGCATTCACCCACCAAAATTTAGAGTGAGAAGTGTGTTCTCATCATTACAAATTTATTTTCCTTTTAAAAACCTGGTTAGGTATAATTGAAATAATATTATTATTCTTCTACTTCAGGATTATTATGGACTAAGCAAGCTTTGGTACCTTGGACAGTGGCAATAGGTGCCAGATGTGGGAAAGGAATGATCAGAATTCCAGGGAGATCCACTGGGTTATATGAAGGTCAAAGGTCTAAACCAGATTAAGATCAGAGCTGACTTCCCAGATCAAAATTAGGAATATCAGGATACAGTCTTGGGAAGATAGGAATTCAGGTGTAGGAAATTCAGCTTATGGGGGAATTAGAAAAAGGCAGAGACTCAATAACATAAACTTAACAGCAACATGCAATTACTGAATGAAAGACTCGGAGGAGAAATGAAGGACAACACTTAATGTCTAGGCAACTTGAACTAAGGCATTGATTCAGTTAATTCAGTTTAATATTCAATATGAATAAGAACTAGAGTTATGATTTCATTGGTTTTGTATATGGAACTCCCATCCTTTACTAATGCAGGTTGCCACCTTCTCTGCAACTTGTATAGTGCTAGACAACTACCTAGTACATGGAGAGATTAAGACTTGCTCGAGGTAACAAAGCAAGCATGTGTCAGAGGTGATTTTTTATTTCAGGTCTCCCTTGCCTCAAGGCAGTCTCTCTCTATACTACTACACTGCCTCTATATAAAATGCATATTAAATTCAATTCAACAAACATTTATTGACCATTACTTAATATGAGCAAGGCATTGTGAAAAGTGCTATATGAAGACACAAAGACGAAGACAAAATCATTGCCCTCAGGGAGCTTATGCTCTAGTAGTAGTTGTGCAGCATAATGGAAAGAGTACTTTATTTTTGAGTCAGAGGACCTGAGTTTAAATCCTAGCTCTGCAACTTACTACTCATGTGATCTTTGGCTAGTCACTTAATTTCTTCATTTAAAAAAGAAGAGAATATAACTAGATGATCTCTAAGGTCCTAGCAGCTTTAAATCTAGGTGGGTAGATACACACAAAACTATATAGTATAAAACAGCATCTAAAAGTACTCAAGAGGTACAGAAAAGCATTGTGGTCATTCAAAAGAAGGAAGAATCACTTCTGGCTCGGGAGGATCAGGAAGAGCTACCTGAAGGAAGAGACCTCTGAATGGTGCCTGGAGAGATAAGTAGGCATTGAAGTGGCAGAAAGATGAAGTAGAATATTTTAGGAATAGGGATTAGCAGTTTAAGGAAAGGTAACTAAACTGGTTTGGCATTGGGTGGGTGAAAAGGAGTGGTATGAGATAATATTGGCCAAGTAGAGTAGGATTATAGGCATTTTACAGACAAAGCAATTGGACTTAGTGGAAAGAACAATGGGTTTTGGAGCCAAGAGGCCAATTCAGACCCTGGATGGGACATTTACTACCTGTACGATCTTAGGTCACTTAATCTCGCTGGAATTTAGTTTCCCTCCTCTGTAAAGTGAGGGGGTGGGACTAGATGATCTCTGAGGTTCACTTTGTCTTTAAATATTTGATCCTATGCTATTAGTAAAAGATTTTTATCACCCAGAGCTAAAGATAGTGGGTTGGGTTTTCTAAAGAAAAGAACAGTCCAGAAATTATCCTAACCATGGGGATCTGTCAAAAGACCAAAGGTCTCCACAATGATAAGAATATTGGGGTAGCGAGTTGAAACTTTTAGAATTCTATAGTGTTTATTTCTTTGCTATTTTCACTTTCACCATAAAGGATAATGTACAACTTGAAATAAACAAATTCTCTTCTGACATATAAAAGGCTAAACAAAAACTAAAATGAGAAAAGCCAACTAACTCTGAAAGTAAGAGAAGTAGTGTTAGCCTACATTAATGCAGAGAGAGATCATGAGGTAGTGGTTTAACTTAGGAGACCTGGGCTGGAATCTTGCCTTAGACTAGCTTGGGTGACTACTTGCAGGTCACTTAAATTTCTCACAGCCTCAGTTTCTTAATTTGTAAAATGAAGATACTAATACTTGTACTGCTTGCCTTGCAAACTTTCAAGTGCCATGTGAATGTTGAATTATTATTATGCTCTTTAGTGACAAGAATATTTGTTATAACTTTTTGTTAGCTGTCCATGTCACAACATACAAATAAAATGCCATGGCAAGTTGATCCCAGTGAAGTTAACTTCACTAGGAAAAACTGTAGGGGCTTAAAACTATGACAAGAAAAGTGAAACTTGTTCTGTCTTCTGAAGATTAAAATGGATTACCCCTTATTCCAAAGCAGCTGCCGCATCACCATCTTGTCCTCTTCATATTGCTTGACATCTTTTTCAGCAACACCAATGCCCATTTAGTTGGTTTTCATTTTGAGTGTCCCATGTCTCCAGAGGATCCACGTGGTTTTTCAGTGTTCAGATTCAATGTCTCTCTCTCCCATCTGCATTTAGTCAAAAAGGGCCATTATTTAAAAAGAGTCAAAAATGGGAGAGATGAGATACCTCATTCTTGACACATAAACCAGATAGAGGAATCTGTTGCTTCCCTTTGGACTCAAAGTGGCTATCAATTTGCTCAGATTCAAAATAGTTGGTACCTACTTCACTCACTCAACTAATGCTTATTGAACACAGCACATAAATGGTACGGTAGAAAGAGTATAGAGCTTGTAGTTCAGAAGACCTGAGTTAAAATCCTACCTCATACTCTAGCTGTGCGACCTTGGGAAAATCCCTTAACCACTCTTCTCTTTGGTTTCCTTATCTACCAAATGAGAGAGTTGGACTCAGTGGGCTGCCAGGTTCCTGCCAGATAAAAATCTATGATCCTATGATCTACTACATCCATGGCACTTAAAGTGGAGATCAAGAAATATTAAGCAAGGGCCCTTCAGAAATTCATAATCTAGTTAGGGAGTTGGGTGGGGAGGAATTCCCACATGGACTTTTCTCCCCCAGATTTATAGATAAACTATCTGCTTAAATTAATGATTAGCTATCTCACAGAAACCACACTGTTCTTTGGGAACTAGAGGAACTCTGAAAACCTTTTATTTATTTAATCTTTACAGTAGATGGTGAAATTGCTTTATGGAAAAGTCAAATACAAATACACAGAATTTATTAAATAATGTCTCAAATAGGCTAGTTGTTTCCAGTTAAGATAAGCCTGACAATTCATTGGGAGGGGGAGAAACACATTTTTCCATGAATTTTTTTCTTTGATAGATTCAGCTCAAGTAAGGAAAAAAAATGACCTTAGTTATGAATGAAAAGATCAGGGTATAACTGGTTAAACCAAACCATAGTTACTGGTTGTGTATCCCATCTGTTGATGTGTAACGAGAAAATCAGTAGAGACAGCTGCATTTCTGTATAACATTAATAGGAGTGAATTATCTGAGTTTATTGAAAAAGTCTTCTATGTTCTCTCTATAGGTCCCAGTTTGTGTAGGCAATACTTTTTATCTGTATTGTTTGGGGGGGTTTGAGTCAGCTCATATCTGGGGAGCCTAAATTTTTTAGAAAGCTATAAAATAGATGGGGCTCTGGTGTTGGCAAGATTTTTTATATACAGGAAGCATGGATCTGCTGTTTACTACCTGTGTGACTGTGGACAAGTTTTCTCATCTGTAAAATGAGGGGATTGGACAAGATGGCTTCTAAACTTTCTTCCAGGAGACTATTGTCATAGTGCAGATGAGAGATGACAAAGGCCTAAAGTAGAGAGGTGGCCATATTGATAAGATATTCTCCAGGTCTGAATCTTATCCTACATGTTCGTTTTGTTATCAGAACAAAACTAATAAAAGAAAAAGAGTCTATTAGTAGAAAGAAGCATTGCTTAAAATTCTGAATATTCAATGTCTCTAACAAAAGGCATCCATTAAGCAAGTAAGGCATTAGGTTGAAAAAAAGAAATACCAATGCAGACATAACTTAATAAGTTACCGCACATTTATGATTTTTTTGCCAATAAGTGAACTTTAACTGTGACATCCATGAGTATAAAATACACTGGAGAGAAGTTATTGTATCAAAATTGAATTGTTATTTGGTCATTTCAGACATGTCTGACTCTTTGTGACCCCATTTGGGTTTTTCTTGGAAAAGATATTGGAGTAGTTTGCCATTTCCTTCTCCAGCTCATTTTACAGATGAGGAAACTAAGGCAAACAGGATTAAGTGACTTGCCCAGGGTCATACAGCTATTAAGTGTCTGAGGCCTTCCTGACTACAGGTCCAGTGCTCTATCCACTGCACCATCTAGCTGCCATAAAATAGTTGGGCATTTACATATTATCAGCAGATTGTATTCCATTCCAGATAAGACCATTTTGATTTCATATAACTGTAGTTTAAGGGAAAACAATTGTTTGTGGGGATACTGTTTTAAGAATTACGTCACATGAAAGTCTACAAGGTACAGGAGAAATGGATAAGAAGGGTATGTGTGTGTATACATGTACGTATGCAATAGGCCAGACAGAGGTCTCAGGGAAATATCTTTTTATTTGTTTGTTTGTTTGTTTGTTTTTATTTTTTTCCCCTTCCCCAATCCAGGGAAGTATCTTTGAAGCATCCATCCCCTTCCTATCTATATCTATACCTGTGTATATACATATACATATTTGTGTGTGTGTATGTATAAACAAGACCCATTCAAATCTTTGTTAATATCCTGAAAACAAACCTTTGAAACTGCAGAAAAACAAAGCTAGAAAGTCTCTTTGGCCCAGAAATAGTCAACATACACATTAATCAGTAGGATGGTAATCAGTATGGACATGTGCTTATAGTGAACCAAATGGCCAGAATCCGACATCAAGCTGAAATATTCCATGATCATATACTTTCTTAAGGGATCATTTCCTGGGATTTGGTTGGTATTAAAGTCCCTCATCATTTTAATGTCAGACCTGAAAGTTGTGACAGCCAAGCTGTTATTCCATACTTCCTCTGAAAGGGATTATTGTCTTGGCTTCAATATAGAAAACTCCTGTTAGAAAGCACTGCCCTGCACCATTGATTCAGTTATATTGCAGGCCAAATCATATCTGTTGTGTACTCAGTGATATATAGTGAATCTTTTTTCTTATTGTGGAAAAAATGAGCAATATGTTTGTCCCTGGCATCTAGTTTATATATAATGGGATTTATATATATATATATATATTTATAATGAGATTCTATAATTTACTGATATTCATGAGTCCTATGATTTATTTTGGATGTACACATTATGATTTGTTAATGAAATGAAACTTGTAGTGTTTAACATGGGACCCAGAATTGGCACCCTTCTCTAAGAACTGGGAACTGTTAACACAGTCTAGCTAATTTTCCTATTCCTCAAGTCTGGGATTAAAGGGAGGGAGCAAGTTTAGTTTAGTTTTTTTTTTGTTTTGAGCTTTTTGATGGACTATCCGTGAAGGTAATGGTTCTGAAATATTTCTTTTGAGTCTACCAAATCCTACATGGTTCTGACAGGTGAGAATAACTTTGTAGTATAGCTTACAGACTGGTATCAAGGTAGAATCTACAAATGGAAGAAAGGAGGGAGGAAAGAAGGGAGAGAGAGAAGAAAGGATAAGGGAAACTGTGTTTAGGGATACTGATGTACACAATAGTGGCATTTTTAGGCAGTTCTGTTAGCTAAACAAAACAGAATAGATTTAGTTCTTATCCTATTCCAGTAAACTCCAATAAACCCCTTGGAGTCAAACCAGAGCTTTTCTTTTCTTTTTTTTTTTTCCCTTCACAACACCCCACCATCCCCAAACTAAAGTTGGAATACTGGCCTGCTCCTTTGCTTTACTACTGAATGGAAGTAACTAGGTCCCTAGAGTGTATACTAGCTAAACATAAGGTTTGGTAGATCTAACCGAGAATTTAACTAGGAACTTGGTGACAAATTGTATCTTTGTTGATCCAAATAACTAGCTTATTTGAATTTGGAGTATTATTCTAGTTTCAGCTGCAGTGTCATGGTGCAAAAGTTTGAGAGCCAACCTCAAAGTCAGGGAACTGGGGGTTAGTCCCTTCTTTGACAAATACTAGCTGTGTGACCTTAGTCAAGTGTCTTATCCTCTCACTGACCAGACTAGTTGCCGTTGGAAGAGAGAGTTTCCTTACACTAATGGAAGCACAGGTCCACTTTTAAACAAACAAAAAACCCCACCAGGATAGTAAATTTTTTTACTGCAGTTATGGTTGAAGATTGTCTACCAATTTGTAGAAGGTTGTGATATGCATAGAGGAAGGGGCAAAATCAGAGATTATTGAAGTTTCCAAGTAAGGTAAATGATGCAATATACCAAACACAAGCAAAATTACTTTGTTTAAATATAAGCAGTTCTCAGGTGAGGTTTCTGAAAGTTTATTTTCCTTAATGTGCTATGTATATCTTAACTATTCCTTTAGTAATTCTTGCTTTTTATAAAGCTGCAAGTTAATCTTTTCATCTTTCTCAGGTCAACATTCTACTCATTTTTTAAAAAAATATTTTTCTAATTCATCATTATTTTTTAACATTCTTTTCTTTTTAAATTTTGGGTTCCAGATTCTCTCCCTCCCACCACTTCCCCACCCACTGAGAAGGCAAGCAATATGATATCAATTATACATGTAAAATCATGCAAAATATATTTCTATATTAGCCGTACTTTTAAAAAGCAAGAAAAATCAAGTGAGAATATGGTACTTCAATTTGCACTCAGAGTTCATCTTTTCTCTCTCTGGAGGTGGATAGCATTTTTTTTTTATCATGTGTCCTTTGGGAATTGTCTTGGATCATTATACTGATCAGAGCAGCTAAGTCTTTCACACAGTTGACCATCATTATAAATTGTTACTGTGCACAATGATCTCCCAGTTCTCATTTCACTTTGCATCAGTTCATATAGTTCTTGCCATGTTTTTTTCTGAAACCACTCCCCTTGTCATTTCTCACAGCACGATAGTACTCTGTCACAATCACATGCCACAGCTTGTTCAGCCATTCCCCAACGGATGAGTATTATCTTGATTTCCAATTCTTTGCCACTGCAAAAAGAGTTGCTATAAATATTTTTGTACATAAAGATCCTTCTTCTTTTTCTTTGATCTCTTTGGGACATAGACCTGGTACTAGTATTGTTGGGTCAAAGGGTGTGCAGTTTTATAGCCTTTTGGGTCTAGTTCCTGATTGTTCTCCAGAATGATGGGACCAGTTCATTACTCCACCAACAGTTCATTAGTGTGACTAATTTTTCCCTCAAGCCTTTGTTATTTCTGATAGGTGTGAGGTAGTACCTCACAGTTGTTTTAATTAGCCTTTCTCTAACCAATTGTGATTTAGATGATTTGTTCATGCAACTGTAGATGACTTTGATTTCTTTTGAAAACTGTTTATATCCTTTGACCATTTGTCAATTGCGCTCCTATTTTTATAGATTTGACTCAGTTCTATAGTCAGTATATATTTGAGAAATGAGACCTTTATCAGAAAAACTTGCTGTAAAAATTTTTGATAGTGCTCCATTGTCTATAGTACCTTTTAGCAAAATGCAGTTTCCCTAAGTATCCATTTTAATTAGGTTGACTTTTGCATTTGCTTTGTCTGAGATCTTGATTATTACTCCTGCCTTTTTTTTAAGTTTAGCTGAAGTCGAATATTTGATTCTAATAAATATTAGATTCTGCTCCAGCTCTTTATTAACTCTCCATATGTCTTTCTGGTTTAAGTGTTCCTCTTGTAAACAAAATATTGTTGGATTCTGATTTCTAATCCATTCTGCTATCCACTTCTGTTTTGTGAGCTCACCCCATTCACATTCACAGTTATGATTAGTAACTAGGTATTTCCCTCCATTCCATTTTTTTCTTTGTCTCTTTTTATCTTGTCCCTCCTCAAAAGTCTGTTTTGCTTCTAACCATTCCTTCCCTTAATCTGTCCTCCCCTTTACTGCTCCCCTCTCTTATTCCCTTTTCCTCCCATTTCCCAGTTGGGTAAGTTACATTTCTATATATACCTGAGTGTATTTAAATATTCTTCCCTCTTTGAACCAATTCCAATGAGAGTGAGGTTCAAGCATTGTCCTCTACCCCTCATCCCCATTTCCCCTTCCACTATAAAAGCTCTTTTTTGTATGCCTCTTTTATGTGAGAAAAATTTCCCCATCCTACTTCTCCCTTCCCCCTTCTCCCAGTACATCCCTCTTTTTCATCCCTTTATTTTTTTGGAGATCATTCCAGTATAATTGATTCACACCTATGCCCCCTGTCTATGTAAACTCCTTTTAATTGCCCTAAAAATGAGACCCTTATGATTACTCTTTTATGTTTACCTTTTTTATGCTTCTCTTGAGTTTTGTGTTTAAATATCACATTGTCTATTCAACTTTAGTTCTGTCGTCAGGAATGCTTAGAAGTCCTGTATTTCATTAAATATTCATTTCTCCCCCTGACAGATTATACTTAGTTTGAGTTTTTTTTTTTTCTGGCTAGGTTTTGCTTGATTGTAATCTTAGCTACTTTGTCTTCCAGAATATCATATTTCAAGCTCTCTGCTCCTTTAATGTAGAAGCCATGAAATCTTTTGTGATCCTGGCTGTGGCTCCACAATATTTGTATTGTTTCTTTCTGGATACTTACAATAGTTTCTTTTTGACCTGGGATCTCAGGAATTTGGCTATAATATTCCTGTGTGTTTGCATTTTGGGATCTTTTTCAGGAGGTGATCAGTGGATTCTTTCAATTTCTATTTTACCAGGCAATGTCTTGAAATATAATGTCTAGGTTCCTTCTTTGATCTTGGCTTTCAGGAAATCCAATAATTCTTAAATTATCTGTCTTATCTATTTTCAAAGTCAATTGTTTTTCTAATGAAATATACATTTTTTATTTTTTATTTTCATTTTTTACTTTGTTTTATTGTTTTTTGATGTCTCATGGAGTCATTAGCTTCCACTTGTCTAATTCTAATTTTTAAGGAATTATTTTCTGGGTTTTTTTTGGCAGGGGGGGGCTAGGCAATGGGGTTAAGTGACTTGCCCAGGGTCACACAGCTAGTAAGTATCAAGTGTATGAGGCCGGATTTGAACTCAGGTCCTCCTGACTCCAGGGTCGGTGCTCTATCCACTGCGCCACCTAGCTGCCCCAAGGAATTATTTTCTTTAGTGAGTTTTTGTAACTCTCTTCCCATTTGCCAATTTTGTTTTTTAAGGACTTTTTTTCTCTAGTGAATTATTGAGTGTCTTTTGGTATTAGGTCAATTCCATTTTTTAGGTGTTATTTTCTTCAGTATTTTTTTTTTTTTTGCCTCTTTTCCCAAGCTGTTTGTTATCTTTACAATTTTCTTGCATCACTCATTTCTTTTCCCAATTTTTCTTCTACCACTCTTATCTCTTTCTCTAACTCTTCCAGGAATTCTTGTTGGGCTTGGGTCCAATCAGCATTTTTCTATGAGGCTTTTTTGTAGCCATTTTTTGCATTGTTGTCCTCTTCTGAGTTTATGTCTTGGTCTTCCCTGCCAGCTTTTTATGGTCAAATTCTTTTGTTGTTTTTGTTTACTCATTTTCTCAGTCTATTTCTTCACTATGAATTTCCTGTTAAAGGGATCTTCTCACTTGGGATTGGGGGGCACTATGCCAAGCTTCAGGCTTTGTCATGCTGCTGTTTTCAGAGATAGTTCTGAGGGTCTGCAAGTTTTTGGTGCTTCCAATGTGATGTGAATCTGGGAGAGGTATGGTCGCTGCTCTCTTGATCTCCATTCTATCTTTACCTAGGAAAGGCCTCTGGTCCCCTACGGTCACAAGTACTAGCACTCTCTTTGCCTTGGAACTGTGACCAGTGCCTCTGCTCCCTTGTGACTGACCCCCAGTGCTCTTCTCTGTCATGGAACTGTGACCAGTAACAGAATGTGGGCAATAGAGTTGCCAGTAAGTGCCAGATGCAACTAGTGCCAACAAAAGGTGTCTTGTAATCTCTTTCTGACTAATTGGCCAACTCCTTTGCCATCTCTAGGCTGAGAGCTCCTGAAGCCGCTGCTGCAGCCAATGTTGATGCTTCCACATGGTCCTCCAAACAGGCTTCCGCCCTGGTGTCAAAAACTTCTCTTGCTGACCTAAGTTTTCTTAGACTAGAAAAATGTCTCACCCTGACCTTTTGTTACTATTGCCACTCCAACATTTAATTTGAGGTATTATTTTAAAGTTGTTTGGAGGGAGATGTTTAGAGAATTCAGCTGGTTTGCCTCCAATCCACCATCTTGGCTCCCGACTTCTCTATTCATTTTTTAATGAGAGGTCTTGATCCCAGAGATAAATGACTTTCTCATAAATGCATAGAAAACAGCTGTGAAAAGTAGAAATCTAGAGTTCCTAACTCCTTATCTTTAGCTTTCAAGGTCTTTGTACCATGCGGGGACCAGCCCACAAGAGATGAAGAGATATTGGATGTAAATAAAGTCTTAGGTTCTTTAATTTATAGTTAAAAGTCTTCATAAAAAGATGAGTTTCACAGATATCCTAACACTTATCTTCCTAGCTCTATAAAACAGAGCAGTAATAGGAAGTTATATTTATTGTTATGAATATTTTCTTTGGGACAATGGATATGAGGTTACTATTGAAACACAGAAATTATATATGCATGCACGCATGTATACGTATATTTTGATATGTATACATGTGTTTTCATAAGTATCTATTCATGAGTGTGCATAGATGTATCCCTGCATAGGTATGTGTTCACATATGTGTATGTATATATATATTGGCATATACAGATGCATTGGGCAGCTAGGTAGCTCAATGGATAGGGTTCTGGGTTTGGGGTCAGGTAAGACTCATTTTCTTGAGTTCAAGTCTCGCCTCAGACATTTACTACCTGTGATCCTGGGCAAATCACTTAACCCTACTGGCCTCAGTTCCTTATCTGTAAAATGAGCTGGAGAAGGAAATGGCAAAACTACTCCAGTATCTTTTTCAAGAAAACCCCAGATGGAGTCATAAAGAGTCAGACATAACTGAAAAACAACTGAATAAATACATATGCATACACACAGGCATAAGTGTGTATATATGTGTATTATATATGCATATGTATATCTATACATACATACATATATACATGTGTGTATATATATGTGTGTAAGCACATCTGTTTATCTACTGACATGTATATATAATTTCTGTGTTCCTTCCCCAGTTATTCTGGAGAGAAATAAAAGAAAGAGTTTGACTTTTGCTTGACAGGAGAGTGAAAGTTGCTTCTATGGACAAGTGAAGAGAAAGGAAGAGGATGAAGAGGATAAAGAAGGGATAATGGATAATATGAATAAAACTTCTCAGGATCTGTTTGTAGCTAAAGTAGAACTAGATGTTTGTTGTCTAATGAGGACAGGCATCCTGTATAAGTAACTACTCAAATCTCCTCTCCTCTGTTTTATTTCATCATATACTATGGGAGCTGTTCTCATAATCTTAGGTACAGATACAAAAATCAAATTCTACGAAGACCCAATTTTACTGGGGCATAGCAATAATTTTGTGCCAGGCTGTTCTCAGTGATAGTCTAAGGGACAAGGGGGCCTCCCTTGGCTAGCAACAAAGGAGAAAATGGTAGACCAGCTGTCCACTGGTATTAATCCTTGAGGTTTCACCTTTGTTTCTCTTATGATGTTAATCTTGCACATGTCTTTTTTTTTTTTTCCCAAGGCGCTACCCAGGATGTCAGTGCATCAATTTTGGATCTTGGTTTTTGCTTTCCTTTCCTGTTGCAATTATTCTTCTATTCCTATCCTGGATCTGGCTTCAGTGGTTTTTCCTTGGTTTCAAGTAAGTTAATATTTGCTATTTATGGCATAACAAAAGGTGAATGAATCACCGACAAAGCATGGACACATGCAAATACACACAGGAATCTTGCATTAACACTATTTATTGTAGAGTGCATTCTGGTCTAAGTACAGTCAATCTTGGACCTCATCTTAAGGAATATTTTTTTTATCAAAATAACCAAATACCCTCTTTTTATGCTGCTCTTTTCTATAAAGAAGTCTCATAGCATTACCATTTATTATAGAGAGGTTTAAGCATACATCTACTTTGTCTTGACATTATGAAACTAGACATATTGTCATTTAAAAAAATTAAGAGAATTTTTAATTCTGTTTGTTATATGAGAATTTAATTTATCAAATGTCATATATGCTGTTTCTGGAAAATTAGGTAAGAAATATGCTATGTAAGCTGTGTCAGCCTCCCACTTGGCATATCATTTCAATAGAAGAAGAAATGAATATATATTACTTATGGATAAGGTAGGATGGCTAATTATGATAAGAGTCACAGCATGATATAGTTTTAAAGGACCCCAGAAGCTGTTTGGCTCAACCTATATTTAAGCAAAAATCCCCTCCACAACATACTTAATAAATGATCACTTTTGCTTGAAGACTTCCTCGCTTCCAATGATGGGGGAGCTCACTACTTCCCAAGATAAGCCATTCCATATTAACAAAGAACTGTCCATTCCATAATTCCTGGGGAAAAAACATTTTTAAAATAATCCAATATAACATCAAACACACCGAGTTTAACATAGGGAGAACTTCAAGCTCTATTAAATGGATCAAAGTTATTCCTGTTTAATATATAATGAGGAATCTTTTTTCAGAAAGACCTAAGTTGTAAACACATTTTTAGTAAAAGAAAAAAATAACCATCCTACACTTTCATAAATTATTTTAAGTGAATTAACATTTAAAAATCATTTTGAGAATAGTATTATATTCAAATTATTTCAAGGCTCATCAATAAAACGGCATATGAAACTCTAAACCAGTAGTGTAGGAACTTGATTGTAGGGGCTGCCCATTGGTGTGTAGCAATATTTTTTGCAAACAGTTGTGTTCACAAAGGCCTTGGCACAAGGCAGCCCCTCGCCCAGATTTTCATGGCTTGCCTGCCTGCTGACATTCTTCTTTCCCTCCTCCCCTTCCCGGGTTCTTTCCGGAGCCGCCAGTTTCTATCAGAGGGTGGGGGATAGCGCTGGAAAAATTAAAAATGTATTTGTCCAGATTGTGTACACAGTATGTAGCAACCTCCCCCAAGGAAGCAAGTGTGTGGCATGTCACTGAGATCAGCAGGTGAGCAACAGCAGGGAGAGGACATCTACATACTAAATGGCTCTACTGGAAATCTGGCTCTTTGGTGAGCCTATATAATTTTATAGTAAGTGTTATAAGAGGTAGATGGAATAAGAATCCCAATTCAGGGGTGAATATGTCTCACCTAAGAGCCACAATAATTTCATATGTTTGGTATGGCAATCGACAACTTTACAAAATATGAATGCAATTGTCATTTAAAAATAACGTAGTGCTAGGAGGGGAAATGAAGAAGACCTAAAGAGCAGATGCATTGAAACGTATTCACTGTGATGGAGTAAAAAATGTCTCATGAAGTACATAAATTAAAGTCCATAAATCATGATCAGTGGCATGTTTAAATAGTTCCCCTCACTGTCCACTATTGGTTGGATGATGCACAGTTTCATTCTTAAGCTAATTTTTCAGTGTCCTTTTCAGCCTGCCAGGGTTCTCACCTCCAGAGGCAAAAGATCGAAAAACAGAAATGATAAGCTGCTCTTTTGGCAGGGTACCATACATCCTGATTAGTGGGTTGGCTGTTAACACAGTTAACTCACCCATTATAAATGACTCAAACATATTTGGGAAAGGAATCTCGTTCATCAGTGCCACTGAAGTTATTTAAATGGAGAGGCTGACGTATTGTCATTTGCTTCATCAGTTCCTTTGTGAAGGCATTAACCTTCATTTTCAGGAGAGCCAACTTGGTTTTTGACTTAACTCTGTGTTGCCCCAGAATAAAGCAACAAAGTTCATGTTCAGATAACTGTTCACAGGAAGAATGCTTGTTTTTTAGCTGTATTTTCCCTACAGAGATATGAATATCAAAATGAGGTTTATCACAAGTTGTCTTTTCAAGTGGTCTATGAATTGTTTTCTAGCAATATAAGTATTTGTCATATGACAACGTACAATTTTTTGTTATTGATTTAACTTCACTCTTTTAATATATTTGTGATTCAGTAGATGTGGGTACTCTGTGCAATGATACAAATCACAAGTCATTCATATCTGTTTATCCTGAACAACCTTTCTCTAATTCCTCCCATAAATCCTCCACAGGGTGGTTCATCCAAGTTACTAGGGGGCCTTCTTCTAAGTCTCTCGGTATTGTGTGGATACCAATAGAACACAATGGCCATTCATTGATTATCTCTCAGTTGTGCCATGTGACAGGCTCATCTTTGTGATGACATGCTATATATTATTTTCATTATTTATAATAATAAAAATTCAACATCTCCCAAATGGTTTTTAATCAAAAGCAACTCCATGGTCAATTATGCCCACTAATTATAGTTTAAAGACTCTTTTTTTTTTTGGAAGGGGTAATATGTTAGAAATTGGAAGGAGTATAGAGTAAGTGACCTCTTTACTCCCTATTCTCTAGTGTTCTGATCATTGCCTCACCAACCACCTGGCCCCATTGGACACATCATCATTAGGGACAAAATAGGGTACGAGCTAAGATCAAGAGATACTGTGATTGAGACCTCATAGGACGGGGTATTTTGAGATGAAATACAATAGGAATGCTTTTGATTTTTGTACAGTAATTTAAAACTTTTTTTCAACTAGCAAGTATTTTTATTAATCAATTCTTCCCACTACACTCACCCAATTAAATAATTTTTTAAACCCTGTAAAATAAATTCTTCAATACTAATCTACATAATCCAGCAAAATAAATTCCCACATTAGCCATGTCTGAAAATGTATGTCTCTTTTTCTATGTTAAGTTCATCACTTCTCTGTTGGAAGATAAGTGGTATATTTCATCTCCATTTTTTTTGGATTTGTGCTTTATCATTGTGTTGACCATAGTTCTGGAGTTTTTCAAAATTGCTTTTCTCCATAATATTGTTATCATTGTGTAAATTTTTTTCTCCTAGTTATGTTTGCTCTGCATTGTTTCACAGAAGTTCTTACCGCTTTCCCCTCAACTTGTCCATTTCATCATTGCTTATAGCACAATAAGGTTTCATTAAATCCATATACTACAATTTGTTTAGCCCAGGGGTAGGGAACCTGTGACCTCAGGCAGTTATAATAACAAATGTGGCCCTTTGACTGAACCCAAACTTCACAGAACAAATCCCTTTAATAAAAGTACTTGTGCTGTAAAACTTGGACTCAGTCAAAAGGCTGCACCCAAAGAACAATGGTTTAGCCATTCCCAAATTAGATTATTCTCCCTTAGTTTCCCATTGTGGACTACCATGAAAAGAGCTGCTATAAATATTTTTGTTCATAGAAATTCTTTTGTTCTTTGTTTGATTTTGAATTTTGGTGTACAGACCTGGTAGTGGTGTTGCTTTTGAGGTTAATCAGAGTCGAACTTATCTGTTAGGATACATCTTTTTTTCCTGACTATCTAGCTTATAGGATAAAACTTTAATTTGTGTTGATGCTCTGGGGGGCATATTTACTGGATTTGAGAGTTTACCATGTTTTGGACAAGGTTTGTGGAGCAGAACAACTCTGTAGCAGAATTTGGACTGGTTAATTCAGCAGGATTGCTGCTGTATTTATCAAGTAAGTATGGCCTACGCCATCTGTGTACTTTGTATCATCATGTAAGGTCCAGCTAGCTGGTCTAGGGTCAAGAATGCCTGATAGATCGAATCTAACCTTAGATACTTACTAGGTGTATGACTCTAGGCTAGTCACTTAACAGCTGCTTGCCTTGGTTTCCTCAGCTATAAAATGGGGATAATAACAGTACCTATTTTTCAGGGTTGTTGTGAGGATCAAATGAGATAATAATAGTAAAACACTTGGCACAGTGCCTGACTTGTAATAGGTGCTATATAAATGTTTATTTCCTCCCTTCTATCTGGTCTAAGGAGCAATAAGTCAAACAAATATGGACTGTGCCCTCTAGATACATTGCAGCATTATGTCAAGTAATATGGTCTAGGGAATAAAAAGTTTGCGAAGAAATCCCTGCCCTTGAGGACTTTACAGTCATGCTTCAGTGGTAAGACATATGTACACAGGAAACAATTAGGGACAAGCAATCCACAATAAAATACTGAATTAGAAAACTAGAAAGTATAGAACAAGGTGTTCATTGTCCAAAAAAAATCATTAAAAAAGAAAATGCTTCACAGTGATCAAGGAAAGCTTCACAGAGGAGCTAGGATTGGAAGTGGGCCTTGTAGATAGATGAGAGGTCAGTAGAGGGGTGATTTAGTGGGGAGGATGTGGACTTTCTTCGATCAATAACAGGGGAGTAGAGTCTTATTTTACAAAGCTCACAAAGGTGTTTTCAGATGACAGCGGTATGGGTAAAAGAACCCTGTCCTTGTTTTGTTGGTGCTTTAAAAAATACTTCTTTAATTCTAGTTTAAAAGAAATGTTCAAGTGTGGCAAGACCAAAACAGTGAAAGAACAAGCCTGTGCTAATGTTATTAAGGAAGAGTACCAAAAACTTGGACCAATGAGGTAAGATGTGTTATTGTTTATGTAGCAGGAAAGAAAAGAAATTCATGGCGTGTATATATGCCTGCAAGGATGTATTTCTATATGCACTCAAAAGAGGCATATAGAAAACCTCTCTTAACCAGGGGTCTGCAAACTTTTCTAAAACAAATTCTATTTCAATATAATTGGTTTACTTTTTATCTGAAGTATTTTATTTTACATAATTTAAAACACTATTCTGAGGAGTCTATAGGTTTCACCAGAATACCAAAGAGTCTATGATAGGATAAAGCTAAGGATGGAACCCTGGGGTGGAAGAATGGCCTTAGAATCACGAATACTTGGGCAAATCATAACCTCTCAGTGACTCATGCAGCTCTCTAAGACTATGTTAGCAAAGTGGTTCTCCAACTTTTTTGTCTCAGGATCCATTTGCATTCTTTAAAGTTATTGAGGATCCTGCCCTCTAAAACTCTTGTTTTATGTAAGGTTATGTCTCTATATATTAGATTTGTGTATAGCAGTAGATACAGATATATAGACATAGATATTTACCATATTAGAAAGCAACTAAGTGGTGCAGTGGTTAGAGAGCCAGGCCTAGAGTCAGGAAGTCTCATCTTCCTGAGTTCAAATCTGGCCTCAGACACTTACCAGCTCTGTGACTCTAGGGCAAGTTACTTAGTCCTGTTTGTCTCAGTTTTCTCATCTATAAAATGAGCTGGAGAAGGAAATGGAAAACCACTCCAGTATCTTTGCCAAGAAAACCCCAAAAAAGGGTCACAGAGAGTTGGACACAACTGAAAATGACAACCACTATATTAGAAATTAAAACATGTTAGTATTATTATGAGATAGTTTTTACCTCAAAGACCCCCAGAAAGGGAACCTCAAGAGGTCCCTGGACCACACTTTGAGAACCACTGAAACTACAACTATAGCAAAGTTTCCATTCAGCATTGGTAGAGGGTGTAGCTACTCAGGAGTTCCTGACACCAATGACATTATAGATCTTAATCCAAAGGTGAACCGACAATGTGCTGATTAATGTACACAGACCCTGATCATTTCAGCAACTATTTATTAAGCACTCTATGAGGGAGCACTTTCAGACAAAGTCTATGGCCTTATGGGCTTTTCATTCTAGAGCTTAACTAGGCTGATGAATAACAAAAAACCCTCTCTCCCAGTGTTTTTAACTTTTTTTGAGAATACCACAGAACCTGATGATAACTCAGGAGCAGTGTACACATGTTACAATTAAGTCAAATATTGGACTTTATCAACAGGTTTCAAGAAATTATAACCTTGATCCTCTTCATCATAATGGCCCTGTTATGGTTTAGCCGAGATCCTGGTTTTATTCCTGGTTGGTCTTCACTTTTTTCACAGTAAGTGCCACGTTTTGTCAAATTGTCTTTTTTGATTCATCACTGATGATTCTCTCAAGAACCTGGACTAGAATACAGGTCTTAATTCCTCTTCACTTCACTACTGCTGACATCTCCAA
Source organism: Vombatus ursinus (assembly GCF_900497805.2). Lineage (NCBI taxonomy): Eukaryota > Metazoa > Chordata > Mammalia > Diprotodontia > Vombatidae > Vombatus > Vombatus ursinus. The sequence continues at coordinate 6,002,477 of NW_020950566.1, read as the reverse complement.
TAAAAAAAAAAAGGTCATTGGATAATGAAAAGAGGTGGTTATGGAGGTGGAGGATCTGGGTTCCTGTCCTGGTTCTGCCATTTACTCACTCTCTATATGAAGGAGCCTTACTCATCTACAAAATGAGAGTGTATTGGGGTAGATTCTCCAAGGTGCATTCTAACTCTAACATTCCGAGTTCTACTCCAAATTCTTTTAAAGACACCTTGATAACCTATTAGAAATACACATGCGTGAATTTAGCTAAACTCTTTGTGATTTTTAGTACCTATGAAAGAACTGGAATCTCAGAGTTCAAAGGAACCTTAGGAATCACCTAATCTAAACTTCACTTAAAGCATAAATCTTGTTGATTAGTTCAAAATACAAGATTACTTATCAATAAGTCAACAAGCATTTCTTGAAGTGCTGCTATGAGCCAGGCACTGTGTTAAGTCGCATAGGTGCGAAGAATGACATTTTACAGTTGAAAAGCTGAGGTTCAGAGAGTTTAAGTGACATGTATAGATGTCACACAGAATGGGTAGGCATAGGTGGGTTATAATTTGCATAATAAAAGGGAATACCCACATTAATGAGATCATAAATCCATTTAAGTATAACTTCACAGGGTAGTTGTGATGATCAAATGAGAATTTACATCTAGTGCTTGTAAATTTCTATATGAATGTCAGTCCATCTCTTTTTCTTTCCTCTTTTTTTTTTATAGTAGGATGGTACAGTAGAAATGTTGGCTTTGGATTCAGAATCTAGACTGGAACCTTTGCTCTACCGCTTAGTTTATGACCTTACACAAATCATTTGATTTCTAGGCTGTAGTGTCTTTATCTTTAAATTGAAGGATTTAAACCCCTATAGTCCCTTTACCTTTTACATTAATGATCCTAAGATTCCCATTTTAAAGAGAAAGCAATAGATTCTCAGAGAGGGGAAGTAACTTACTTAATACCATATAGCTAGTTAGTGTTGGAGCTGGGATTCAAATAGTTTCCCGATTCTGTGTCAGAATATGATCTAGTCTCAGACCAGGGGTTGGTAAACAATGGCCCACATATGTGGACTGTTCAAAAACAAATGGCAGGCTGGATTGGGATCACAGGGTATTGCTTCCTGACCCATGTGTTAAGACTATTGACCTAGGACAACGATACGAGATGGAGACACGTAAGGAAGAAAAGGTCAAGAATACAAAATAATTTGTAAATGAAGATGAGCCGAAATCAATTCGGTGACTCAAATAAACTTCTTGCAAACCTCATAGGGTTTGATGTCTATTTGTGCTATATTAAAACAATCCTATCAATATGATAGTCATAGGAAATATAATGATAGCTTTATATATACATATATACACATGGACATAAACATATTGTAAAATAAGGTAATTTCATTATATATGATTATTTAAAAATGACATAACTTCTCTATATAGAGTTTGGAGCTATTCATAGGTTATCCAGAATCCAAATACTGTGTCTTATTGGGTACCTCCTAGTGTTTCCATCCCATCTGTGTGGACCTGGATAGAACTCAATGTGTCACTTCATATTAAACGAAATGAGGTTACAGGGAAACCTAGTCTATCTTGGCAAAATACAGAACCAGCAATTACAACTGAAATAAAGAAACCCAGCATGACTATTGCTGTAGATGCTGGTGACTTCAATAGAGTGACTCACTCCATGATGACTTTTTGCTCAGCCAATAAAGAAAATAAATTTGTTTTCAAGCAAGTCAGACTTGTTTTTGAAAATGTATTATAGTGAAAAAGAAAATGCTTTATCTGGATGACTATGATTTTCATCTAGATGATAAAATAGGTACTGAGGATTGCCACGTTATGGGATAGTGAAATAATATCTCTTCCATCTCTTTCCCTCACCCTCCCTATATACACATACACACACACACACAAGTATATGGTTTGGGCCTATGATTTCATCTGTGTAGGTAACTCTCAGTGTGTAACCTCCATTCACTGGCAAATTGCAGTCTTATAGAGCTGTCTAGGGCATTAAGCAGTTACGCAATTTGCTCTTGGTCACCGGGTCAATATGTATCATAGGCAAGACTTGAACCCAGGTCCTCCTGACTTGAAGGTTGGCCGTACTATTTCCCTAACCTATATGTAATTAGATACACACTTAAAGGTAGCATCGTGAAAAGGTATCGATGTTGGGACCTATGCTTATTACACATGACTTTCTACTATGTCGCTTTCTGGTTTTCAAAGAGTTGAGGGTCTTTGGAGATTGCCATGCTGCTGGCACTGCCAAATAGCTCTAAAGGTATATCTGTTTTGGGATCTGCTTTCTTAAGGGTATCATGTAGAGCTAGAAAGGGCCACAGATGCATCTAGTCCAACCTCTTCATTTTGTAGATGGGGAAAGTTAGCCTAAGGGAGGTTGTGATTTTTCCCAAGATTATATAAATAGTGTCAGAGACAGGATTTGAACCCAGGTTCACTTGATTCTAGACACAGTGGTCTTTCCATTGTACATACCACCCCCTTCCTTCATTTGTATTACAGCCACGTAAAATCACCCCTGTAGTTTATATTTAAAATAGTATTTCATAGAATCATAGACTCAGAGCTTGAAAGATCCTCAGAGGCCATCTAGAACTATCCCCTCATTTTACCAAGAGGCTGAGATTGAGGGAGATTAAATGACTTACCCATAGTCACACAGGTATTAAGTAATAGGTGAACTTGAATCTATGTCCTCTAACTCCAAATCCAGTGCCTTTTTTATAAGGGGAAATGAATTTCTATGAGTTAATAGCAACTGAGAGTATAAAGTGCTTAGAATGTCAGCCTTTGAGTTAGAAACATCTGGTTCAAATTTTGCTTCTAACTCACTAAACTTTTTGATATTCCAGTTACTAGAGCTCCCTATACTGTTGAAATCACCAATTGAGACCAAAAGCAACTAAGCCAGGCACCAGTTGAAATGATTAAACTATGGTCCCTATAAAAGTAGGAGTCTACTTTGGAGAGGAGGCTATTTTCAGTGCCTCTAAAAATGTTCATATTTTGCTTCCACTGGAGTCTGGCAGGAAGGCAGGTGATGGTTATAAAACAGGTTGCCAGGCCTTGTCTACACGTGCTCCAACTTCAATCTGCTGACACCATAATTAAGAAAAGATAGCAATAGTTCAAAGGAGAAAGTATTCAGCTATGTAATTCAAGATTGAAATTTGACATGGGCCCACTTACCCTCATAAGCATACCACCATTTGTCCCTCATGTGCTTGCCTACAGACTAGATACAGGAGAGTATGAATGGGTTATGAACTGTGTCATTCAAATTTCCCTTCCATCAGGGCTCTGAATTACTCTCCCCTGATGCTGATACAGCTACATGGAGGGGATAGGGTGGGAGAAGAGACCAGAGCCAAAGCTAAAACTAATTTCAGCTGAAAGTACCAGCAGAGCATGTTGGCCCCATTATTTACCCATTCCACAAATCCAGAGACAAGCTTCTAAATGCTAAACCGTACACCAATTATGTTTTCACACTGTCTGTTGTATCCAGCTATTTTTCCTTATCCACAGGCACTAAAATACAGTGTTTATACTCCCTAACATCATGGTCCTAATTCACTGAATCTAAATATATTTGGTGTGAAATGGGAAACAGATCTACGGGATGGATTTTGCACCGTCATGCTACACATCACTGGATCACCAAATATTGATTATTTAAATAGGGAATTTGAAGACATAACTAAGAACTGTAGGCAGATGCCTGCCCCAGACACCTTCCTCCTACAAATCTGTCTTTCCACACCAACATTCCCAGAGATCCACAAAGTCATCCACTTTGACATAATACTCCAGAACACACACACAAACAAGCTGATTTGGGGGTTAGGGGTTAGTCTAGACCATTGATTTCATCGATGCAGGGAAATTTCAGTGTAGAAACTCCCTTTACTGATGCAGGCTGGTCACTTGTTTTGGACTGAAAAGTTAAAAAGTCATGTCATTTGTCACACAGCTATAATGTGTCAGAAGCAAAGCTTGAATCCAGTGTGTTCCTAACTCCAACCAAAACTGGTACACTAACATTAAGCAGTAATTCTGAGACTTTGGGGTGCCCATTTGTATGCAAATGATTTGGTGGGATGCAAATGATTTTTATGGCAGGGTTCATAAAGTCACAAATAACTTCACAATTACTTAGAGGATAATTCATTTGGCATTTGGTTCCTGTAAATTTAGAATGCTATGTTTAATAAATGCATTAATAACTTTCTCTTAGGTATTCAGGCTTTGCTACAGATTCAACTGTTGCCTTATCCATAGGCATCTTTTTCTTCTTGATTCCAGCCAAGAAATTGACTAAAACTGCACCTAATGGAGAAATCAGTTGAGTATTATTTAAATTCTGAATTATATCAGTGTCATGTTTATGGATAATCTAATCTATTTTGTCAAAAAAATAAAAATACGTAGGCCCAACAAGTCTCAGTAGGCACACGAAGGTGAAGTGCATATAAATGTATATCTGTGTATATATACACATGTATATATGTGTGTATAAAGAAATAAAATGAAGAAAAAAAACAGAAGCCAAGGTAAATATTTAAATATTAAAAACCTATAGGTATATGGAGGAGGGGCAGGCATAGGAGTTTAGGGAGAAGGAGTAGTTCTTTTTTTCAAATTAGAAATATGTGTATATATATATATATATATATAAATATGCATATGTGTGTATGTACATACACACATATATACATATACCTCTTTAGTATAACATTTTTACATGTGCACAAGTGCTGTTTAAATATTTAAACTTTTTTTTATGCCTTTGCTTTTATATCAGTCATTTCTACCAACCAACCCTCTCTCCCCCTGCCAACTTTCCACCACACACATTGAACACTTGAACTCTCCTTTGAACCAAAGAAGAACAGTCAAGTCAAACTGGCTTCCACAGTAGCTGCATCTGACAGGACATTCAAAGTTCCAAAACGGTAGTCACCCACTTTGCTAAAAGGAGGGAGACACATTTCATCATCTCTTATCTGAAATCAAGACTAATTACTCAGAGTTCAGTTCCACTGAAAGGTATTTTTTTAAGATGGTCATTGCATATTATATATATGTACATATATACACACATATATGTACACACATATATATATATATACATACACACATATTTATCTTGACATTCCAGTCCTACAAATAAGTAGTTCCCTGGCTGCCATAGGTTGCCAAAAAGTGCACTCTAGGCATCTGCTAAATGAGTGGTTGAGTAATAAGGACTCTAGGATTAGTATAAACAGGGGGATCTTCAGCAGAGATGAAAACTTCAGCTTTGAGGCATCCTCATCAGCAGCATAATCTAAAAGCATGTTGCTGTTTGTCATCCCGGTGGTGGCCAGCAAGTCACTCGTCAGAGTACTTATTAGAACTATGGATGAAGAAGAAATTCAGATATGCTATTGAGTAGAGGAGTCAGAAAGAAGCAGGGCTACACATTTCACTCCTCTGATGCTATGGCAGGTGATTGGGGAAGGGCAGACATGGTGATTTTGTTAGCTTATCACTTCTTGGATCCCTTGTTAAATATTAATTTACCAAAGAGAGGTCATAATTCACCCCACGTGGCAAGTTATCTTGTAGTTAATTCTTTGGGTCGGGGTTCCCAATCAGGTTGATGGACCCCCCAGAAGCTACTGCAGTGTCTTCTTTCTCAGGCTCACAGACATTTCCTGTGCTTTCAAAGGCTACCAAACTGGCTTCTTTCTCATGGGAAGTGAAGTAAATACCCAGGGGATGTTGGTAAGGAAGATGTGCTTCTTTATCGGCAGAGCCCCTCCAATACAGACTCAAACACTTTGGCCCAGGGGTAGGAAACCTGCGGGCTTGAGACCACATGTGGCCTCTTCACAAACTTGACGTTTGGATTCAAAGAGGCACACTTGAGGACCTAGAGGGCCACATGTGGCCTCAAGGCCACAGGTTCCCCACCCCTGCTGCGGCCAATCCTCATCTCTGATCCAGAATCTTTTATCTTTGGGAAATGAAAAGTAGATCTTTCATGGGGAATTTTTAACTAAGTGATTATATTAAGCTCACAGTCATCCCCCACAACCAGGTTATTATCATTCTCACAGGTTGCAGGGGAACCAAAGTGCTGTCATCTGCATTTTTTGGAGGAGATCCTTCTTACAAATGCTTGAGGTACAGGTTTCTTGTAGGGAAAGAGGTCTCTCAGATTTGGAAAGGGACCATATCCATGGACAGTAATGCCCTTTATGGCATCCCCGACAAATAGTTAATGAGCTTCTGCTGCAAAGCTTCCAGTGAATGGGGATTTGCTACCTCCCAAATGAGCATGTTCCACATTTTGGAGAGATCCGGCTTTTACGAACTTTCCCCTAATGCTGAACTAAAACCTGCCCCTCTGACACCTGACGCCTTGCTCCTAGTTCCTTAGGGAACAAACAAAACCTAAAATGTACTCTCAGACTTATCTCAATGGCATCTCTAACTCCTCTATCTCACTTACTTCACATTTGCAAAGAATATCCACATTTTATCATTTCTGTAGTCTCTTTTCTCTTTTAGTCTCTTCTCTGAAGAGACATATCTTCAGTGTCATTTCTATCCACTCACAGAACCACCACTCTAGTCAAAGGATATGAAAAGTTTAGTCATTTTTCTTGCTAAATCCCTAATTAACATGGTTGGGCCAATTCACATCTCTACTTAGCATATTGATGTTTCTTCTGGCCATTTCCCCACATGAACTATCTCCTAGTCATATTTCTCACATCACAGTTGATATTTGAACCAAAATATAGGACTTTACATTTATCTCTATTAAATTTCCATATCTTATATTCAACTCATTTAAGTAGTGTAGTTTTGTTTTCACTCCATTGTCTGTTATCGTTTCATTTATCTTGAGTCATGGTCCTATCCCTAACTTTTTTTTCTTTCCTTAGTATGCCCAAGCTTCGGGGTTTTTTCCTGGGTTTTAACATTCATGACTTTGTTCTTACAGGATCATGCTACTACTTTGTATTCACCCTCAGTTTCCTACTGTTGTTCCCATCATCTATACATTTCTTTTAAAACTTTAAATTGTTTATCGAAGTTCCTGAACACATACAATCGATTCTTTAAACAATCCTTCCCTACCCTCTGCTTCTGACTCACTGGTGTTTAGTTTCATTAGAATTTTAGGGGGTGGGGAGGTGGGGGGGTGGAGCCAAGATGGCAGAGTGAAAGCAGTGACTTGCTTGAGCTCTCCCCCAAACCCCTCCAAATACCTGTAAAAAATGGCTCTAAACAAATTCTAAAGCAGCAGGACCCACAAAAAGACAGAGTGAAACAAATTTCCAGCCCAAGACAACCTGGATGGTTGATTGGAAAGGTATGTCTCACCGGGTGGGGACAGGAGCACAGTGCGGCAGGCCACAGCGACCCTGAAGCAGGCCTCAGAGGACTGAACTGCAGGAAGCTGTGGTGGTTTCCAGACTTCTCAACCCAGGAACGCCAAAGACAACTTAGAAGGTCAGTGAGAAAAGTCTGTGACTGTGGTGAGAGAAGAAGCTAGGTCTCAGCCACAAGTCCTGAGCATGGCCTTTGGGGCAGCGACTGCCTCCTGAGCTTCTGGCCCACAGACTGAGGGGAAATCAAGTGGCTGATCAGAGGGGGATTGCAGGGATCTCTCTGCCAGTGCTGAGGCAGGAATCTCTTGCTTTACCAGTGCTTGGATCTGGGTCACAGTTCTGAGGGGCAGTTCTGGGGTGAGGAGGAGCACTGGCCTGGTGGAGCTTGCTGTGGCAGTGGAGAGGAAACACCTTGCCCCTTATCATACCACCTTGGAAGAACTGAAAATTTACAGGTCCCTACAAGTACCTCTGAAAACAGCTGTACAAACCCCCAAAGCTGGGGACAGTACATTCTCCACATTGAAAGCAGACTCTTACCTTAACAAAGAGTTTAGAACTCAAGTAATTGACTGGGATCATGAGTACACAGCGCAAAAAGAGTCAGACTATATTATCTTACTTTGGTGACAAAGAAGATCAAAACATACAACCAGAAGAAGACAACAAAGTCAAAGCTCCTACATCCAAAGTCTCTAAGAAAAATATGAATCAATCCCAGGCCTTGGAAGAGCTCAAAAGGGATTTTGAGAAGCAAGTAAGAGAAGTAGAGGAAAAACTGGGAAGAGAAATGAGAGTGATGCAACAAAATCATGAAAAACAAGTCAACAACTTGCTAAAGGAGACCCAAAAAAATACTGAAGAAAATAACACCTTAAAAAATAGCCTAACCCAAATGGCAAAAGAGATCCAAAAAGCCAATGAGGAGAAGAATGCCCTAAAAAGCAAAATTGGCCAAATGGAAAAGGAAGTCCAAAAGATTACTAAAGAAAATACTTCCTTAGAAATGAAAATAGAGCAATTGGAAGCTAGTGACTTTATGAGAAATCAAGACACTGTAAAACAAATCCAAAAGAATGAAAAATTAGAAAACAATGTGAAATATCTCATTGGAAAAACAACTGACCTGGAAAATAGATCCAGGAGAGAGAACTTAAAAATTATTGGACTATCTGAAAGCCATGATCAGAAAAAGAGCCTAGACATCATCTTTCAAGAAATTATCGAGGAAAACTGCCCTGATATTCTAGAACCAGAGGGCAAAATAGAAATTGAAAGAATCCACCGATCTCTTCCTGAAAGAGATCCCCAAAGGAAAACTCCTAGGAATATTGTAGCCAAATACCAGAGTTCCGAGGTCCAGGAAAAAATATTACAAGCAGCCAGAAAGAAACAATTCAAGTATTGTAGAAACACAATAAGGATAACATAAGATTTAGCAGCTTCTACATTAAGGGACCATAGGGCATGGAATATAATATTCTGGAGGGCAAAGGAGATAGGATTACAACCAAGAATTACCTACCCAGAAAAACTGAGTATAATCCTTCAGGGGAAAAAAAGGTCATTCACTGACATAGAGGACTTTCAAGCATTCTTGATGAAAAGACCAGAGCTGAATAGAAAATTTGACTTTCCAATACAAGACTCAAGTAGAACATGAAGAGGTAAATAGGAAAGAGAAATCATAAGAGACTTATTAAGGTTGAACTGTTTACTTTCCTACATGGAAAGATGATATTTGTAACTCATGAGACCTTTGTCAGTATTAGGGTAGTTGGAGGGAAAAAATTATATGTATGTATATATATGCAGATAGATATAGATATATAGATATAGATATAGATAGATAAATAGATAGAGGACAAAGGGTGAATTGAAGGTGAAGGGGTTATATCTGGAGAATAAAATTAAGGTGTGAGGGAGGATTATACTAGGAGAAGGAGAAAGGGAGAGATAGAATGGGGTAAATTATCTCACAAAAAAAAAACAGAAAAGGCTCTTACAGTGGAGGGGAAACAGGGAAGGTGAGAGGGAATGAGTGAATATTATTCTCATAGGATTTGACTTAAGGAGAGAATAACATACACACTCAATTGGGTATGGAAATCTGTCTTACCCTACAGGAAAATGGGGGGGGGAAGGGGACAAAAGAGTAGGGGGATGATAGAGAGGAGGGCAGATTGGGAAAGGGGGTAATCAGAAGCAAATACTTCTTAGGAGGAACAGAGTCAAAAGAAAGAATAGAATAAATGGGGGGGCAGGATAGGATTAAGGGAAATAGAGTTAGTTTTTCACAGCATGTCTACTATGGAAGTGTTTTGCATAACTGCACATGTATAACCTATATTGAGTTGCTTGCCTTTTCAATGAGGGTGGGTGGGGAGGGAGGGAGGGAGAAAATTTGGAACCCAAAGTTTTAAAAACACATGTTTTAAAAAAATGTTTTCACATGCAACTGGGAAATAAGAAATATAGGAAATGGGATACAGAAATCTATCCTGCCCTATAGGAAAATGGAAGGGGAAGGGGATAAAAAAAGGGGGGAGAGATAGCAGGGAAAGCAGACTAGGGGAAGGGATATTCAGAATGCATGCCATCTTGGGGTGGGGGGAGGGACAAGATGGGGTGAAAATTCGGAACTCAAAATCTTGTGAAGTAAATGTTGGAAACTAAAAATAAATAAATTTATTTTAAAAAAAAATTTTATTCTCTTTAGAGTATTTCTTTCCCCTTGAGTTGATTTCTCCCATAGAATTTTTGACTATGGGATCCAATCTATTCCTTACTCTGGTGGTTTTGAAATCATCTGTCCTAAAATCTAGGATGCAATTTAAAATATGAAATTTAACAATCACCTTCTTCCCTGAGCAACCTCCTTATTTACCTTGGTTTCTGAGATGATGCTTCCTCCCAAGATGCATATCATTTGTTTCAACAACTAATTCCTTCTTCTTTGGTCAGAAGTTCCTCCTTATTCATCAGAATGCAGCAATGTTGGTTACAAGGTAAATGTGTGCCTACCTACATGATCACCTGTGCCATTATAGTCATACGGACAAATAGGCATACCACTTTATGCTGAGTGAAGCTAGTGTTTGACACACTGAGGCAATAGGTATCAGAGAGCAGATGCATGTTGCATGCCAAAAGTTTTCTAAACATTCTTATTGTCTTCTCTGATTACTTGTAACTAGAATGCATTAATTTTTTCTTTTCTCCATGCTTTCCTTTAACTGGAATTCTGGTAAATATGACACATGTGGCACTGACCCTTTCCATGCTATCCTTCAGAAGAGAGCAGAACTTTTCCTAGATCAATCAGCAAGCATTATTCAGCCATTATTATGTACTAGGCACTGTGCTAAACTGTGAGGGAAAAAAGAAAAAAGCAAAAACAACAACAGTACCTGCCTTTTAAAGCAGCTTACACTTGAATGGGGAAGACAGCATGCATATCAATAGATATGTACAAAATATACCTAGAGTAGAACCTTAGAGACAAATGTTAGTTAGCTATTAAATCAAGACATGTGAGGCATCCTAAGCAAGGTCATTTTGCTTAGAATATCCATTGGAAAGTCGCATAACAAACACTACAGTATAGTTTTGGAATTTAATCATACATGGTGATTTTGGATTTCTTCAGAAATAACATTCAAGGGATTTCAGTCTTCCTGCCCCAAGCCCCAACTTATGCCATTTTTACCTTTTAGAATACAGCTTCCTAACTAAGCACGGTTCATACAACATGCTCAAAATCCAAGCCTTTTCCCTACTCTAGAAATACAAATCACATTTCCCCTTGAGTATTCTTTATTAATAGAAGAGAAGCCTTCTATATTTGTTGGACAGTAGCTGTTATGACTTCTTCCAGTGCTGAAAACAAGGTTACCTTTAAGTGTCATGTCATGTTTATTTTTCAAACAATATTTGAACGTCAAATTCTTTTTTTTTTTTTTCTAGTTGCTTTTGATTACTCGCCGCTGATTACTTGGAAAGAATTCCAGTCATTCATGCCCTGGGACATAGCTATTCTTGTGGGTGGTGGGTTTGCTCTGGCTGACGGCTGTGAGGTAATAAACTTTGTAGTAGATTCTGGGCAAATTTTGCCTTTCCAAAAAAAAGAAAGAAAAAAAGCACAGAGACTCAATTGTTCACCACATTCAAGGACATCCTGTCATTTTCATAATGTAGATTTCAATAGCCGCATACCTAGTGTACAACACAGAGGAGATCAGAGTTCAAGGATTTTTACAGACTATAAGCATAACACATTTATTTTACAGTGTTCCAGCATGACAAAAGGAAATAACTCAGTTGAGATTAAAAGTCTCACTCCATGAAATAATATTAGTATAGTGAAGACATAGGAAAAATATACTCAGTTCATAGGAAAATAAGATATAAAAAGGGACCTTCTCTTGAGGCAGGTTTGTCTTCAAGGTAGGGAGGCTTCACTCTAACAGAATGAATAAATGTGTGCAAAATGATGGAATTCATTTTACACAAGTGAGTTTAAAATGGTATTATTTTACTTTGGGGATAAATTAAAACCCCTTAAGAATACCGATTCTATCGTTCAATACTCATGGTAATCAATAAGGGGTCAATATGATTTCCACTTACTTTTTAGCTTCTCTATAGAGTAACTGGATATTGATCAAGCAGGAAGAAAAATTTCTACTAGTACAGGTATTAGAAATGTTGCTTTGTAGTCTATGCTGAGGAGCAGTTTTCTTCTGGGTACCAATTCTAGAGCATCCTCATATTTGGATTTTGAAATTCCTAAAAGTTCCTCTGTATGTGTGAGTGTGTCACTGAACTTGCCTGGGCCTCAGTTTCCTCATTTGTGAAATGAGGGGGTTGGATTAGATGACCTCTAGTGTTCTTTCCAGCTACTGAGGTATCATCCTAAATGTGATGTAGTGAACTTCCCTCACTTCTTAAACTGTGGAAATGAGCCTGGTTCAATCATATTCTAATCATATGAGCTGACTGTTTGACCTAGACCTAGAACATTCAATCTGGGAGGAACTCTAAGGAACTGGATGGGTTCTTGAATTTTACTTTCTCTCTTGGCCAGACTTAGAGATTCTAGTTTGGTATAAGAATCCCAAGATAGAACCAAATTTCCACATTTCTAGGATAGCCCCTTTACCAAGCTTTGAAGGAAATTTGCCCATGTAACCTTTCCAAAAGAAATGTATATGATTGCAGATTCTAAGAGACAGCCTCCCAAATTATAATTATTTCTCTACTTACACAGCTGTACTTACACAGCCTCTATGGGCACTCCTCAATACCCACTGCCACTATATGGCTTTCGAAGTTTTTTTTTATTACCCTTTTGCTTTCTTTTAACCTAATCTTCCACAGTCTGGGGTAGCATCCAAAATCTCCTTCCATAAACTGCTCCCACAAACTGACTTATTTTTACAAACAAATGAAAAATGAAACCTATTGGTACAGTTAGAATAAGAGTCAATGAGTTCTCCTTTTTCTCCTTCAGAAGGGTCAAACCACAGAGAACTATGGTTATTCCACAGATCTAGGTGTTCTGGGAGGTTACTACAAGATAGGAAAAATATACTTATTTTTATAGACAGTAAGTTCCCCAGCAAAGCAATGTTCCTAAGGATGTAAAGAGGAATTATTAATAAGGACTAAATATTAACAATTTTATTTGTTTTGTAGCATTCGGGATTATCTTTGTGGATTGGCCAACAACTAACACCTCTGGGCTCATTACCAGCTTGGTCAATCATCCTTATATCTTCTTTGCTTGTCACTTCTTTAACAGAAGTAGTCAGCAATCCAGCTACCATCACCCTTCTCCTACCTATACTAGCACCATTGGTGAGTATTTGATTTATTTTGAAAGACCTTGTGAAAGAAAAGATTATAATCAAAGCAAGTAGCCATTGCTACTGGAAAGTGGATGCCAATCTACTCTCCTGTGCCTCCATTCAACATCCCTGTAAGTTTCTGAATCAAAATGCCCTTTCCTAGTTACTATTCCCACATATGTTTTGTCTCAACATATTAGAATGTAAGTTCTTTGAAGACTGGTATGTCTTCATATTTTTTATCCTTATATATACTATAGAGGTTGGTACATGTTAAATCTTTTATAAATGTTTTTTCTTTTGTTCCTTCACTGGTTCATTCATTTATTAATTCATAGTGTGGAACCACTGTGGTACTCATAGATACTCTGGGTGATCTGCCCACTTGTCTTTAGTAGTAATGATACTATTTATATCTATTAAATATATTATATATTTATCACATATGTAAACATGTTATATATTTGCTAAATTATACATGTGGAGTTTAATATAACACACACATATAACATAATGATCTGTTATTTTCTCATTGTATATCCTTATTTTCATGTCCACCACAACAAGTAGGGGGAGATTATGGGAACACCTGGTTTTTAGTTTTATTGCTACAATAAGAAATCTTAATCTTCCAGGTTTCTCACAAGCTTTTATCAGAGTCTAAAAGTTATCTAGCATTCAGTGACCAGGTTAATTGGAATTTAGATCTAACACTAAAATCTCTCACTCAAATGTACCTTAATCCACATTTCTCTCTCCCTCCCTCCTTCTCTGAAGGAGAATATAAAGTGATTGCCAAGTGACTGAAAGGAGCATATATTTTGTGTTTAAACCTTTTGGTCCAGAGAAAACAGTGAAGTTTTTGCTAGTCCAGAGGAGATAATAAGGAGGAAAGGAAGATGAAAAGAAACAAGGAAGAAAGGCGTAAGAAAGAAAGGGTGAATACCTTAGGAACAGATGCAAGATGCTCACTTGCCCTTCCTCATTTCTTCCCCAACATGTAACTAGGTACAACTTACTTTCACTTAACCCTTTGCCAAGCACAAACTGCACTCATTTGTATCTGAAACATGTTTCCTAGTGTGACAAGTGGGTTACAGTGAAAAGAAGTATTTTACATGGGGAGTCCTCTTCCTCTAGTTGTGAAAATTGATTGGTATTCTTAAAACTGCCCACCAGTGTCTGGTAGCTGCTATGTTACTATGTCAAATCAGGGAAAAATTATGTGAGTAAAATAGTTTTATTGATTTTCTTCTCAAAATTGGAAGGGAGAGTTATGTGGGGAACAAAATAATATGGGTGAATATATTGCCATGACAATTCTTCTATAATCAGTCCCTAACTTATGAACATTTGACTTACAAACAACTTGTCCTTACAAATAAGGGAAGCCATGGCCTGGAGCCTTCACCAAGTATTGGATGGGGGAGAGAAGACAACTGTCATTTGTGCCCCAATTTAGAACAGTTGGGGAATGACTCATTTAAAAATACGCATTCTTTTATTAAGATACAGAAATATATTCAACAAGTTACTGGCACCCTGCATATAGCAGGCAGTAACCAAAGATTTATTTAATTGAATTTAATCTTTATACGTCTCTTTCTCCCTACTTCCATGCCACATTGGTGGGAGGTGAGATTAAAAAATAATCACCAGATTCAGAGGTGTAAGGAATGTCACAGAATATCCAGTTCAATTCCCACATTATACAAATAAGAAAACTGAAGCCCAGTAAGGTTTCAACTTCCAGTGTTTGTGACCCTATTTAAAATTTGAATTTTTCCACAGGAAAATAATAAAATTTATTAATGTATTATTTAGTAATTATTTAGTAATTATTAAGTAATTTGTTCTGGTTACCAATAAAATATTACCAATGTAAAATGTACATAATGAGTTAAATAGGTTTTTAATGCGGGGAGAAGTGTGTTCAATAAACCAAATGACCATTTAAAACACTATTGCTGAGGGAAAATGTAGTCTGAATTTGAAACAAATGACTGGCAAACTTTTGGGAATACATCCTATTTATGAATTAGAAAGTGACCTCAACTTTGGTTTCTGATTTGAAATAATCTCGTTGTTATGATGGGGCAGCTAGGTGGTGCAGTGCATAGAGTCCTGGGCCTAGAGTCAAGAAGACCCATCTTTCTGAGTTTAAATCTGGCCTACTAGCTGTGTGACCCTGGGCAAGTCACGTAACCCTGGTTGCCTCAGTTTCCTCATTTGTAAAATGAGCCAGAGAAGAAATGTCAAATCACTCTAGTATCTTTGCCAAGAAAACTCCGAATAGGGTCACAGAGAGTCACACACAACTGAAACAACTGAACGACAACAACTAAGATCCAAAGAGATATTGCTATATTGTCTTACCAAGGGGGCACAACTGTGTGATCATTTTATTTATTTTTTTGTAGTGACAAAGGAGAGTAGTTGAGTCCTATGCCCAAGTGGCCCATTGCCTGAAAAAGTTAGAAAGCAGCTCACTGATCTAGAAAAGGACAAAAAACTAAGCAAAATGTGATGGCAAATTATTTTTGCATTGGTCAAACTGTTACTGAGAAAGGAAGGAACCTTCTGTACAGATTAAATCTTTTTTTATTTTTTAAAGTTATAACTGTAAAATGTACATGTATTATTTTATAAATATATATTTAACCTGCTTTCAGGAAAGATTATTTTGGTGAATTTATTCATTTTAGTTTTTGCTTCATTGTTTTGTCTGAGATATGTCCTTCATATCCCTTCATTTTTCTTATTCAATAGGCTGAAGCTATTCATGTGAACCCCCTCTATATTTTGATACCTTCTACTCTAAGTACTTCATTTGCATTCCTTTTACCAATATCTAATCCACCTAATGCTATTGTCTTTTCCTATGGCCATCTGAAAGTCATTGACATGGTAAGTGATTACAAAGAATAAGATCTTGACATACACTTGGGATGTTTTTATTTCTCTATTTTTTGGGGGGGGATGTGATTCTTATTCCATTATTAGTTGATAAAACTACTAGATTGTTTTTTTTAAGGTGATGGCCTGAGAAGAACTTATTTTATTGAGTTCTCAGACCTCAAGTCACAGCTATTTAATATTGTAAATGATTTCATGGAGTTTGGAATAGAATTTACAGATTAGGTATTACATACATCCTCTGAATGGCTGATAAAACCTGGAAAGATACTTAAATTTTTAAAAATGGAGAACTTTTAAAAGTAAAGGATATATGCTGTTAATCTACATTCATTAAGGGATGCTCTGCATGTTTTCAGAGTAAATAAAATGAAGAATATTTTTTCTTGCCTCTTGAAGCTCTCATTCTAAGAGTTGGCACAGTGATCCAGACACTTAGGCCAATAACAATGAATGATTTTAAAGGAAATATGTACATATTTGCATTCATTAAATGCAAAAGACAGAATGGTCTAACATTAAAAAAGTTTTATGCTTAAGAAAACAAGAAAAGTTGCAGGTGTGCAATACAGGAAATATCTTATGTATCTATGTACCATAAGTTGATGTAGGTGTCACAATGGACCACAAATGTAAAAGAGCCACTTTATCACCATCTACACCAGAGGTCAACAGAATATTATCCAAGGATCAAATCAGGCCAGCCTTTTGCTTGAATGGTTATTGTATTTTAAAATTGTATTTAAAGATGGAAAAAACATTCTCAGATGAAGAAATGTAAAAAACCACTTTCCACAGTAATTTACTAGCCCTTGATCTATATTACTCCTATACATTTTTTAAAATGAGCATTATGTGTGGGAACATTTGGGAGGGATGCAAGCAATAACTACAAGGCAAGTTTGAATAGTAAGTAATAGTCACATTCCTACTATGTCTGGTTTGGGTCACTAAATAAACAATTTAGAGAAGTTTTAAAGATGATGTAAAGATTAAAAATATAACCATCATTTAAAAAGATTAGTGCAATTGGCATTACTAAGCATGGAGAAAGGAACATTGAAGCCCCATATTTCCCTAAATAACATTTATCAAATATTATAGAACCAAGTTATATTACAGCTAATTATGTCATGACTTTGGTTGACTATGCCTTTAAATTATATCCCATTAAATATATTAACAAAAGGCCACAAACACTTATTATGAATGTGGTTATAAAAGGAAAAGAAAAATTTCCTAATGACAATAGCTATTAAACATTAGAATGAGTTACCAGGAAAGGTTGTTGAATTTCTTTAAGAAAGGTTCAGAGATGACTTAGCCAAAGTCCCAGATATCATTTTCAGGTCACTTCCAACTCCATGATGATTTCTTTAGAACAGATTAGAACATCCTGTATCAATGGAGGAAGAAACTCTCTTTTATTTGAAGAACAGTGACTCATTTCTCCTTGAGGCTATGTACAAACCCAATATGGAAAATCATAAAATGATATTCAAATCATCTTGGTTTACCTTACAAGGGATTAACTTTTGTATTTTATTTTTGTTTAAGGTTAAAGCTGGTTTGGGCATTAATATTGTAGGTGTTGCTGTAGTGATGCTTGGCATCTTCACATGGATGGTACCCATGTTTGACCTCCATACATATCCTAGTTGGGCTCCTGAAATTACTAATCGTACATTGCCGTGACTATCGACCAGCATGGATCTTCTAATTGTTGAGTAGGACATTTTGAGAAACATTAAGAGTACATCATAAGACTGGACAATAAATGGTTAAATTGAAGAATATTTAAAGTGTCAAGACAAAGTGCAAGCCCTCCAAATTACAGTTGTTATTCTAGAGCACATTGCAGGTATTCCTTCATTTACTATATTTACTCTCAAGAAAGCATGGTAAAATGTTGCATTTGGGGTCAAAAAGACCTGGAATCCAATGCCAACTGTCAACTATTAGCTGTATAACTCTGGATAAAAGGACTTTTTGTACCTTAGTGAGCACCCTAGGAGTTTTCTACTAAGAGGGTTAAATTTCATGTTGATGGAGTTTCAATATTGAAACTAGGGAGATTCCCTATACTAAAGAAATTATAGATTCTTTGAGTATTTGCTTACTATGATCACTTCAGCAGGATCCACAACCCCTTTGGGATGAAAGCAATGTAATTCCTTCATTATTATACCAAGTATCATCAAGCAACCCATGATCAATATTGGACTTGGGTTATTTACTAATTACTTTGTACTGTATTTACTCTTCAGTCTTCCAAAGATATCAGTCAACTTACTTTATCATCATTTTGGGTTTTAGTCATGACATGAGGCATGACATGAAGTTATAAACTTTCATATTGTTTTAAAATGCCTGCACTTTATTTGAAGAAAAAAAATGTATAAAGGGAGTGTTATATTGACCATCATCCTGACATGAAAACTGAACCCATGAAACAATGGGGATTCAATTCTTGTTCTCTTCAAACATGGTTAAATGAATTTAACGTAATCCATATCTTTAATCAATATTGAGGAATGCATTTTACAAATGTGTGGACAATAAGGTTTAGTATGATTTTGTCCACTAGTATAGTATATACACCAATGGAGGAAAAAAAAAACAAACAAAAATAATTCATCGTTGGTATAATCACTATTTAAAATTGCATATACTTTGTTTTTCCCCAACCTGCCCTATACTCACTTTTTTACAGATGAAAAAACTGAGACAGAATTTAAGGTCTCACTAGCTACACAGACCTAGGCATAAAGTAAGAAGGGAAGGTATAGCAAGTGGGAGAGGAAAAGGAATAAAGTTCAAGATGAATAAAGGAAAAATAGGTCAAATGATATCATGTAAAATGAGAAAGGTAAGCAAGAAGCAAGGTCCAAGAGAAAGGTCAAGATTGGCTTTTGATGACTAAATTGTTGAAGGGGATAAGTGCAGCGACTAAAATAATTCATGAGAGGTAAGGAATAATTAAACAACTCTAATACTATGAAACCATTTAGGGAAAGTAAAAAAAAGGACAACTTTGACCATTACTTGTCTATTTTAAATTTTTATGGTTCTTATCAAAAGTACTTTTTTTAGGCTTGGTCTTATAAAAATAAAAATTACTCTAGAATTATTAGTAAAATTACATGTGGGTGAGTGGATATTTTGTTGTACAATATATTTAAGGGATTTTTAAGATATACATTTTAAATATTTAGTATTTATCTCCATGCATCTTGTGTAAGGATTATCAATGTATTCATAGAAAAATAAATCAGTTTTTACAAAATTCCTGAGTATATCAGTCTTCAGTGGCTTCATGGAAACATTTCACAAAAACTCCAGTCAAACATTCATTTCACCACCCTAAGTATGTGGTAAACTAATTTATTTATGACCTGCACTATTTATTATAATTCTGTCTTTTTTTCTAATCATTCCTTTTACTACTACGTTTGTGGCTTGATGCATATTCCATTGTAATAAAAATAACTTTCCCAATTATAATAAGCAGTTTAGTTTTGCTCAAGAAAAATAATGCCAACTTTTCAGCTTGAGCAATTTTTCTAAATTACTCCCAAGTGCTACCAAATACACAGTACAGGGAAATTAACACCACTTTGCCAAATACATTCAAATGGTCTAGAGAATTCTCTTGCTACATCTTAATACTTGCTGCATATATCAGAAATGATTGGACAATTCATTTAATATACACCCTACAGGACCAGGAAAACAATTTATACAGTACCATCTTGTAAAAATAACTTTGAAAGACTTAAGAATGCTGATCAATGCAATGAGCAACCATTTCAGAGGCATACTACCCACCTCTTAATAAGAGAATTGTGACCTTAAGATAGAGGATGCGACATACATTTATATACATTTTTTTTGGACATGGTCAATGCAGGAGTTTGTTTTGTTTAAGATATTTGTTACAAGATTTTGGTCCCTCTCTTTTTTCTCCCTTTCTTCCTTTCCAAAGGGTGATGAGAGAGGACAGCAATCAAATCAATGTTAATTGAAAAAAACAAAAGTTTTAAAATACTCTCTACATAAGGATTAACACATTTTTAGATTCAGGTATACAAGTATAATGGGAGTTTGGGATCAACCCCCTCACATATACCTAAATAACATAATCACCCCTCTCTTTACCTGTTACTGGTCCATTTTCAAATTCATTCTTATACTTAGTTCTAAGAAAATCACAAGGTATGTTCTTGATAATCTCTTATTAATTACTATAATTTCAAATACCTCACATTAGTTCTGAATTCTACCTTAAACATATTCTTTACTAAACTGGAAAAACTTCTTTTTCCTTAAACTTTTTTGTGTTTTTTTTTTTAATTTTGCAGGCAATGGGGGTTGTGTCCCATAAACTTTCATTAATTTCTTTCCGTTTCTCTCTCTCTCTCTGTATATATACATATGTGTGAATATATATGTACATATATGTATATATACATATATACACACATATATCGAGTCTCTTTTTGGGTTTAATCTTTAGGGTTATTGGCTATGTGAATGATTAACAATATAACAACCTTTACAATAGATATGAAAAATTACAATGTATGAGCTGAGATCACAGCCCAAATCACTATTAATCATCACTACATATACTGCATATGCTGACTTTTCAATTCTGGGAATACAGTCCCACCATTTAGCTTTCACAGGATACTAGGACAAGTCTTTCAAATATTCTCTTTATAATGTTCCTTCATAAGAGTTAAAACACTTTTCAGGAGACAGGTTCTTTTTATCTTCTTTTTATCTTTACTGCCCTTTATTTGTACTTCTGCCATGTCAGATACTAGTCCATCCAGAATGACAGTTAAACTGCCAGTATCTCAAGATTTTATTTCTTTTGCATCTTTAAGAGAGAAGAACCATAGCTATAGTCTTTATGGCAGAAACTATTCTATGACCATTTTCACAAGTAGAGAATATTGGGGATTTCCCTCCACCAAAGCAGAATAAATCTGATAATGATTTAATAGATAAGTCCTAGGGAGTTACCTAGATTGGCTAAATCAACCATTCAGGGAGGTCGAATGACTTGCTCAAGATCATTTAGCAAATGTGTATGAGAGGCTGGATTTGAGCTCAGTTCTTCCCGACTCCAAGGCCAACATCTGTTCTCTAGTAGGATACCCTTGGACATTTTCACAGTTAAGTTCTATTGTCTTCTTCACCCTTTAAATTTTTGAAGCCTTGACCTTTTATTTTACATCTATCCCTTTCTAAAGTCCAACTCATGGTTGCCCCCAGTATCTGTCTTCTCTGCCTTCTACTGGTGTGCTGCTAAACTGCTGGCACAAATCACAAAATCCCAGTAGCTGGATCCACTAGACATTAATGCAATCTAATTCAGTTGGGCCCTCCCTACTGCACTGCAGTCTTCATATTTCCTATTTTCCCTAGCACACTGTTCACAGGCATCCATTTAGAAAATTCTCTTTTCTCCTGGAGGCACCTGTGGTGCCTCCTCTCTTCTTCCTCAGCAAAAGTTTTCATCTCACTTTACTGAGAACATCTAAGTCATCTGACAGGAGTTCCCTTTTCTCCCCCTGTCTACACTCTGAGCATATTTAACATCTTTCCACCACACTCATCCTTTGCTTCAGCCTCAGAGGAGGAAGCAGCCCTTCCTTTTAAGTTCAACCCCTCAGCCTATTCCCTTGATTCCATCCTCTCTGATCTCCTCTGCCCCTTTAATCATACTCTCTTTCTCTCTCTCTCTCTCTCATAAGCTTCAATTTTTCTTTATCTAGTTCTTTTTTCCCTATTTGCCTACAAATCTCCCTTATACTTAAAAAACCCATCTCCTGACCCTGCATTCACTCAAGCAATCACCTTATCCTCCTCTTTTTCCACTGTCAAACTCCTAGAAACAGCTGTCTACACCAGGGCTTCTTAAACTTTTTCTACTCGTGACCCCTTTTCATGTTTCTGCAGCAATTGTTGGTGTCGTGTGGCCTGATGGCATGTGCAATTAATGCAAAGTGTGCATGCTTTGTGTTCAGAACTAAGGCTACAGTGAAGTTGCCTGATGCAATATGGGCAAACGCTGCCAGAATTACCTCAGATACATTCTGTGTTTGATTTTGAATTAATTTTTTGTCATTGTGCATTACTATTGTCAAATTTTTTGTGACCCCATATGGGGTTGTGACCCACAGTTTAAGAAGTTCTGGTACACTATTCACCTATATTTCCTTACCTCCCACTCAGTTGTTAAACCTTTGCAATTTGGTTTGTGATCCCCAACCTCAATTGAAACTGCTCTCTATCCAGGATATCAATAATCTCCTCACTGCTAAATCTAAAGGTCTTTTCTATTTTTTGTTAATTTTTTTCAATTTATAAGCATTTATTTTATTTATCAATACCAACCCTTGATCCCTATTGAAAAAAGTAAATCCAAGCCCTTTTTAAACAAATATGCATAGTCAAGCGAAACAAATTTCCACTTGGGTTATATATAAAAATGTACATTTAGTCCATCAACTCTCTTAATTCTTTATTATCATGTCCTCTGGAATCATGATTGTTCATTGCATTGATCAGAGTTCTTAATGAGTTTTTTAAAGTTGTTTGTCTTTATACTATTGCCATTGTATAAATTGTTCTCCTAGTTCTTCTCATTTTACTCTGTATCAATACATACATGACTTCCCAGGTTTCTCCAAAACTGACTTTTCATAATTTTTTATGGCCCAAGTAAATTACATTACATTCGTATTCCCTACTTTGTCCCCAAAGCCAGTAATGGGCATTCTCAAGTCTCATCCTTTTTTACCTCTAGGCAGTTTCTGAGATGGCTGATCATTTTCTTTTTATAAATAATCTTTTCTCCCTGGGTTTTCTGATACATTTCCTGGTTCTCCTCTAACCTCCCTGACTATTCTCTTCACTTTTCTTTGCTGGATCATTATTCATGTCCCACCCCCTTTTCATGATAATACTTCAAGATTCTATCTTGGTTTCTCCAAGGGATCTTATCAGATCCTATGGGTTCAATTATCATCTCCATACTCATGACTCCCAAATCTAAATATCTAGTCCTTGTGGTATAGTGGAAAGAGTACTGGATTTAGAGTCTGAGAACCTGGTTTGAAATCCAGCTCTGGACTATGATCCTGGGCACATCACTTAAAATCTCTGGGCCTCATCACCTCATTTGTGAAATGAAGCAGTTTAAAGACGTGACTCCTAAGTTTCCTTCCAGATCTGAATCTGTGATCCTATGATCTCTCTCCTAATTTCCAATCCCACACTACCACTAATATCTTATCTACCTGGACATCCCATAGACATCTCCAACTCAACATAGCTCAAACAGAACTCATCATCCTCTCTAGCACACTCATGACTTTTCCTAAATTCCCCATTTCTATTGAAGGTACTACCATTCTTCCAGTTACCCAGGTTGGCAACCTAGGAATCATCCTCAACTCTTCACTCTTCCTCATCCTCTTATACAATCAGTTGCAAAGTCATGTGGATTCTTACTCCACAACATCTCCCATGTCTATTCTCTTCTTTACAAACAGCTAGGTAGCACTTTGGATAGAGTGCTAGGCCTAGAGTCAGAAAGGCCTCAAACACATATTAACTTTGTGACCCTAGGCAAGTTACTTCTGTCTGTCTCAGTTGCCTTAGGCATGAAATGGGAATAATAAGAACATCTGCCTCTCAGGGTGGTTGTGATAATCAAATGAGAGAATATTTATAAAGTATTTAGCACAGTGTCTAGCACATAGTAGGTACTTAATAAATTCTTGTTTCCTTCCCTTCTTTTCTCTCACATAGCTATCACCCAAGTTCAGTCACTCTTCATTTCTTACCTAGATTATAGCCTCCCAATTGGACTCCCTATCTCCAGCCTCTCCCCTCTCCCAAACCATCCTCTATACAGCTGCCAAATTGATATTCCTAAAGGATAGGTATGAACATGTTACTCCCCTGCTTAAGAAGTTTCACTGGTTCTTTATTGTATCTAGGATAAAATATTAAATCCTCTGCCTGGAATTATGACCCTTCACAATTACTTCTAGATTCTTACCTGTCTCTTGCCTCTTACCTATCTTTCTAGACTATTTACACATTGTAGCCCCTTGTGAACTCTATATCAGACGAAGTAGCCATTTCTTATTCCCTACATGTGAAAACCTATCTCCTCCCTCTTTGCCTTTGTATGGGCTCTCCCCCATACTTGGAATGCTCTCCCTCCTCACTTCTTCCTCCTAAAATCCCTAGCTTCCTTTAAAGCAGTTTAGTCTGATCAACAATGGACAGCTGTAATTCCAGAGAACTCATGATGAAACATACTACCCTCTTCCAGATAGAGAAGTATGGGACTCATTGCAAGTTGAGGCACATTGTTTTTGTTTCTTTTTTTTTTTTTGATATGGCTAATGTAGGAATTTGTTTTGCTTAATTATACATGTTCGGAATGGGTTTTGTTTTGTTCTTGCTTTCTTGGTGGGAGGGAAAAAATTCATCCTGAAAATAAAATTGAATTGAAAAAGAAAATAGTTCAAGTGTTAACTCTTTTGTGAGGCCCTTTGAGGTTCCTCCTCTCATTAGTACTCTCCAAGGCACCTCCCTACCTAAAATTGATTTGTACTTACTCTGTGTACATGCCACACTACCAGTTCTTCACCTCACCCCTCACCAGTAAAACATAATCTCCATGAGGCCAGGAACTTTGTAGGCTCATAGCTTAGAACATAGAACAAATTCTTGTAGAATTGAATTAAATCAAATACATTTTCCAGAACTTTGTGGTGGCATCATGTTCAGTATGCCAGGTTCCAACCCACATTCGGTCAGGACCTAACTTTGACTTTCACAGGGCACTCCTAAACAAAAGCCTCTGTCCTCCTACTCAAGATAAATGGTGGCTTTTATTTTAGCTTGACAGTCACTTACAGGTAAGCTTTGTCACTCTAAATACATGTATCTCTTTTGTGATCACTTCTAGTCTAGATAATAGAAGCAATTTCACTAAGTACTTACTCACTGTGTATCTGTGCCTGAACCTGCAGGGCTCCATCAGCACATTTTCATCATCCACCCAATCTTCTTCCACAAATCTGAGCATCTCAAGAAATCATCCCTCCTCAACACCCACGCCTTTCAAATCTGTTTGTTGGTTTTCCTCTTAAAAACTGTCTCGTGCGCCGATCTCTACTTCAGTTGTGTGGGAGGTGGAGGAAGAAAGTATACCTTCTGCTACAACTGTCTATTCATGAGGGTCCGATAACCTTGTTCATGTAATTCAACCTCGTGGGGAAGGTGGGGGGAAATTGCCCAGACCTGCATAGACTGTTGGGGTTTGGAGTTTTCACTAATTTCCTGAGGCAAGGAAATATGATGTTGTTTTGACTGGACTGAGAAAGAACCTGGGAAGGGAGAAAAAAAGGAAACACTGAGAGGAGAGAAATAGCACTTCTCCCAGAGCCTTTCCCTCCAGCATCCCAGGGGTAGGAACAAGAGACAGAAAGTGAGGCTAAAGAGGCCCTAACAAAGCCCATGAGGCATGACCCGATGTCGCAGTTTTAACTGCAGCCAGAGATGTAGTTTCTCTCCTTCCAGGCCACAGGGAAATGAAGGTAAGACTAGAGGGGACAGTCAAAGAGGAAAAGTACTGCAATTAATTATATCCATCACTTACTGAGCTATTGCTATTCCCTACCCTATGACTGATGCCTATTTCCAAGAGAATTTCTTTATTCTGTTATCAATTGTAGTTTATAGAATTAATTTTAATCTTCATAAACTCTTGTGGCTGAACCAAACATGCAGTAGTATTTACTTGCCTCAGGAGATGAACAAAAACTTGAAATTCCAGAAAGTCTACGAAGGTGCAGGCCATTCTTCCCCTGTCTAAAGGAGCACTATATTCACAATATTAACCAAATGACTACCACACTTCTGAAGTCTCACTTCCCCTTTATCCCACTTTTTTGATTGTATGTATAGATAGTTTATTGTCATGAAGCTAAGGGAGTCTATGAAAATTTTAACTATAGACATATATAGTAAAATGTAAATATAAAATAATAATTTTTAAAAAATATCTAGCATTTATATAGCACTTTAAGATTTGCAAAGTACTTCACATATGTTATCACATTTGATCCTCACAACAATCCTCTGCAGTAGGTGCTATTATTATAATACACATTTTACAGATGAAGAAACTGAGGGTGAGAGAAGTCAAGGGGGCTTGCCCAGGGTCACACAACTAGAAAGTGTTGGGGATAAGATTTGAACTTCATCTTTCTGACTCCACGTCCAGCTCTCTAACTACTGTGCCTCCTCGAATGCCTAACTCAAAGTATGATTGATTGTGAATTTCATTTTGAAAATCCCATTTAGGGTTTCTACTTAGCCATTTTTCTGATAAAGCAATAGGTGTCCTTCTAATACATTGTTTAAACCTTAAAAGCTTTTCTTTTTTGACTACTGTTATATGTTCCTTCAATTGCTAAAATTGAGATTATATTGCTAAAAAAGAGATTATAATAGCTTTAGTGTTGGCATTCCTCAGTTTGTCTCCCAGATATAGGCCTAAGCAAATTTAGACAACAAATCTATCATCATTAGGAGCTACTTACAACTACTATGCTGCTTAGGAAAACGGAGCTAGGACCCTGATTCTGTCTGCCATATAGATATTGGTAAAGAGTTTTTCTTTGTGTTTCTACAAGGCTTCTTTTTGAAATGTTTTATAACTTTTAAAAATGCATGCTGGGCAGAGTGATGCAATATACAGCAGCCCAGAAATTAAGATAACCATGGTATGTTTCCAGCCTCAGACATTTTGATTTTTTCAAAGTACCTGAATAAATACAGGAACCTCTTTTTCAGCTGTCAGACTCCATGTGAACTATAATGCACTCTAAACTCACTATTTGCTTGAAAAATTAGTATAGGGGGACATTGAATTAGCACTCTTCCTAACACATCCTAAGGTTACATGTGTGTGTTTTCTTAAGTAATCTTAGATATTATAGGATTAAACATTCAGATCTAGAAGAGGACTTAAAGGTCATTTAGTCCATTCCTTCTCATTTTACAAATGAAACAACTGAGGCCTATATTGCCTAAGGTGACACAGGAAGCACAGGTAGAAGGAGAATTCAATCTGAGGTCCCCTGACCCTTTCCAGTGCACTACAAATTCTCCCTTACTGAAGATCTTACCATAGAGGTTGGAAAATTACCTCTTTGATAATGCTGCAGGATTCTTGATCAAGTATAGTTTGTAACAAATGGTGCTTCTAATACTTAGATTAGTAATTCTGTGATGCGACTAGAAAATTTAGGAAGTATTGCTAAGGATTTTAAGTCTTAGGCAAAAACTAAAGACTTTAGGGGCACAGGTGGTGTTTTCAAAACTACTACCAATTGACTATAGGTCATGCAGTAATAAGAAGGAAATGGAAAACCACTCTAGGATCTTTGCCAGAAAAACCCCAAATAGGGTCACGATAAGTTGGACATGACTGAAATGACTGAACAACAACATTCAGTAATGAGAGGAAGATTTAAGAGATGAACAGCTGGATAAGACGGCATTTGGATTTTTTGAACCACAACTTAAAAGATGGTAATCAAAGACTATTGTCCATGAATGAAATACAGGTAATAATGGCCAGAAAATGGATATCTACTTGAAATCTTTGGAACTTAATGAAAACAGTATTAAACTTAAATGTGAGGTAGAGAAAGAGAAAGAGAAAAAAAAAAACTATCCATACTGTCCTGTCCAGATTGGTCCCATAGGGAGCAGTAGGAAGAACTGATGGAAAGAAGTAGTAATCCAGAGATAGTACCTAAGAAAAGGTCAAAACAATTTCAGGAGTTTGCTGGAGCTCAGAATTAACTGGTGCTGTCAGGGAGAGCTAAGGACAGCAAACAAGGGTATTTTAAAATTATATTAGAAAAAAGAAATGGATCAAAGAAGGCATAGGGCTTTTGCTTGAGGATAGACAGGTTGGTGTTAACAGATGGTGGAGAGAGGGATGAACTACTTAATTCCCATTTTGTTTCCTTTTTACTCTTCCAAGGATAATGGTCTTTAGGCTGGGGAACATAAAAAAGTAGTTAGCAGAGAGAGAAAAAACAAAATAATTGAGGATATGGTTAGAAAGCATCTTCCTGTCCTCTGTAAATACAATTTACAAGACCCAGAGTAATTGTGTCCTAGAACACAAAAAGTCCTGGAGGATACAACTGCCGAGCTACTCATGGTAATCTTAAAAAAAAACCTAAGAGAAATGCTGTAAGATTGGAGAAAGGCAAACGAGGTGGGAACAGGATCAAGTCTGCAAATGAGGAAAGAAGCTTGAGTTCAATTCCTAGCAAATTCCTAGAAGACCTTATTAATGAATGGTTTGTGAGCTCTTAGAGAGGAAAGCAGTAATGACTAGGCACTGGAATGGTTTCTTCAAGTACAGGTGATGCCAAATTAACCCTATTTGCTTTTTTTTGACAGGGTAACACTAGGCAAGTCAATTAAGCTCTCACTGTCCCTAAGCAACTAAGCTTATAAATTGAAAGCAAGTTTATGTTCTGAATTGGTAGAAGGGTTTTCCTCATTGAGAGTTTCTCACCCCAAAGAAATCACAGATCCAGACAAAAACAAATGAGCAAACAAGAAATCAGCATATTAGGGGAATAAACTAGACAAAAATAATTCACTAGGATCTCAGCAAGCATTTGGCATGTTCTTATGCTATCCTCGTGGACAAGATGGAGAAATACTAGTTAGATAATAGTACAGTTTGGTGGATTACAAGATGGTTCAATAACTAGATTTAAAGGGTAGATGTTAATGGTTCATTGATGACTTGGTTGAGAGGGGAACTCTAGTGGACTTCCAAGCTGTTGGACCTGTGCTGCTCAATATTTTAATCAGTGACTTTGATGAAGGCATAGATGGCACGTCTGTAAAATCTGTAAATCACACAATGACAGAGTTAGCATATAAAA
The DNA here is from genome assembly GCF_900497805.2 of Vombatus ursinus. Lineage (NCBI taxonomy): Eukaryota > Metazoa > Chordata > Mammalia > Diprotodontia > Vombatidae > Vombatus > Vombatus ursinus. The sequence continues at coordinate 5,973,277 of NW_020950566.1, read as the reverse complement.
GGATACAGACAAGTTATAAAAAGCATAAACTGAATAAGGTGAATTTTAATTGGAATAAATGTAAAATCTACTCTTCAAATAGTCATTAATTCATACAGATTAGGGAGATGCCACTATGAAAGTGATATGGGGACTTTAGTGGAATATGAGTTCAGTGAGAGTTGATAGTCTAACATGGTAGTAAAAACAACAAATGCTATCCTAGGTTGCATTCAAAAGCATACATATCAATCTCCTGTTACACTTTGTTCAGGCAACACTTGGTATACTGTGTTTAGTTCTAAGTGTCACATTTTGGGACAGGCCAGCTTTAGCACATTGAAAAGAAGTCGGGAAGGCTAGAGACCATTCACTGCCTAAAGGAATTTGGGATATTTAGCCTACAGAAGACACAACTTAGGGAGCACATAAGTTCAAATATGAGTTATGTTGAAAAAAAAACTAGACTTAATCTTGATTGGCCTATGAAAGAACAACTAGGTGCCATTATTGTAAGAGATGGAGATTTAGGCTCAATATTTAGAATAAATTTCCCAACAATTAAAGCCATTCCAAGGCAAAATGGGCTGCTTCAGTGGGTTTCCTCTACTCATTGGGGCCAAAAATAAGGTCATTAGATAAGGCAGCTAAGTAGGGCAGCTAATAGAACACTGGACCTCGTTTTACTTATCTGCACAAAACTTCCAATTTCATGACTGATTTTTTTGTTGTTAAGAAAGAGTAGAAGATTAGATTTCTACTTACGGCTTCAATAATTTAGATGTTGCTTGCCTCTTGGGAAGCACTTTATCAAGCTCTAATAAAATTGAACAGTGTGGAAATTCCTTGAGACCACATGATTATTGGTATAGCATATCTTTAATTCTCACACAGACTTTCTGAATACTTCAGAGAGGCACTCAGCTATTCAGATTAGAGGGATGATAAATAAATGAATTCTTAAGTGTAGCAATAGAAAGAAAAACGTCTCAGAATCACTCTTGTACTGCAGGAAGCTTCATCATTTTTCCCCCAGCTCAGCAAACTCAGGAAAAAAAAAAGCTAGAATGTTTATAGAGTACCAGGGGTCTGTCTACCTCTGTCCATGACACAACTGAATTGCTTCCAGTTCCTTATTCTTCACCATCACTCCTCACTACCATCTGCCTCCTCTTTCCCTGAATCTCTCTCTATCTCTGTTTCTCTCCATCTTTGTTTCTCCCTCTCATAATTCAATAAGTCACTGAATTTACGAAGGCCCTTCTGAAAGACAACTTTTACTACTTGTGCATTTGGTCTGTTCTTAGGATTCCTCAAGTCTAGGGCAACACATCAATCATAGAATGGTCCTAAATGAAACTAGCTGAAAGTGAAGAATTATATAACTCATGATATTTTTTTTAAAGACTGACTTCTCCAGGATTCTCCTAATACTTTTTTGACCCTTTAGTTCTGGCTGGCTTTTTGTTCAAAATACAAATCAGAATTAGAGCCTAAAGCCGTGCACATGGGAGTAGAGCACAGGTCTGACCTTAACCACCCCCTGATCAAGAAGCTTTAGAGGCTCTTTATGGCCTCTAGTATATCTAGCTTCCTCTGTCTTTCCCATGTGATTTCATGTGATTTCCTCTTAGTCATGTATATTCTAGCCAAATTGGCCTACTTGCTATTTCTCTTAAATTATATTCCATGGCCTACCTCTGTGACCCGGCAGAGGATGTTTTTCCATACCTAGAATGTTTTTCCTTCTCAGCTTCACTTATGAAATATCAAGTGTTCTTTCAAGGATTGGTTTAAGTGCCTCCTTAATTTGTATGTGTATGTATATGTATATATTTATAGACACACGCATACTCACACATGCATGCATATATACACATTCATATAACACACATGTGCATGTATATATAATATATACATATATACACACACATACATACATATACATATACATACATACATACATACATATACATACATACACACACATATATATATATGCACATACATATACACAGACAGGCTAAACACTGACAACTAGGAGATCAGAAAAAGCCTTGTAGTAGAGGTTCTTAAACTGAGCCTTGAAGGAGGCTAGGGATTCCAAGACATAAAGCTGAGAAGACAACGTATTCCAAGTATGGGTATATCCTATGATCTTATGCAAGTTCACAGAAGTAGCATGTAGAATATATAGATGTATTTATATACCCATGTGTTATATATGTCATATAACATACAACATACTCTATTTAATAGTATATATAGTACAGTATCTATATAGTATGTCTTATTATAGTATATATAATTTATATTCAGTAATATATAATATTTATCTGTGCCCTTCTCCTGCCAAAATAAGTCTCTTAAGTACTTTTTCTTTGTATCCTAATGCCCAGCACAATGCCCGACAGAGTATTTTAATAAATTCTTCATGAATCAAACTGAATGACTCTATTATGATCCAGTGAATGGAAGGTAAATGCCTGCAGGAATCCAGACGAGATCAACCCGAGGTTTTATAAGGAGTTATGTTGTAGGACAGGTGGACAACTTAGGGCACACGGGACCCCTAAAGGAATTATGAGCAGCACTCTACCCTTTTCTATCACTTGCAGCTTTCTCTTCTTTCTCTGTTTCTTCAGACCTTTTAGTTCAATCATGAAGCACCATAGAGGGCCATATTTTGAACTGACTTGCAAACTTTTATTGATCTTCACAGTATAGCGTAAGAGGATCAGAAAGTCAGTGATAGTCCTTGAAACGTAGGAGAACAAGACTGCATACTCTGTGATCCCTATTTGGAGAAAATTCCCAGCAGTATCCTTTCAGTCATCTTTGGTAGGAACTGGCATTTTGAATTTTGCCACAGTCCACGAAAAAGCCAAAAATGAAAAATATTTTAAAAGGTATTGCTGTTCTTTCTTTTTGGCAATTTTGCTTTGTGTTTGGTTAAGAGTCCAATCAACCTCACCTTTTCAGTGACTTTAGTTACCTTTAGTGAGGCAAGCCACAAAACCTGGATACAAATGCTTATTAAATCATGATGTTTCATATGCATTCTTTGCTTCTATGTTTATGACTGAGGGAAAAGTTAGATGTGCAGAAGGATGCAAGAGATGGAAAAGGGACGATGGGCAGGGAGTCTTCTGCCCAGAATTATAATCTATTCTGAAACATCAGGGTCTTTACAGAACACAGAAGAGTACAAATTTTAACGAAAAGAGGTAACTATATGCAAACAAAGCAAGTTTTCAACATGTTACAAAGCAGAGCTGACTGTGCCCAACTCATTCAGTTAATTTTGGGCACCATTAAATTGTACTTAGAACCTTCAGCATGGTTTTGAGAATGCGAGGAGAATGCTAGAATCTGAAATGTTGGAAGGCCCCCTGCATAGAACTAGACCCTCATGGCCTCAGGACCCCAAAGTTTAAATGGAGGAAATTTTATGGAATGAATGCTAGAGACAAGAAAACTTGAAAATGAAGTTTACAAATGCACTCCTTGAGCATCAGAAACAACTGAGCTCAGCACCAAGTTAGAAAGAACTGGTTAAAATAGGAAACGATCAGACAGCAAAGTTTGCTTATATAATTCATTTTGTGAGGTTTCTCTAGAAACAAAATATCCATCCTACACAACTGAATTTGTCTTAATTACTTAATATTTTATATCATGAATTATAAAAAATGATTCAGTGGTTCCTTTCATGGTTTTTGTACTGGGTGTACACCTTGTGCCATGAACAGAAATTGCTAATTATGATGCTGTCCCTTCCCTTTGAGTTAGGAAAAACTGGATTTTAATCCTGCCTCAGACTCTTAGCTTCATGACCTTGGGCAATGCACTTCACCTATCTGGGCCTCAGTTTCCTCATGAGTAAAATGAAGGAGTTGGGCTTCTTCCTTCCAGCTCTAAATTCATGACCCAGTGATCTTTGCCAAAAGAGAACAGGAAAGATAGAAGATGAACTGTTCACTGAAGAGCAAGATAAGGTTACCTTGATCATCTTTCTGGACCATCGAAGACATGGAACAAGCCTTTCTACACAGGCAATCAGGCTAGAAGATTCAGCCTTCCTCTGTCCTCCTTATCCCCGCCCCCAACTTGAACCTTGGATTCTACACCTGATGGATATTTGAACTTACACCTTCTTTCCCCCAGAACCTGGCCTCCATATCACTTCCCAACCATTTTTACACCATGTTCTACCCCTTTTATATGTTGTCTTCCCCCATTAGAATGTAAACTCATTGAGGGCAGGAATTTCCTTGCTTGTTTGTATTTATAACCCCAGCATGTAGCATAACACTTGGCACATGATAAAATACTTAATAAATTCTTTATCATTCATCATTCAAGATAATTTTCCTTTACCAGATAGACCAATCCCCTCAAAACTGTATGGGATCCCATATATATCCAGAGTTTCATCTAGAAGTCTGGTCTATTTGGATAGCCTTGGGGGTCTGGGATAAAAGACCTAAAATCAGATCAAACTGTAGGATTATAGATCTAAGGCTCAAGGGGCCCTAGAGACCACCCATTGTACCACTAAGTAAACTGATGCCTAAGAAAGTTATGACTTACCCAAAATCACATAGGTAGTATGTATCAGAAACAGGATTGGAACCCAGGTCTTCTGACTCCAGAGCAAGCATTAACTTCACTGCACCATGAAAAACTGGGGCAGTTAGGTGGTGTGATGGATAGAGCACTGGCCTTGGAGTCAGGAGGACCCAAATTCAAATCCTTCCTCAGGTATTTACTAGCTGTAAGAGCTTGGGCAAGTCACTTAACCCTGTTTGCCTGTTTCTTCGTCTGTAAAATGAGCTGGAAAAGGAAATAGTCAACCACTCCAGTATCTTTGCCAAGAAAACCGCAAATGGGGTCATGAAGACACAACTGAAAAATGACTCAACATCACCATGAAAAATCAAATCCTAACCCTCAAAGCTATCCGGGATATTAAACTACTTCCAAGTCTTCTTTAACCTAGAGTCCTCTGCCTTTTGTCTCACATAAGAAATCTATATCCCTTTTAACTACTTACAACTCCTGGCCATTTGTCACTTTTACCAAGCAGCTATGAATCCTTTAAAAAAACTTTTATTGACAGCTTGTATTTTTATAACACAGTCAAGCAAGATATAACACTACCCCAATCCCATCTTCAGTAAACCTTCCCCTTTAACATCAAAAAGCATTTAAGCAAAACTAACCAATACAGCAACTCCATCTACTATATCTTACAGTGTGCCACATTACATATCCATCCATAATCTCCAGTGATAGGACAATGGTACATTTTCTTGTTTCTGCTCTTGGGCAGATATTGGTCACCACAACTACACAGAATTCAGCTTTATTATTTTGTCCTTTTCATTTATGCTATAGTATATATTGCTTTCCTGGCTCTGCTTACTTTTCAGCACAGGTTCATAAAAGTCTTCCCCTATTTCTCTGACTTCCTCATATTTGTTGTTTCCTGTGGTACAATAATATTTCATTGCATGCATGTACCATATTTTGTTTCAAAACCTCCCAAGCAAGGAATGCATGCTTCATTTCCAATTCTTTAATTCTATAGCAGTGCTATTTTTGCATTTATGGGGACTTTCTGCCTAACCTCCTTGGAGTAAATATTCATGTGAAATTTCTGAGTCAAAGGCTACCAAACAGCTGTTTAACTCGCCTATTGCTCTGATGCACTTTAATCACCATTTATTACAATTCAGCACCATTGTTCATTCCAGCCTGTCTAGTACAATGAAAACCTTAGTAGTCTCAAGGGCCATCAGCTTAGCTCTCTTGCCTGGTTCCCAAGAGAGTGGGGAAATTAAGAGAACTAGAAACATCATCAAGTTAAAGATATTTTCCACCTACCCTTAAAAAAGTGGTGGACTGTAGGAGGAATGAGTCATTTTTTCAGAAACAGCTAATGTATTGATTTGTGTTGCTTGAGTATACCTTAAAAAAACCAAACAAACAAATGTAGCCCTTATTGGCAAGGGGGCTGATAGGAGATGTAGTTTTTACTCAACTGACAAGAGGGGTCATTGGTGTCAAAAGTTGCACAGGAAGGAGAAGTCTGGGAAGTTTAGGTTCCCAAGGAGAGGACATGGGCCCAGGTTGTTTTGATACATGTCAGCACCAGTGGCCAACCTTAAGGAACGACCTGACAGGACAGAACTTGTGGCCCCACTGTTTGCTGTTTACTCGTTTTTCAGTCATGTCCGACTCTTCGTGACTCTTTTTGAGGTTTTCTTGGCAAATATACTGGAGTAGTTTGCCCTTTCCTTCTCTAGCTCATTTTACAGATGAGGAAACTGAGGCAAAGAGGGTTAAGTGACTTGGCTGGGGTCACATAACTAATAAGTGTCTGAGGTAAGATTTTAACTCTGGAAGAGGAGTCTTCCTGACTACAGGCCTGACATTTATCTACTACACCATTTAACTGCCCTGTGGCCACATTAGGATAGAGTAAATTTATCTTTTTCTACCTCCTCCTCATTTATATGTATTTTTATAATAGGTTTTGTTTCCAGATAAAGATAAGCTATTTTGATGGTCAAAGGATATGAATAGGCAGTTTTCAGATGAAGAAATTAAAAATATCTATAGTAATATGAAAAAATGCTCTAAATCACTATTGACTAGAGAAACAGAAATCAAAACAACTTGAGGTACCCCATTACACCTATCAGATTGGCTAACATGACAAAACAGGAAAATGATAAATGTTGGAGAAGATATGGGAAAATTGAAACACTAATGCATTGTTGGTAGAGTTGTGAATTGATCCAACCATTTTGGAGAGCAATTTAGAACTATGCCCAAAGGGCTATAAAAATGTGCATACCCTTTAACTCAGCAATACCACTTCTAGGTCTATATCCCAAAGAAATATAAATGGGAATACAAATGGGAAAAGGACCCACATGTACAAAAATATTTATAGCAGCTCTTTTTGTGATGGCAAAGAATTGGAAATTGAGGGGATGCCCATCAATTGGGGAATGGCTGAACAAATTGTGGTATATGAATGTAATGGGATACTATTGTGCTATAAGAAATGATGAGCAGACAGACTTCAGAAAAAACTGGAAAGACTTATATAAACTGATGCCGAGTAAAGTGAATAGAAACAGGACAACATTGTACACAGTAACAGCCACAGTGTGCAATGACCTACTTTGATAGACTTATCTCTTCTTAGCAATGCAAGGATCTAAGACACTCCAAAAGACTCATGGTGGAAAATACTATCCACATCCAGCAAAAGAACTATGGAGTCTAAATGCAGACTGAAGCATATTATTTACCCCCTTGCTCTTGCTGTCTTTGGTTTCTTCTTTCTCATGGTTTCTCCCATTGGTTCTAATTCTCTTTTACAACATGACTAATGTGAAAATATGTTTAATATGAATGTATATATTGAGCCTATATCAAATTACACGCTGTCTTGGGGTGCAGGAAGGGGAGAGATGGGGAGGAAATTTGGAACTCAAAATCTTAAGGAAGTTAATTTTGGAAACTAAAAATAAATAAATAAATTTTATTAAAAAAAAAGATGAGTTATTTTTATTGCATTCTGAGTGGGTAGACCACTACAATAGGGAATCACAAACAAGAACTATTGGATAAATAGCCCTAGACAGCCTAGAGCCTGGGTTGAAATGTTCTCATTCTCTTTCTCCTTCCCACTCCCCTTCCCTCTCCAAAGAGGGGCTTTACCAGCAGAAATAGTCATTGGGAAGAGAAAAATATAAAAGAAAAAAGAAAAGAACAACAATAAGACATTTAAAAATAAAAAAGGAAACATCATCTATGACACCCATTGTTTATCCACATTGCTCTCTTCATCACCCTGGAATTTTATAAAGGTAGAATCCCTGCAATACATAACTTTACTCCTCCTCCTCCTATCACCCCATTCAGGAACACATTGTGTCTGGCCCAAAAGTCAGTTTTAATCAATAGAAGCTTTTCCTGTTCTCAAATCCCAGGTGCCTTTTATTAAAACTTAGTTACACTGTTCAAGCAGATATTTTCACTTACAGTGTATTGATTCTTTATAATAACACTATGTAGGCGAGATGGCCTATAAATCCACTTCTAAGTCAAGTCACCTGGAAACCAGGTGGCAAATTTCCTTCCACCACAGGGTCCTGAAGATGCTTAGTCTGGAGGTTTATCTGACTCCACAGTAGCTGTTATTTCGATTACTTTGGCACATTCATATAACAAAGATCAGTCGATTCCCTTTAGAGATACATGTATAGATACAATTCAACAGTAATTGCCATCCCAGAGTGCATACCAAGGAACAGTTTCCCCCCCCCCCAAATATTTTTAACCTCTTTAATCCTCATTTCTTATTGTACATTAATGTCTTACAATCAGTGTTTTGGCTGCTTTAATCGACAGCATTTCAAAATCACAACTTAATGAGATGGGCTGAGGAATTATTTAGAATTAGCATACTGAAGAATTTTGGAAAATTCTAATAATCATAACACACTTAACCATAAATCTAATTATCAAATAAATGTTATTAAACTGCAGAAATATTAAAGTTGGAGATAATGCAAAAAAATACAAAATGCAAAATGCAAAAATTTAGTTTGGTGGGCTCAGCCTGTTTAAGAAAAAGATTATGTAACTTCCTTGCCAGCTCATGAAGATTAATGAATTGCCTCCAAATTCATAACCTTGGAGTCCTTCCTGACTTTTCCACCTTTTGATAGACCTTCACATTCAGTTGTCCAATCGCTTCATTTCTATTTTCACAATATCCATTTCCTTCCCCACCCCCATTGCACACTCTCTCTGTCTCTCTCCTTCCTTCCTCCTCCTATCCTCCCTCTCTCCCTTTTCTCTTTCCATTCACACAGCCTCTAGCTCATGCCTTCATCTAGACTACTGAAATAATATCTTTACTGGATTTCTTTCTTCTACTCTCTTCTCTTCAACCCGTGCTCCACATCATTGCCAAATTGATATTCCTAAAACATAGCTCTGACCAAGTCACATTTCTGCTCAAAAGTCTTCCATGTCTTCCTCTTTCCTCTACAACAAAAGGCAAATTCCTCAGCCCTCTACAGTATGACTCCTACTTACCTTTCCAGTCTCATTTCATATTATTACCCATGCTGTCGCTCTGTCGCTGACCAAACAGACACTGAGTCTCCTGCCTCAGAAATTTTACACAAGCCTGAGAAGCCTTCAGCTCCTCACCTCCACCTCGTAGAAACCTTACTTTCCCTTGCAGCATAGTTCAGCTGTTACCTCATACACTATCCAGGATGGCCTCATGGCCACAGGTTCCCCACCCCCGTGACTGGGCCTTTCCTGTCCCTCCCAGTTGTCAGCACTTTTGAAATTGTACTTGTTTTGCATATACTTTAAATTTACTTATCTAGGCACATGTAACAAGTTCCATCAGGTAACAAGTCCCTTGAGGGAAGGACTCTATTTGTCTTGGCATCTGCAGTTTCTAGTGGGATGGGTGCTTCACAGTTAAGGTGGCTCCTGAAAAGAGTTAAATTGATAGTACAACAATAAGAGGTTTGCTGCTATTATCTTAACATGGATTCACCTGAGTGAAGCACTCAATTATGCTAACATCTGTTCACTGAGTGAAATATTAGATCGCTCTCTCAGTTAATTTGATAATGGTTGCATGTTTTCAGCTATAAGTGGTTTCCAATGTCAATCAAAGATTATTAAGCAATATTCCAGAAGTGCATTTGGGATTTTCAGAAGCGAAAGCTAGGCCTGGAGCTATTCCTAGGCTCTGGAAATCAAGATAATCATCTCAGACATCAGGTTTAGGAAGAAGACAGGAGGGGATGGATTCTGGGGAGAGGAATGACTTACTGGCCCAGCCTTATGATTCCAGAAGTCATGGGCAAGGGAGGAGTCTTTGCTGGCTAGACCACATAATACTAAAAATACCTGAGACGCCTATATACTTAGAATAGTCAGCAATTTGGAGCTAGACCATACTTGCTTTCCCCCCCCCCCCACATTATGCTCAGTCTAAATTTTGGTATTTTGTTCTAAACTCAAGGAGATGTAAGAAGCCCCCCCAAAAAAGTTAAATTGTGAGATTGAGGGATAACAAGAGAACAGTTCTTTGTGCTCTTTTTGTATATTTAAGATGTCTAGAGGACACCAAAAAGGCTCTGGACACCCTGTGCCAAATTTATGGGGGAACCTGAGCTAGCATCTTCCAGAATGAGCTTGATATGAACTGCATTATGGAAAAGAATAGTCACATTACTGACAAGATCAAAATTCCCTGTGAGTGAAGAGCTAGCTGTCTCCTCTATTTCTGCCTCAATATTACTCTTGATTGTTCATTTTAGCCAGATTTCAAAAAGATAAAAATTTGAACAGTGTGGGAGAAGAAACAATATGAAACCCTTGGAAAAGCACACAGTGAGATTTATTCAATGCCCAGACTTCTAAGGGCATATCCTTTTGCTATTTCCCAGGATGATCAGAATTCAGAATTCACTTTGCAAGTAAGTATTCATTGTAATAAAACCGATAGCAATAGAGGTGAATTTAAATGTGGACCTCCCCTAGAACACTTCTAAAAGAGTCCTTTGTTAATTTCAAAATAAAGGGATCTACAACATCGAGAGGCCCCTGCTTTCCTGTGAGTTTTACTATTGTTGTTCTTGAGTTATTTCAGTCATGTCCTGCTCTTTGTGACCCTTTTTAGGGTTTTCTTTCTTTTTTCTTTTTTTTTTTTTTTGGTGAGGCAATCAGGGTTAAGTGACTTGCCCAGAGTCACACAGCTAGTAAGTGTCAAGTGTCTGAGATCACATTTGAACTCAGATCCTCCTGACTCCAAGACCAGAGCTCTCCTGCACCACCTAGCTGCCCCTGGGTTTTCTTGACAAAGATACTGGAGTGGTTTGCCATTTCCTTCTCTAGCTCATTTTACAGATGAGGAAACAGAGGCAAATAGGGTTTAAGTAACTTGCCCAGGGTCACACAGCTAGCAAGTGTCTGAGGCCAGATTTGACTCCAGGCCCTGCTCTATCCAATGTGCCACCTAGCTGTCCTGTGAGTTTCTTTAAGTGGAGGGAATTTATACTTATGATTAGCAAACCTTCTGCAAGGTTTCTCCCTCAGGTAGCAGGATCATTTGGGGGTTACTGAAAAAGGTTTATTCTATTTATTCATTCAAGTATTTTTAGGGGAAAGGGCAGCATTATATTTATGTTTATAAGCAAGAAAGGCCACAAATACTTTTGTTTTGGGTACATTGAGTTATTTTGCTCAGGATCTATTTGTTAAATGAAGACTGCTAAATATAATCAGAATAGATCTAATGACTGCCCAGAAGGTGGAACTGGTCTTGGATTATTCTGTTTGCACAAGTTATGGTAGTTGCACAGTGAAAGAAATTACATTCTCAGAAACTTTGATAAACATGTTAAAAAAATGCTTCTTTTCTGAAAAAAACTTCACATCTTTTTTCTTTTTTATCATATTATAATATGATAAAATATATATGTGATATATATAATATGATATATAAAGATATATAATATGATAAAAATATAATAAAACAAGTTTTATTATAAACTTGTACAGCCATCTACAAACATGATCATATCCTTGAAGCACAGAAAGAGAGATTGCATATGGAACTATGAATCTCAATCATATACAGCTTGTTTTTTAAGTGTAAAATAAATTTAACATTGTGATTCCAATATTTTCCTGCTTGTCTGTTTCTCTTTCTGAATTTCCTTTTGTTCTCTTCTATGTAGTTAATATGTTCAGGAACTCTTAAAATTTTTTTTGGTATTGTTATTTCTACTCCTTCTGTGCCCATTCATCTACTCAAAACCAAGGTAAAACAAACCAACAAACTAAAAAAACTAACAAGGAAGTGTAATCAAACAAACATTTTCACTCCTTGGCCATACTGGAAAATGTATTTTGTACCTTTAGTCCATCACTTCTCTGTCAGAAGGCCAAGTAGCGTGCTTCATCATTAATCTTCTGGAGTAATGGTTATTTTTGCATTGTTCAGAGTTCTTAAGACTTTCAAAGTTATTTGCTTTCCAATTGCTGTTATTGTATGTAGTTGTTATTGCAGAAATTGTTTTCTAACATATCCTTTTTCAAATACAGTGTAGAGTGGAGAAAAGAGTAGAAAAGGTGAATGAGCTATAAAGGGAGAATGAAGCAGGTTAGTGGAAATAAGCATGAGAAAAAATAATAGAAATGCAAATTATTACCCAGTGTTGGAAGTGCATGTAGACTTACTTTTAATAAAAGAGAGGTTACATGATATTTCTGACATTTTAGTAATCTATGCGGTGTAATTTTTGCAGAACAAGAATCATGGAGGCACAGAGTGCATAATAACACACTGGCCCAGTCACAGAATTGTTGCTGAAGAAATGTCAGAGGGTAACTTTCCAGCTCCGTGTGTGTGAGAAAGACTACAACTGCCAGTGTTCATAAATAAAGCAGCCAACACCATGATGATGAGTAGGAAAGTGAAATGCCTAAAAACCATTCATGTTAAAATTAAAGATGAGTACCCTCTGAAGGGAGGAGCAGTATGGCTGAAGAGACAGAGGGCAGATTTTGGAATTAGGAAATCATGGCATCAAATATTATGTTTGACACGTAGAAGCTGTATGGTCACAGGCAAGTCAACTAACTTCCCAGTGGCCCAGGTAAGTCTCTTATACTTTTAGTTGCTAAGGAATTTCAGAATTGCTTCAGTGGAAGAAGTTTATGGTAGGAGTTCCCTATATAGTTAAAATCACATATCATAAAAACAAAACAAATGATAGGGAAAGAAGGAAAAAAAAACATTTAAAGAGGGTGGGTCCTGAAATTAGTATGCTACTCAATTCCAGCAAAATAAATGATTCTTGTATAATACAAATCATAACTGCATGTATGTGGTAAAATTTTTCAAGATGGCCCATATTTTATTTTTATGTTGACATTTGGGATTTTTCAATTAAGTAGTTTCTATTATAAATTTTGCCATCTCAACAAAAACCAAAAGAAAGAAAATCTCTCATGTGCCTAAATGACCATATAACCAGAGCTATTTACAATGGATATATATTCAAACATACTAGTAACATGATATGTTTTCTGCTTTGTTCTGATCTTTGTCCTTTTTATCTACAAATGTTAGATTCTTCAAATCATTAACCAACAAAGTCATTATTAAGTGGCTATTAGGTACCAGGCATTGGGCGAAGCACTGGAATATGGGGAGAACATTTTTTAAAATAGTTCTGGCTCTCCAAAGTTTCATAAGCACCAGGTTTTATTATTTTAAAAATATTTTTGTCAGTTTCAAGGTGAGGCTGGAAGAGTACATTGAAGTTGTATTTATGAACTTTTCTCTATTAAAGATGGTAAAATAATTAATGCTTTCACAGTTCGTGCTTCCTCTTTTGTAAATTGTCTCTTTATGGCCCTTGATTATTTATCCATTCTGGGCAACATGATGAAAAAACACTGGGTTTGGAATCAGAGGACCTGGGTTTAAATCCTGCTTCTGGTACTACCTCTGTGGCCTTGGACAAAGCTTTACTTCTCTGAGCCTCAGTTTTCTCATTTACAAAATGAGGAAAGAGACTCTAAAATCCTTTGCAGCTCCAAAAAACAAAACAAAACAAAACAAAACAAAAACAAAAAAACCCCAATCCTATGAATATTACTTTTATAAATGTGTGTTAGTTTGATGACAGTTTTTTTATCTGTTGTTTTTCTATTTTTTTGGTATTGTATGGAAATAAAATATATATCTTTATTAGTATATATTGATTACATACATGTTAAATATATGGATACATATATACACAAACTCGAGTATACATAGATACACAAATATGTGTGTGTGTGTGTGTGTGTGTGTGTGTGTGTGTACACACATATATGCAAGAAGGGTTATTCCAATTGTCCAGCCAGGTGGTAATCAGGGTTTGTACCCGCATAGTGACAGTGAGTCTTGGAGGAAAAAAAAGAGGAAACGAAAGGCAAAGGTGGAACCCAGATCAATAGGATTTGGTAACTGATTGGGTATGAAAGAGAAAGCTAAGAGAAAAGTCAAAGATAAACTCTAGACTTTGAACACAGGAGAAATAGTGCTTAGTAAGGCCATAAATAGAAATTATGGAGTTAGAAGAAAGAATAGGCTTAAGGGTGAGAGCCCCAGAATCACAGCATGTCAGGGCTGGAAGGCAGCCTGAATGTCATCTAATCCAACCCATACTGGAACCCTTTTGCAACATTCCCAACAACTTGTCACCTGGGCTGAGGTATGATAATAATAATAATAATAATAGCATTTATATATAATTTCTAATATTTGAAAAATACTTAATTTGATATTGGGTTTTTTGTCCTCATGTAGTTGCTATTATTATCCCCATTTTACAAATAATGAAACTGAGGCAGAGACAGGCTAAGTGACCCATCCAAGATCACACAATTAGTAGGTGTATGAGACTAGACTTGAACCCAGGCTTTCCTGACTCCAGGGCCACTCTCAATCTTCTTAATCATTAGGAATGCTTTCAGGGTTCCTTTTGGTGGTATCTTCTGTCTCCATATGAGTTGGCAGGAGTAGAAAGTGGCCATAAGGTTTGGCAAATCTTTGGAAGGCCTCTGTCTGAATAAGTGTCCAAGGAGAACAGCAATCTTTTTTACTGTTCATATAAGGCAGGCCTACAAATAGCTACTTTCTCTCTCTGTAGAGCACCTGCTCTCTGTAGGGAGCTTCCAAATACAATGACACCAAATCAAGGAATAAATGAACACGTGAAAGCACACAGGAACTTTTCTCATTTTGGCCAAATTTTCAGTTTTCATAAGTCTGTGAAGATACTTAAAGATGGAATATTGAGCATCAGAAGAAATGGGAATTACTGACTGAGACATTAAAAATGAAATGAATTAAAAATAAAATTTAAAAATAAAACAAATTTTCCCATTATAAAAATTGCCTTAAACTTCGGGGGGGTAGGTAGGTTATCTTTTTCCTTTTTCTCCTTTGTTCCTTTTCTGAAAATGCAAATTTTCTGTACTTGCTTTACACACTGGAAGGTGATCGATACAGCAAACATCATAATTATCTTTGTTTTACTGAAATGTTAGTGTTTCCTTCAGTTCTTCAGTTATGAGTCTCAAAAACTAAGAGTGGTTGGTTTGCACAAAGTTCAGTTGTTCGAAGCTTTTCTGTAACAAAACTTTAAAATACTGAAAAGTAAATTCAATAAATACATTTATCTAGTAAACTATAGTTTAGGAGGTAAAATGGCTAGAGTGTGTGTGTGTGTGTGTGTGTGTGTGTGTGTAGACCATGTAAGCTCTGAAGATCCTTATCCCAATTCTCACTCTACTGATGAGGAGTTGGGCCCTCAGAATTTGGCTAGCTACATTTTCCCTCTCAGAGTTCTAGGAGTACCCCTCAAGGGTCAGGGCTGATTTTTTTTTTTTTTTTTTTTTTTTGCGATTGGTTCAAGGCCTCCCTGGTGCGCTTACTCAAGATCATTAGCCAAGAATCAATCTAGTTAGCCTTTAGTCATCATTTCAGATGCGTCTGACTTTTTGTGACTTCATTTGGGGTTTTCGTGGATACTAGAATGATTTGCTGTTTCTTTCTCCAGCTCATTTTATGGATGAGGAAATGGAGGCAAACAGGATTAAGTGACTTGCTCAGAATCATACGGCCAGTAAGCATCTGAGGCCGGATTTGAACTCAGGTCTTGATGACTTAAGGCCTGGCATTCTATTAACTGTGTCACCTAGCTGCCCTTAGTCAATCAAATTATGCAGCTATTATAAAGAAGTATTTTCTAAGGCAGCTGGTTGGCTGGCTGTTGTCTTTCATTTTCTATGAGGATCAAAATGACATCACTGTGTTGGGGTCAAGGTATAGTGTGTCCGACTGTGGCTGATCAGACCGATACGAGCTTGGAATGCTCTACCACAGATCAGGCACAAATAGTCTAAATGAACATTTAGAGTGAAAATGTCTCTAAATTTGCGTACCTCATGATTCTTTTGAACTACTGAAAGTCTGCTTTGCTTACAGAGCACAGCATCTTCTTTGCTGTGGGTACACCACGCTGGGAGGTCCTTTGCCAGAGTTACCCGTGTCACACAATTGATTTCAAAGTTCTTCAGAGAGACCTTGAGAGCGTCCTTATATCACTTCTTCTGACTTCCATGTAAACACTTGCCTAGTGTGGGTTCTCTGTCTTTTAGGCAGATGTAGGTTTTGCATTTGAACAACATGACCAGTCCATCAGAGTTGCATTATCTGCAGTACAGTTTGAATGCTTGGCGGTTTAGCTCAAGAAAGGGCCTCAGTACCTGGTACCTTATCTTGCCAGGTGATCTTCAGAATCTTCCTAAGATGATTCAAACGGAAGTGATTCAGTTGCCTAGCATGGTGCTGGTAGACTGTCCAGGTTTCGCAGGCATACAACGATTAAGTCAGCACAATGGCTCTGTAGACCTTCAGTTTGGTAGGTTGTATAATGCCTGTTCTCTCCCACACTTTCCTTTGAAGCCTCCCAAACACTGAGCTAGCTCTAGTAATGGGTACATCAACCTTGTCATCTATGTGAACATTCCTGGAAAACATACTGCCAAGGTAAGTAAACTTATTCACAGCATTCAAAATTTCTCCATTTGCTGTAACCAATGACTCCATGTATGGATGGTGTAGTGCTGGCTGGTGGAGAACCTATGTTTTCTTGGTGTTAACTGTTAGGCAAAATTAGTACAAGCAGCAGAGAACTGATCCATACTTTGCTGCATCTCAAGAGGCTTCAATGAGTGTTCAATCATCTGTGAAGAAAAGTCATGCAACAACTTTCCCTCTACTTTAGTCTTGGATTGTAGCCTTGTCAAGTTAAATAATTTGTTGTCGGTGTGGTAGTTCACCTTGATGCCATTTTTTGCCCTTGATGAAGGCATATGACAACATTGCTGAAAATGTCATGCTAAAAAGCATTGAAGCAAGCATACAGTTTTGCTTCATTCCATTGGTGACCGGGAAAGCATGAGAGCATTGTCCATTATCCAGAGCCCATGAAAGTATGCCATAATGAAATTGATGTTTAATACTGATGAAGTTCTCCAGGCAATCACATTTTGACCTAATTTTCCACAAATTCTCACAACTGACGGTATCAAAGACCTTTGTCAGATCAACGGATATTGTGTACAGACCTCGACTTCTGTTCTGTTCCTGGCATTTCTCCTGGAATTGTTAGGCAGCAAACATCATGTTGACCTTTCCTTTGCCCTTTCTGAAGCCACACTGGTTCTTGGGTAGATGGCTGTCTTCCAGGTGTAGGATCAGTCTATAAAGGAGGACTCTGGCAAGAATCTTGCCAGCAATGACTAAAAGAGAGACATCCTGCTCTCAACCCTTTCCTTTTCCTTTATAGAGAAGGACAATGCAGGCATCCTTGAATCCTGGGGGATAACATCCTCTTGCAATATAACCTAGAAGATTTCAGTCAGATTTTGTGAGAGTAGTGGATCCCCTGCATTCTAAATCTCAGCTAGCATAGAATCAGCACACTTTGCAACATGAGAGGAGCCAAATGACATTCAAAACTTCTTCAATTAGAAATTTGGCTAGGAAGGAATTAACTGCAACCTGAGGTAAATGGCCAATGGCTTCAGCATAGATTAATGATGGTCTGTTGAGAACACTTTAGAAGTGTTCAGCCCATTTCTCCAGGATCATGTCCTTATCACTAATCAATGTGGCTCCATCAGTGCTGAGTGGTTGAGCTGTACCATGGGTTTTTGGCCCATAAATAGCTTTCAGGGCATTATAGAAATACTTTTGATTGTTACTCTTGGCATAAAACTGAAATTCATCTGCCTTCTTACTGAGCCAAGAATCCTGCATCTTTCTAAGCTTTGCTTGCACTTTACTTTTGATGGAATTAAATGCTGCTTTCTTAGAGACAGATGAACTATCCTGCTGGTAAACCCTGTGGAATTATCATTTTTCATTTAGCAGCTTCTGAATTTCCCCATCATTTTCGTCAAACCAGTCTTGATATTTGTGAGTGTTCTGGCCCAAATGAGTAAATGCAATGCTATACACAAAATCTCTGAAAGCTGCCCACTCCCTTTCTGCTTCACTTTTGCCAACTCTGTTTTGCCTCAACTTTCCCTCCAAGTTAGCAATGAATGGTTTCCCTTCAGAGAAGTGCTATAATCCGTTAACATTAAGTCTTTGGGTAATGGTTTTTCCTTGTGGCTGCCATTTTTGGTGAAAGTAAATATTTAGACTGGAGAGGATAAGTCTTTGATCAGTCCAGCACTCTGTGCCACACATCACCTTCATCACTCTCACATCCTGTCTGTCTCTTCTCCTTACAATGACATAGTCTATTAAATGCCAATGTTTGCTGCAAGGGTCATCCACAAAGTTTTGTTGTATTTAGGCAAACAGAAGACAGTGTTGGTAATGAGAAGGTAATGAGCCTTCAGTAGTAAGTGATCATTGCTGTTGCTGTTTCTAACTCCATTCCTCGCAAAGGATTCCCTGTCACGTCTAGCCTATTCTTGCTGTAAAGTAATCCAGAATCATAAACGTGTCCTATTTCAGCACACTGATGATGAGGGTTTCCAGGTCTTCATAAAATTTTCTTTGACGTCATCAAGGAGCATATACACTGATGATTATGGCATCAATTTTCCTGCAAATGGCAATTGCATTGTCATGAGTCTATCATTCATTCCTTTTGGAAGGCATACAAGCTTGTTGACTAGATTAGTTTTTATTGAAAAACCTACACCAGTAGGTGCTCCCCTTCACTTTGGCCACTCTGGTAAAATGTGTATCCAGCTCTGACTTCAGTATGCTGGCTTTCATTTGCCAGCCTTGTTTTACCCAGGGCTGCTATTTGGATGCAATAGCTGCTGAGTTCTCTCACAACAAGAGCTATTCATCTTTCAGTTCTACTGGATTTCACATTGTCCATAAGTGTGTGCCCATTCTATGTACTGATGGTGAGCAGAATCATCTTTGCAAAAGATTTTGTATGTTTTTTTGGTGTTTCAATCACAGAGTAGGATCCCCACCCATATCAGTAAGCAGGCCAGCGTTGGGTGAAGCAGATAATTTTTAGGGCACCTTTTCTAGCTCCTTCCTCACACCAGGAGATGAACATTGTGATCCTTTAAAAAGGCTGCTCAGATACCCATGGGGCTGCTGAATCTCACTGCTGCTTCAATCCAGTGAGAAGATGACCCTATCACCTGTTCTGCCTGTATACAGGGTTGTGACTATAGCTCCCAGTGCATCTCCACGTGCTGCTTCATTACTTACCTGTCATCATAGGACTTGGAGGTAAAAATGGTAAAATGGGATGGGTGACGCCTTTTGATTTACACATAAATTGGATTTAAGTGAGGCAGAGTTGCAAGAAGTCTTCAGCCTCATTTTCTCTTCCTGAGTCATCAGAGTCCAGTGGTAATGGTCTGACAACAAGATCTTACAGTGGAGAGAGGGCCAGGCTTGGAGTCTATACATTGCTCTACCTTTCTGCTCTTGAATGCCCAGGACCAAATCACAGAAAACAGGCTGACAAGAAGATGTTAAATTAACTGGGAAGAGATTGGGACATGACTTTTCGAAGTTCAAGTCAAGATGAGTCTTCCTGATTCCAGTCTCTACCCTTAAGGAACTTACATTCTACTGAGGGGAGGGGTTATAACACATACCACAGATAAGTAAACACAACCTAACTTCAGGAGAAAGAAAGTACAACTAATACAAGTAGGAAGGGGAGGAGAGTTAGGAAAGGCTTAGTTTAGGAGGTAGAACCTGAGATGTGTCTTTGGGAAACCAGGGATTCTAAGGGAGAGAAAATGTAGGAGCACATTCCATGTACTGAGAACAGTCTGGACAAACCCATGTTGATTGTAGGGAACAATTACTAGGCCAGTTTAGTTGGAATATAGAATGAATGAAAGGGAATAAAAAGAAAATTTGAAATAGGCTCTGAAGAAAATGCAATAGAATCACAGAGAAGAATAACCAGATTGCTATGCTACAGTGAACTCCCAGTCAAGAATAAACAACAAAAATTTGAAGAGAATCCAGTTCAGTACCACTCATCAGAATATGAGTAGGAGCAGAGAAACTAGATGGTGGGGGCTATTCAGGATTGGAGTTTGGCAGTTAAGACTGAAGGGCAGATAGGTAGCACAGTAGATAGAGTACTGCCTTTAGAGTCAGAAGGACCTGAATTAAAATATGGCCACAGACACTTACTAGCTGTGTCACCCTGGTTAAGTCACTTAACCTTATTTGCCTCAGTTTCCTCATCTGTAAAATGCTGGAGAAGAAAATGGCAAAATCACACTAGTAGCTTTGCCAAATGGGGTCATGCACTATCAAATATGACTATTCAACAAAAACAAGTTAAGGCTGATGTATAGCAGTAAAGATCCACCCAGGCAAAAATAAATAGCATAAATTTGTATTAAACCCAGTCAGCAACAGTGTGTGTCTTCAGCAGTGTTTAACAGAACACAAGTCAAAGTTAAAAAGGTAGATGGTGAAAGTAATCCAGGGTTGAGATTTAGCTAGATTTTAGCGCTAGAAGGTAAAATGGCAAGGGACTCAAAGGTAGAGGATAATACATATTAGAATCAGCCAATAATAGGATAAAGACTGTGAAGGGAAGAAAGTGAATCTAGAATATGGTTTATAGGGTAAAGGAGAAAAGAGGCAAGTTGGAAGGGCAGGAATTCATGGTAAAAGAAATTAAAGTATGATAATTATAAAGTTTACATTAGAGTTATAATGATAGGACTTCAATATGGAGTCTCTTAGACTAAGAGGTTTTAATGCCCATAAAAGCACATAGGCAAACATGAATAGTGTATAGTACTTTTCCACTGTTAACTCTGTGTCAGACAGATAAGGCTAGCAGCTTTAGACTTGATGAAACTTGACTGCCTGCAGAGATCTAAACTGGTCCTCTATTCGGCTGCCTTAGGCAATATTAGACACCCCGCCCCTTCCTCTTCTGTTTGTATCTCCAGTAAACTCTCCATATGCTCACCCAAGCCTGATATCAACAACTGACGCCAAAACTTCTCTACTACATCTGGATCTGATTCAAAATACCCTCCCACATCTTGCACCTATTACCTGTTCTCAAACAAATTCATCCTTAGGGTATTTAATTTTGTCATTTGAATACCAACTTTGAGTGTTTTTCCTCCCTGACACATTTCCTTCTCCCTCACATTGGATAAGTTTCATACATCCATGGAGATGAACCTCTGTTATGTTGCCACATACTTGTGTATATGTTTTAGTTTGCCTGGTTGCTTCACTACATAATAATAAAGCCTTCCTCTACCTTCCCCCTTCCCCAACTAAAATTCAGACTAAAGCTGACATTTACAGTTCAAGATGTCCCCTCCCCAATACTGTTTGTTTTGATTGGGTGTTTTTTGGAATAGGAAAGATTTTCCATGAAGTTTAAACATCTTGAGAAAGAAAAAGAATGAACAAGAGGCCAGTAGATGACTGTGGCAGAGTTGGACCTGTTGATAAAGATTTGTGGAGGTAAATTTAAAGGAAGAAATTCAGAATGGAAAGGGAATTTTTGTTAACAGAACTGAATTCCCAATGGTACAATGGAATAGGATGATATGGACTATGGGGTAGAAAAGAAAAAGAACAGGGACTCACTGAGTGTGTGTGTGTGTGTGTGTGTGTGTGTGTGTGTGTGTGTGTGTAAGACTTTCACTTTAGAAGGTATCAACTCTGAATCAGAGGTAACAGGAGTTGGGAACTTGCTTGCTACTTAGCTGTTCTTTGTTCTTGAAAAGGACCAAATTGACATCATTATGTTGGACTCCTGGTACAGTGTGTCCAATTGTGGTTGATCAGACCAACTGAGCTTACAAGGCTTTACCAGAGGTCAGGCACAAATAGTTTTGAGCATTTGGAATGGTGATGTCTTGAAATTTGCACATCTCACATTTCTTTTGAGCTACTGCAATTCTACTTTGCTCAAAGACCACGGCACCTTCTTTGATATGAGTATGCCAAGCTGGACGATCCTTTGCCAGTGTGTCTCCCAGGTGATGTAATCAATTCCAAAGTTCTGCTGAGAGACCTTGAGAGTGTCTTTGTATCTCTTCTTCTGACCTCCATCTGAGTGTTTGCCTTGTGTGAGTTCTCTGTAAAATAGTCTCTTAGGCAGATGTATGTTTGGCATTCAAACAAAGTAGCCAGCCCATCAGAGTTGTGCTTTTTTCAGTAGAGTTTGAATACTTGGCAGTTTAGCTTGAGAAAAGACCTTCCCGTTATGGCAGAGAGGAAGAACCAGTTGATTGGGGGTCCCCTCATTATAGGGGATATGTTATGACTAAACACATAGTGTGGGATAGTAGTGCCAAGTTCTATGGCGGGCTACTGTGAGACCCATTAGAGACAAATCCTCTACTGACTCAGGCATAATAATGGACAATTCAAAGGTAATATTTACCACATCACTGCATCGAATCATCACAAATTGTAAGATGATTAAATCCGAATTATTGAGGTTTTACATAATTGCCAAAAATACAGATAAGAATTCCATTAACTATTCCAGTAAGCAAGGATTTACAATTTTCTAATGTAGTATATATAGGTTCTGGACTTACTCCCCTAATTACAAATAGCTCTGCCAAGTTGGGATCCCAGAGCTCTATAACTTCTCCCATTGTTTATCAGTTGATATCAATTAACCAGCCAGACTGAATTAGCTTTTAGAAATGGGTTATTTACTGAGAAGCAAAGTACAAAAACTTCTGAAACTGAGAGCCCACTTATCTACCATGTTAGTCCGTGAGGAGAGAAAGCTTATTCTAAAGTGGCAACCTCCTTAGAGACTTAGGGAGGATCTCTGCACTCTCCAATCATAGGGAGGGCTCCAGGGACAGAGGGTACTAATAAGGTGAGTTCCAAGGCTGAAGTGATCTTTCAGGGTAAAGAGATTCCTAGGGCATAATGTAGGAGTCCAGAGGTGTAAGCCAGTGGGAAATGAAGGTTGCTCCTCAGAGTTAGCTTTGCTAGTGCATATATCTGGACTCCCATTGCTGGACCTCTTAGGACTTTCCCAATCTTTCAAAGCTCACAAGACCAAACTTTCTTTGATACCCATTTGCCTAAAACCAATACAGATGAATACAACAGAAATAGAAGAAAAAAGTACCATGTGTTCTAGTCCACATGGCAACCAGATCAGGAAGGGTCTCCCACAACTAGAGGCTTATAGCATTTTTTTCTTCCATGGAGCATTTCTTCTTTCCATAGAGAGATTTCATCTTTTCATGCCTTTTGTATGTCCCCTTAGTTTTAGCTCAGTAGCCATTTAAAAGATACTTTCATCAGGATGCGTTCAGTAGAAAGGAAGTAGTCACAGAAGATCTGATAAATTGGGGGCAGGGTCTCCATTATTCACCATCATACATATCCAGAAAATACTTACCAAGTCTTCCGTGGGCTAATATTAGGCAGAGCACCCCACCCATGCTCAAAGGATTGGGCTCCTATTGGTCAGCTTTCCTCTAACTGCCTTTCCCCCCATACCCCAGCTAAAACTCAGGCTAAATCTGACATTTACAATTCAAGATGCCCTCTCCCTCTCCAAAAAAACCTGTTTATTTTGGTTGGATATTTTCTGAAATACCAAAGATTTTCCATAAAAGCTTAGACCACTACCGAAGAAATATAATAGTTTGGATTAATCTTTACAGTAGGTTTAAAAAATGGAAAAACAGGAAGAAAAAAAGGGGAGGAGAGGAAAGAAAGACACATGTCTTATATTCTTTGGTCCTAAGAAGTCTGGGGAATGAAACCATTATAGAAATTGATAAATTTTTCATCAACTTAAATTCTTCCTAATTATGAGCTAAAGATTTTTTCATTGATTTTTTTTCTCTCCCAAATGGTTATAATCAAAGTTTGGAAGAACTACTTGAAATGGGCTTTACATGGTGTATTTCTTAGAACCGCTAGTACATTTCATGCCCTTGGTTTTTACTGTGTTTGTAGAAATTTGGGGCCATCATCAAACTCAGCATTACTTTTTTGCTTTGTCTATATGGATAAGTAGAACTTGGACACTGGAAAAATAATTGCGCACATTTATATTTGCCTTGAAGGTTACAAAGCGCTTGGTGAACATTATAGTATTTGGTCCTCACAACAACCCTGTACAATAGAAGCTGTTATTGTCCTCATTTTAGATACAAGGAAACTGGACAAGCTACTTGTCCAGGGATTCGCAGCCAGTAAGTATCTAAGGCAGAATTCAAATCCAGGCCTTTCAGAGATAGTATTATTATACGGTATAGAGGTGCCAAATACACAACCACTGGGAGTATGGAACCCACAATGCTTCTGAGCATAGCCTGAACCAAATTAAAATATAATTGGGAAATATTTAACAAAATGAAAATACAATAAAATATAGAGAATATTAATAAATGGTTTTCTAAGTCAATATGTAGCCTACAGGATCCCATATATAATCTAATGGTCCTCATTTCCATTTGAGTTTGACACTATTGGTATAGTGATAGGGCACTGGCCTTGGAATCAGGAAAATCTGGATTTAAATTAGATATGTGGCAAGTGAATGTAAATAGTAACTGTTTCTCTTTTGGCCAGCAACCCTGAGGGTCTTCCCCTCCCAGTTTGATTTTTTTAAAGGGGCCATCCCTTGACTCACTTCTTAAACAGGCCTATTTACTGACTGGGCATTGCCTCATTCAAAGTGAGAACTTGAAAAGACCTTATCTTAAAAAAAAACAAGGTCTCCCACTGCATCCTGGGCCATCTCCAGTCATCCTGATCAATACCTGGACACTGGACCCAAATGGCTTTGGAGGAGAAAGTGAGGCTAGTGGCTTTGTACAGCCCTACCTCATTCAAATTAAATTGAATTGCAAGTCATGTCATCATCTCCCTGATGTCATGGTCCTCTTTGAGAATGAAGAGCAAACCACACAACATACAAACACACACACACAAGCTGTATGACCCCATGGGCAAGTGACTGAACCTCTTTGGGACTCAGTTTCTCCATGTATAAAATGAAGAAATTAAACTCAGTTTCCTTTAAGGTTCACTCCAGACCTAAATCTGCAATTCTATGGTAGTGTGAACACTCTGGTTTATTCTCACAAGGGCAGCCTGGCTACATCTCTCCTCAAAGTTCCAGGGTACCCTGAGGGGTTTGGGGAGGCTCTTTCTTTTCTGCCACTGACTTGAGCCCTCATTGTGTATATTCCCCTATTATTAGGGAGCCTGTGACTAGCACCCTGTTAATTTTAATCAGTTAACATTGATTAACTTCTATAAAAGGATATTTACTTCAAAGATGTAGCCAGACCTAATAGAAAAACATTTCCCCCAACATCTCCAGGACATTATTTTACCCTATACCACCTCAGTCCCCGGTGAGGAGTAGCTCAGTTCCTTTACAACACTGGTCCCACCAAGGACCCACCCAAAGGTGGGGATGAGTCTCAGTTTCTACTAGGCAAGATCCAGAAGATCTTTCCAAAGATCACTCCTTGTGCCCCAGGGTATTGATGCTTCATTGGCTGAGAAAACTGGCCTGAACATAGATTCCTGGATTCCTGCGGTCCATTCTTCACATAGGCATATATATATATTCATATATGTATATGTTATTAAATGAATATTATATATTATATTATAGATTATAGTATTATATATCATTATATTATTTATGTTACATAGTATACTGTATATTAATGAATATATTAATTATATATATAATTATAAATAATTAATATATTAAATGACTGAATATATTATTAAACTCTGGAACCCCTTGTTATCCTAGGTTGATGGTGGGATATCTTGGCTAATCATAATCATGCAAATACAGCTCAAATCCCTGTCTAGTTCATTATCTATCAGTAACCCTATAAGAAATTATATATCAAATAATGAGGCATCTAATTGGGACAGAATAGCAAAGTAAGTAACAGGGAAGATCAAATATTTTCAGTGCTAATCCCTGCCTCTCCCTCTACAAACACACCAAATGGGTATAATCTCCCACAAACTGGGGAAAGAACAAACTCCTCCAGAAAATTCCAAGAAGTGACAAGGTTTATAACGACGCAGCCTGGAGTCAGGAAGACCTGAGTTCAAATCAGACTTCAGACACTTACTAGTTGTGTGACCCTGGCAAAGCACTCAGCATCTCTTTGCCTTAGCTTCTTCAACTGTTAAGTAATAGCACCGACTTCTCAGGGTGGTTGTGAGGATCAAATGAGATAATATTTGTAAAGCTCTTAACTGGCATGTAGTAGGTACTATATAAATGCTTATCTCCCCTCCCACCCCATTCCCCACCCCAAATCATGCTGGAGTATATATAACCTTCCATTGCTCTGTTTCAAGGCAAGCATCTCTACTTCACAGTTTTCCAACTTTGTAGCTCTTTCCCATTGATAGGGTCCTGGAAATAGCCCTTGCTACTATTGCTCCACTCTGTCACCTTTGAGACTGTACTTCTTGGAGACATTCTCTACCCCTACTGTCCACCCAACCCCTGCTGCACCAGAGCTGCCTAATATTAGCCTGAATATTAAAACCCTTTTTTGGTGACTAAAAGCTAATCATGACATTTTGAATTCGTCAGAACTAAGAAGAGTGTAGACTCACAAACTCATTGTTCTGATGGTTATCAAGACTTAGTTATTTACTTTTCCCTCACTAAAAGGTCCCTAGTATTTATTTCAGTCTTCTATAGGAAGCCTTTCCTCTTAATTCTAGTGCCTTCCATCTTTTACTTATTTCAATTATTTCCTATTTATCTTATATATATATATATCAAACAAACATATTTCCTTATTGTCTCCATCATTAGATTGTGAACTGCTTGAAAAGAAGGATTGTCCTTTGCCTTTTTTTTAATATCCCTAGTGCTTAGCACATAGTAGGCATTTAAGAAATGTTTATTGACTGACCATCTGACTGACTATTCCTAGCTGAGTCAGAGTTAAGTAAATTCTCTTCCCAACCACAGGGTGTATGTTTTATCTTTCTTTCTTTGTTGTCCCTCACCTTTATATGATCTACACCGTCCACTCAATCTTTCTGAGGTAAGGAATAAATACAAGTATTTGCCTTTTCAACTTCTGCCATGTCCCTGGTAGCTAGCTTCTTAACTACTTAAATTACATTTAACATTTGACAGTCATCAAGGAGGGAGAGAACTGGAGTTGGTGATCTTTGTTTGCCCTTCATTCCTGCTGTCACAGCAAAATGTCCCCATTCCCTTTTCACTTATAAACATGTGTGGCTATTTTAATTAGCCTTTATTTTACAGAATACCTGTTTCAATAATTCTCCACAGAGAGAAGTACTTTGTACCCTGTTCTCTTCATCTAAGCTTCTCACAGCATTGTCTTATTAATCCTGGTATGCTGCTTTAGATGTAGGTGACAACATGATTACCCTTATTTTATAAATTCCACGCCACAGATAGAATAAGTGCTTTTTCTCAACTTTATAAAAAAGCAGCAAAAATAATATAGAAAACCTCACAAGGTGCTGTCCTCTGATCTAATACTTTTGACAATTTTCTCTCCTTTCTCCTGCAAGTAAAGATTGGATAAGATTCTCCCTTCCCCCATAGCGCACTTTCTATTTTTCCATGGTTTTAAGCTCTAAGTAGCTAACTTTTTTATGTCATAGCAACGAGCTTAATTTCAATATGCATTTTAAAAGTAATTTGGGGGGCATTTATGCCTCTGATTGGAGAAACTCTAAGGAGAATGTAAAAGAACAAGATGCTTGTTTATAGGAGTACAGATCTGGAGCTAAAAGGTAATTTGTTGTGATTGTTCAGTTGTTCAGTCATGCCTGACTCTTTGTGACCCCAGGGACTATACCATGCCAGGTCTTTCTATCCCATACTATCTTCCAAAGACTATCCAAGCTCATGTTCATTGCTTCCGTGACACTATCCAGCCATCTCATCCTCAATCATCCCCCTTTCTTTTTGCCTTCAATCTTTCCAACATCAGGGTCTTTTCTCATTATCTGTTCAAAGTATTTAAGCTTTGGGTTCAGTACTTGACCTTCTAATGAAAAGTTTGATTTAATTTCTTAAAGTTGGCTTTGGTACACTTTTAGGCTTAAAAATCTTCTAGTCCAACCGTCTCACTTTACAGATGAGGAAACTGAGACCTACAGAGGTTAAATGACTTGTCCTAGGTCACACAGGTAGGAAATAGCAGAGCGGGGATTCAAACCCAAATTCTCTTACTCCAAACTCTGCCTTCTTTCCACTATACCAAATAGTGCATCTATATTTACTAAATATAGATTTAAACTTAACTCTGTCCTAGAAGCAAGGCCTCTTGACAAGGGTTGGAGAAGTGATCGATCTCTCCCACACATTCTCTAACACTTAGCAGCAAATGCTCTCTAAATGGAGAGTTATATGGTAAATATTATCACTATACTACACCATTAAAAGGCAGAAGCAAAGCCCAGTGTACAACTCACATATTCCAGCAGGGTTTGTTGAAGAATGACAACTGTTGGTCAGGTCCTGGGTGGGTGGTGAGTACAAGGAATGCACATGCTGAGGTTTGCCTTCTCAGATATTTCCAAGTAAGAATCCCTTATCTTGTGTCACCTATTGACAAAAATGCAAGCATGAGCATCCATTAGAGAGTGGTAAGACAAATCTTTTGCACCAATACAATTTAAATTGGCTATGTATTTCTTATATAGAGAGAAAACTCAGCTTCTCATACAATTTATCAGCAAGGTCTCACTTTCTGTTTTGGCTTTGAAACTTTGAGAGTACTGTTTGGTCAGGGTATGTGTAGCTGAGATCATGAGAAGTTTTATTTGTTTTTAATTCATTACTGTTCCTTTAGGTAAGTTGGCATTGACCCACATTTAATCTCTAGGAGCCTCAGACTGTGCTGGCAGTTGGATAGCAGGCTCTATTATGAATAATCTGGCTAAGGGTGATATAAATTCAATGACCTTGGGAGGTGGCTATTGTCTCAGGGATTGTAGCCTGCTGATTTCAGGTATTAACAATCATTCTGAGAGGAGAAAGAAAAACTTGTTGAATTTTTAGCATGTAAGTTATGAGTTTACAAGTGGCTATTCTTCCAATAAAACTACAAACTCAACATGTAAGCAAAAAGGTACTTAAATACAAATGTCTCACCCACTTAGAAACAGTCTCCCAAAATGTAGGTTGCTCTTGCAATTTTGATATAAAATGAAGAATAAATGGATCCAGTTTTACACAGAGACTTGTCACATCACCTAACCTCATTTCTAGAAGTAGAAATTCACACATTGGCAGCAACTCAAGCCATGAGGTGGATCATAGCAGTCAAATAAGGCACTGCCTAATGGAATGGTCATGAAGGACAACTCCCAAGGTGGCTGTCCAACATGAAACACACAGCCTAAGAACCTAAAACATTCTTGTATTGTTCTTGAATACTACGTAAACATTATTGTCCATAGCTATATGTTTATAAAATATGAATTTCTCTTTCTAAAGAAATCCTGCTTTGGTTCATATGATTAGATGGGGAATTTTGATAATTGGAATTCTTTTTTTAGGCCTATCACTGACATTAGTCTGTAATACGGTTAAGACTTGATTTAATTTAACTTGACTGCTTCATATTTTGTCACTTGGAATGTGTAGCAGGATGGGGGCACCTAGCATCTCTTTCTTTCTCTAGTGCTCTGTTTGTTTTGTCTAAAGGTCACTTCCATTAAAGCTGTGCATGGAGCTGGATCCACTGAGGAAAAAATAACTTCTCATGCTGTGAAGAATGGAGATGAGGAGCCACAGATGCCTCTGAGAGAGAGGACTTCCCCTAGAGGGAGAAGGAATAATCACGTAAGGTGATTCCCAGCTGAACAGAACCAGAATCACAGAATCTCAGCATCTCGGTTGAAAAAGACCTCAGAGACCACCTAGCCAAACCCATATCTAAATAATTATCCCCTTTACGAAATCCTGACAATAATTCCATGAGAACACAAAGAGTTCTAGTGAATATTCACTAACTTCAGAATCTGCACATTCTACTTTCAGGCAGCTCTAATTTTTAGGAATGTCTGTTAATATCAAATCAAAATTTACCTCCCTCCAACTTTCACCCATTGCTTCTATAGCAGTTCATTTACTGGGTCAAAGCAAAACAAAATCAAATCTCATATCCACATAGCAGTCATTCAAACTGTTTTTTTAAAAAAATTATACTTTATTTATTTTAACATTCATTTAAAAAATTTTGAATTTTCAATTATCTCATCCCTCCAGCTCCTCCACAACTCATTGAGAAGGCAAGCAATATAATACAGAATTATACATGTAAAGTGATGCAAAGCATATTTCCATTTTAGCCATGTGCAAAAAAAAGCAAGAAAAAGGTATGCTTTAATCTACAGAGTTCATCAATTTTCTCTCTGGATACAGACAGACAGCATATTTCTTCATGACTCCATCGAAACTGTCTTGGATTATTGTATTGATTAGAGTAGCTAAGTCAGAGTTGTTCATTGTTACAATATTGCTGTTACTATGTACAACATGCTCTTGGTTCTGCTCACTTCACTTTGTATCAGTTCATATAAGTCATCTTGTGTTTTTATGAGACCAACTCTCTCATCATTTTTATACCACCGTAATATTACATTATAATCATATACCACAACTTGTTCAGCCATTCCCCAATGAATGGGCATCCTCTCAATTTCCAATTCTTTGCCACCACAAAAGAGTTGCTATTAATATTTTTGTATCTACAGATCCTTTTTCTTTTTCTTTGATTCCTCTGGGATACAGTTCTAGTAGTGCTATTGTTTGGTCAGAGCATATGCAAAGTTTTATAGTCTTTTTGGCACAATTCCAAATTGTTCTCCAGGATGGCTGGACCAGTTTACAACTCAACCAACTGTACATTAGTGTCCTTATTTTCCCATATCCCTACCAGCATTTGCCATTTTCCTTCTCTGTCACATTAGCCCATCTAATAGGTTTGGAGTTTTACCTAAGAGTTGCTTTAATTTGCATTTATTTAATCAATAGTGATTTAGAGCATTTATATGTGACTATTGAAAGCTCTGATTTCTTCTCCTGAAAGATGCCTATTCACATCCTTTGACCATTTATCAGTTGGGGAATGGCTTTTATTTTTATAAATTTGGCTCAGTTCCCTATATATTTATAAAATGAGGCTTTTGTCTGAGAAGCTTGCCATAATTTTTTTCCCCTCTGTTTCCTGCTTTCCTTCTAATTTTGGCTATATTAGTTCTGTTTGTGCAAAAACCTTTTAATTTCATATAATCAAAGTATCCATTTTACTTCCTGTGATCCTATCTCATTTTTGGTCATAAATTCTTCCCTTATCCATAGATCTAACAGGTATCATGCTCCTCTAATTTTCTGACATCACCCTTTATCTCTAAATTATGTACCACTTTGACCTAATTTTTGTATATGAGGTGATATGTTGGTCTATGCCTAGTTTCTGCCAAACTGCTTTCCAGTTTTCCCAGCAATTTTTGTCAAATGACAAGTTCTTGTCCCCAAAACTTGTATCTTTTAGTTTACTGAACCCTAGATTACTAGGGTCATTTGTTACTGTATATTGTATACCTAAGCTATTCCACTGATCCATCACTCTATTTCTTAACCAGTACCAGACTATTTTGATGATTACTGCTTTGTAATACAGTTTGAAATCTGGTACTGCTAGACCATCGTCCTTCACATTTTTTTTCCACTGATTTCTTTGATATGCTTGACCTTTTATTCCTCCAGATGAATTATGTTATTATTTTTCCTAGCTCTATAAATTCATTGGTTGTTTCATTGGTATGGCAGTGAATAAATAAATTAACCTGGATAGAATTGTCTTTTTTATTATATTGTCTCAGCCTACCCATGAATCATTGATATCCCTCTCATTGTTTAAATCTGTCTTTGTGTGAAAAATTTTTGTAACTATGTTCATATAGTTCCTAAGTTTGTCTTGGCTGGTAGACTCCCCAAAATTTTATACTGTCTACATTTATTTTAAATGGAATTTCTCTATCTATTCCTCTTGGGTTTTGTTGGTAATATATAGAGATGCTGATGATTTATATGTGTTTATTTTATATCCTGCAATTTTGCTAAAGTTGTTAAATGTTTCAACTAGTTTTTTAGGTTATTCTCTAGGTTCTTTAAGTATATCATCATATTGTCTGTGAAGAATGATAGTTTTGTTTCCTCACTGTCTATTATTACTTCTATTTCTTTTTCTTCTCTTGAAGAAACAGCTACAGCTAGCATTTCTAGTATAATATTAAATAATAGTGATGATAATGGATATCCTGGCATTACCCCAATATTAATGGGAAGGATTCTAGTTCATCCCCATTACCGATAATGATTGCTCTTGATTTTAGATAGATACTACTTATCATTTAAAGAAAGGCTCCATTTATTCCTATGGTTTCTAGTGTTTTTAATACGAATAGGTGTCCTATTTTGTCAAAAGTTTTTTCTGCATCTACTAATATAATCATAATTTTTGTTGTTTGTGTTATTGATATGGTCAGTTATACTACTAGTCTTCCTGATATTAAATGAACCCTGCACTCCTGGTATAAATTCCACCTGGTTGTAGTGTATGATCTTTGTGATCTACTGCTATAATCTCATTACTAGTGGTTTATTTTTTAAAATTTTGCATCAATACTCATTAAGGAAATTGGTCTGTAGTTTTCTTTCTTTGGTTTTCCTCTCCCTGGTTTAGTTTTCAAAATCAGATTTATGTCATAGAAGGAATTTGGTAGGACTCCTTATTATTTTTCTAAATAGTTAATATAGTATTGGAATTAATTGATTTCTAAATGTCTGGTAGAATTCACTTGCAAATTCATCTGGTGCTTGTGATTTTTTTCTTAGGGAGCTGATTTATGGCTTGTTCAATTTCTTTTTCTTGCAAGGTTGTCTACGTATTTCATTTCCTTGTCTGTTATTCTGTGCAATTTATGTTTTTGTAAGCATTATCCTTTTCACTTCAATTGTCAGTTTTATCAGCATATCATAGGGCAAAATGCCTACTAATAATTGCCTTGATTTCATCTTCTTTGGTTGTACATTTATGCTTTTCATTTTTAATACTGGTAAAGTGGTTTTCTTTTTTCTTTTTTTAAAAATCAAATTAACCAATGGTTTATCTATTTTATTGTAACTTTTTCTTATAAAACCAGCTCCTAATTTTATTTAGTAATTCAATTTTTTAACTTTCAATTTTATTAATCTCTCTTGATTTTTAGGATGTCTATTTTGAGTTCTAATTGGGAAATTTTAATTTGTTAAATTTTAGTTGTTTTTTTTCAATTTGGAGCCTGATTAACTGATCTACTCCTCTTTTTTATTTATGCAAGTTTTTAAACATATAAAATTTTACCTAAGTTTTGCTTTCCCATAAGTTCTACATCCCACAAATTTTCGCATGTTGTCTAATTGTCGTCATTATTTTAATGAAATTATTATTGTTTTCATGATTTGTTCTTTGACCCACTCATTTTTTAGAATTAGATTAGTTCCCTATTAATTTTTAATCTGATCTTCTAAGACTTTTTTGTAATTTTATTGCATTATGATCTAAAACTTATGCATTTAATTATTCTACTTTTGTTTGTGAGGTTTTTATACCCTAATACACCCTCAGTTGTACGTGACACAACTGAGAAAAAGGTATGCTCCTTTCTATTCCCATTCAATTTTCTCCACAGGTCTATTATGTCTAACTTTTCTAAAATTCTATTCATCTCCTTAACTTCTTGCTTATTTATTTTATAGTTAGAATTGTCTAGTTCTGGGATGGGGAAAGTTGAGGTCTCTCAGTAGTATAGTTTCACTATCTAGAATTTGAATACTATGCCACTGGTATTGACATTATTTTCTATATTATCTTTCAGCAAGATGTAGTTCCCTGATCATCTCTTTTAATTATGCCTATTTTTACTTTTGCCTCGTCTGAGATCATAATTGCTATCCCTTAGCTGAAGCATAATAAATTCTGCTCCAGTATTTTATTTTAATTCTGTGTGTGTCTTTCTGTTTCAAGTGTGTTTCTTATAAATAACATACTTTTGGATTCTGATTTTCTCTCTCTTTTTTTTTCTCTCCCCCTCCTCAAAAGTCTGTTTTACTTCTGACTGCTACCTTAATTCATCTTGCTTTATATCACCTCCACTATGTTCTCTTATCACCTTTCCCTCTTACTTCCCTGTTGCATAAAATGGGTTTGTGTGTATGTGTGTGTAGTGAGATTCAAGCATTGCCCGCCATCCCAATGTTTTCCACTTTACTGTAAAAGTTCTTTGCACACTTCTTTTGTAGTCCCAGGGATCTGCCTACACAAATAAATAGGTATAGAAAAGGGCCAGAGAGGCCATCAAGAATAGGGATCAAGAAACTATAGCCTGTTTTTTATGGCTTATAAGCTAAGAATGTTTTTTCCCCTTAAACAAATTTAAAATAATTTAAAAATTAAAAAAATATTCTTCATTTGCAGGCTATACAAAAATAGGCATTGGTCCATTGGGCTTCTAAGTCATGGTTTGCTGACATCGATTTAAGACATCCTCATTGAACAAATGAGGACACTGAGGCCCAGGAGAGTTTAAATGATTTCCCCAAGGTCACAGAAATAGTCTGTGTCAGACCCAAGATTTGAAGCCAAATTCTCCAACTCTAAATGAACTTTATGTTAAAGTTGGGCTCTGCTCACTTTGGGGTGGGGTATTGTCTCCAGCTTCAGGCTTTTTCTTGCTGCTGTTTTCTGAGCTAGTTCTTAGGTTTGTAAGTTTCCTAACTTTCCAAGGTGCTGTAGTCCAGGGAGACATGTGATCACTGCTCTCCTGGTGTTCACTCTGGTCACTACCCAGGAAGGGCGCCCTGCTCCCCTGCAGATACAAGCACTATTGTTCCTCAGGGCTTCTTCCCCTTTTGCAACTACAATTGCTAGTGTTTCTCTGTAGTTGGAAATATGACCTGGCAGTAGGTATGGCCAGTGGAGTTGCCAAACAGTGCCTCATTCTATACCCAGTGCTGGCACAGTGATCCCCCGAAATCTTTTTCTGACCAGTTGTCTAATCTGTTGTAGCTTCTGTCAAAGCCATCTCCAAGGCTCTTGGCTGGGGTTGCCACCATGTTTGCTCCAGGCTAGCCCCCACCTAATGTTACAGACCTCTCCTTACTATAATCTGAGTTGCCTTGGACTAGAAAAAATACTCACCCTGTCCTTGTGCCACTCTGGAATTCAATATGAGGTACTGTTTTAAAGTTATTTGGAAGGGAAAGTTGGGAGAGCTGGGCTGTAGTGTTTCCTCTACTCTACCATTTTAGCTCTGCACCTCAACCTCCAAACTGTCTTTTAAATAACATCTATTTTTAACATTCTTTTCTTTTTAAATTTTGAGTTTCAGATTCTCTCCCTCCACCTTCCCCCACTCCTTCCTCACCCACTGAGAAGGCAACAAAATTATATCAATTATACAGGTGACATCATGCAAAACATATTTCCATATTAGCCATATCTCTAAAAAAGTGGGAATAAATAAATAAAGCAAGAGAATTATACTTCAGTTTGTACTCAGAGTTCTTCAGTTCTCTCTCTGGAGGGGGATAGTATTTTTCATCATAAGTCTTTTGGAACTGTTCAGACTGTCTTTTAATACTTAAAAGGAGACCAATGATCACAAAGTACAATATAGGCTTCACAGCAGCTTTTTAAGCTATGCAGGACCTGACAATGGATGTAGGAAAGACAAAGATAAACTGGGGCCTATATGCCTTATAGATACCACCCTTTAATAACTATTCGAATAGAGGAGGGTAACCTCTATCTATGGAACTTCCACTTCCCAAAATACTTGGACTCTCAGGGGGCCAATGCCTCTTTTAGAGGTGGAAAAGTCTTGGTCAATAAGAAATCAGAGAGGTCATGGAAGAGGCAGAACATTTTGAGATTTTTTTATCTTTCACATAAGATTATTAATAATTTGTGACCTCTCATACCCAACTGTGAAGGAGGGAGGGATGGATTAGAAAAAAAATACATTTATAATTGTAGATCTTATAAACAGTCATTTGAAGATCACTTTCCAACCCAAAGACCCTTACTTTTTGACTTATCTATCCAGTTTTCTCTATGCTAGACCATGGGACACATGGACAGTGTTAGAACATCGCTATAACAATATTTTCTAAAGAGTAAAATTTGGTACAAGGTAGTACTATCTTGGACCCATTCAAGGAGGTTAAGTTACAGTGGCACCAAACTAATTGTCCTTGGTTCAGAGAACTAATTTCAGAAGCTAGAGAGCAATCTGCCCTCATTCCTCAATATTTGCTAGAAAATATTTTTTAAATAGAGAGTTATCTAGTAAGTGTGACTACTGTGCCATCATAAAGGGAAAGCCCATATGAATTATTTATTCAGGTGAGCTTTACTAAAGGATATAGCACAGTCGTCCTGGTACTGAGTTGATGGAGAAGGGTGCTAGAATGCAACTGTCTTCAGTGTTCCTACTAGACTTGTGATGCATTTTCATGGTGATCTCTTGCCTCTATAGAGGGTAAGCAGCAATAAATATTCAGTAGGTTAGATTGTTCTTACTCACACAAACCATTCAGAAATAAGGCTTTTTATTCATCCTTAAAGGCTCTCTTTTAATCTGGCCTTGAAAGACTTGGGAGCACTGACTGAATAGGAGTATAGGTGACTGAGCCATATATGGGCTGTCATTCTGAGCTCATAGTTGGTCTTTTGGGAAATTTTGCCTTGGCATTCAGCAACCTTTGGAGGCAGCTGTTTTCTCAGGCAACTGGCCTACCTAGTACAGGTTAAAATAATTATCCTAAGAATGTTTTCGAAAAAGTTATTGTTATCTGTGTGTGTGTGTGTCCAGGGAAGTGTGGAGAGTTGAAAATCTTGCATAGTAAGGCTTTGCATAAAAGTTACAAGTGTAACACACAGACATACACACCCCACCACCACCACCACCACCACCATGCCCAAATCTGTTGAAATTTAAAAGGAAATTTAAGCCCTTGGGGAATAATAATAATAATACTGAAAATGATAATGATAAATTTAAAGTGCTTTATATGTGTTATCATCTGATTCTCAAAACAACCCTGTAAGGTAAGCACTTGGAGAAGGAAATGGCAAACCACTCCAGTATCTTGGCAAAAAAAAAAAAAAACAAAAACAAAAAACAAAAACACAACAAAACAAATGGGACTGCAAAGAGTTGGACACGACTGAAATGTCTGAATAAGAAAAGAGTAAGTACTGTTATAGTCCCCACTTTTAAAAAGAGGAAACTTGGACATAGTAAGGTTATGTCACTTGCCCAGAGTCTCAAAGCTCACAAATGTTCCAGATCTTCCTGACCTCAAGTCCCATACTCCACTCATTATTACACCATCTAGCTGTCACCTATACTTTAATGAAAACTCTTAACTCTAAATATACAAGCAGAAAGGGTTACAGTACAACACTCAGTAGAAATGTTAATCCTACTTAGGAAAGGAATCTCCCCAAATGAGGGCAGTGCTTGTGGTTTCCATTATCCAACAAATTATAAAGATTGTAAAGAAAGCTAGGAATTCTAAGGGGCCATAATGATGAGATTAAAGATTAATCAAAGGCTTGGAGTAACCCTCTTGCTGTTTCTAGAACTCCTTTCTTGTATCTTACTGATGACCAGGCATAACACTTTATCCTGAAAATTCTGAGCAAAATGTTTTGGCACATTGCAGGTGTTAAGCAAATGCAGTTTGGTTAATTTGTCCTTGGTTGTATCAGATCTTGCAAAGCTTTCAAAAAGTCAAATGTTAAATGAAAATTAAAAGGCTATGGAGAGGAGATAAAAAGGACATAAGGGGAAATGAATTTACTGGGGAAGGACTCATTATTTTAGCTAAAAATGATAATTTTAAGATGGTCATGCTATCCAAATTCCTGCCTTCTTGTCACCTCTGGCAAGTCACTGTGCCTTATGCTTTTCACTTTTTACGTTTGTAAAATTTTAACACATATCTGGGAAGCATTTTGTGTAGAGAACTATACTAAATAGGCACAGGTGATGGGCAACATCAAGCATTTATTAAACGCCTCCTCTGTGCAAGGACAAGCAGCATGTTGGTTTGGTAGAAAGCCAAGGTTCTAGTCAGGAAGACCTGCATTCAAATCCTGACACCTGACACATACTGACTGTATGACCATAGCTAAATCATTTAATCTCTTAGTGCCTCAGGAAGCTTTCTGACACAATAAATTGTAGCGAAAATGGTACCTTACATGGTAGAAGTTCTTTCCTAAGAGTTCCTGACATTAATTAAATAAGAGATCCTGTAAAACAGAACAAAACAAACCAAAAATGGTGCAAGGCACCATGCTAAGAGCCAAGAAATAAAAGACAAAAAATACAAACTAGCTCCTACCCTCAAGGAACTTACATTCTATTGGGTATACAATATATGTGATAAGTATACACAGGATAATTTGGAGGGGGGAGAGAAGGCTAATGATTAGAGCACCAGGAAAGACTTCCTGTTGGAGGTGATACAGGAAAAGCTGGAGGAGATGGAATAAAGCCTTGAGGGAAATGAAAGATTCTAAAAGAAGGGAGCAGTCCTTGAACTGTTGTTGTTCAGCCTGGCCCAACTCTGTGTCATCCCATTTGGAGTTTTCTTGGCAAAGATAAGGTAGTGCTTTGCCATTTCCTTGTCCAGTTCATTTCACAGATGAGGAAACTGAGGCAAACAAGGTTAAGTGACTTGCCCAGGGTCACACAGCTAGAAAGTATCTGAGGTTGGATTTGAATTTAGATCCTCCTGACTCCAGGGCCCACATTCCATCCACTGCACCACTTACTTGCCCTTGAATGCCAAGGACCAAATCAGAGAAAATGGCGTGACAACAAGATATTAAACTAAGTAGGAAAATATTGGGTAATCACCTTTTGAAGTGTGAACACCTTAATCAGATGGTATTAAAGGTGGCCAGCCTGGTTATTGAAGGAGAAGAAAATTGTCCCCGGTGGCTCCTAGGTCATTAAAAGCCTGAGCGGCTGGCTCTGTTGTTGGTCTAATTTGGGAGTCAGAAGTAGAAGAGGATCCCAGCTCCTGTAGAAATGTATGGTAGGCCTATGGAGCATTTACAAAGAGATGTTTACTTTGAAAACAGAGCAAGTACAAACATTTTCCGACCAATGTCTCATAGGCAAACTCTCGCCAGTCCTATCTTGGTCTCAGGCAAAACAGGCTCTAACTTCACTCAGTTCCTATTATTGGTCCCACCAAGTCTGATTTCCAGATGGGGTCTGATTTCCAGATGAGTGCTCTTCTCAGCTACCACTGGCAGTCAGAGACCACTGGAAGTCCCTCTCAATGATCTCTCCCTCTTCCTTAAGATATTAGTGCTGGTCTGGTTGAAAAAACCTGCCACGAACTCCAATTCCCAGAATCCTTCCAGCCAACTCCCCTGACATTTTGAAACTTGCAGGGTTGGAACCTTCAGATTAATCTCTTTTACCTAAAATAGAATGACAAATTTTGAAGCAAAAGGACCAAGCCACATTCTAAGGGGACCCCATGTCATGCTCAGAAGGAAGAAAAGCCAAGGCATCTCCACTCATAGCACTACTTCTCACCAGATACCATCAGCAAAGATGTCTAAACTCCAGAGACCTGCCAAGACAGAGATCAGCTGAAGACAATAAGGCTGAGGCAAATTAAGGTCTTTTTGAAAGTGTCCCCAGCTCTGGTTTTTGGTCCCCCACTTCAGCCAATCAAAGATGCTGCTATTCATCACATTGTTAGCAGACCAGATCTGGTTACAGAACATTTACGCATGCTCCACGGCAGCATACTTCTGTCACATATCATCATGACTCTCCCAAAAAGCAGCCTTCCCAGAAGGATAGTCTGGCTACATGGAGACTGCATTGCACAGAAGAGAGCAATGCGAAATACGTTTGGAAAGGTCAAGTGGTGGTAGCCCTTCAAGTGAAGAGCTTTGATGCCATGCTCAGGTGCTGGAGTTTTTAACTAGAAGCAGTAGTGAGCCTCTGAAGATTTCCTGAACAGGGAAGTGACATTGGTTAAGCTTTTATTATTATTTTCCAATTACTTTAGCAGCTGGATATAGGGTTGTTTGGAGAAGGGAGAAACTGAAATCTGGGTGACCAATTAGGAGACTATTGGAGAAGCAGCCAAGTGGCACAATGGACAGAACACTGGGCTTGGAGTCAAGAAAGTTCAAATCCTGCCTCAGACACTAACTGATTGTGTGGGCCTAAACAAGTCATTTAACTGCCCTGAGCCTCTGTTTCCTCAACTGTAGAATGGGAACAATAACACCACTTGTTTCATAGGGTTACTGTGGGAATTGAATGAGATAACATATGTAAAGTGCTTTGTAAAATTCAAAGTGCAATATGCATGAATTAAAGATTATTAAAAATAAAAAAGTTAAAAAACAATTATTAATGTTAAAAATAAAAGAGATTATTGTAGTAGTTCAATAAAAAGGTGATGATGGATCGATAAGATTTGCTCTAGAATTCAAGTAGTTTACAACTTAGTTGGGGTAAAACGACACATACATAGTAACTAGAGTTTAAGCCAAATAATTGAATATAATTTCATGGTGGTTGTTATTATTAGTGTTGAATTTAGAAAAAAAAAATACAAACTGTCAAAAAAAGACAGCCACTTTAAAAAATACATTTTTTAATGAAAAGAAATCTATTTTCTTTCCCTCCCACTCCCCACTGGAAAAAAAAAAAACAAAACCAAATGTCTTATAACAAATACGCTTAGTCAAGCAAAATAAATTCCTTCATTGGCCTTGTTCAAAAAATGTCACATTCTGTACCCTGAATCTATCACCTCTCTGTCAGGAGGTGGACAGCATGCTTTATCATCAGCCTTTTGGAATCACAGATAGCCACTGTGTCGATCAGAGTTCTTACAGCTTTCACAGTTGTTTGTCTTTTGACTGTTGTTATTGTAAAAATTGTTCACTTTTCACATGTGAACTTTTGGAGAAAAGCCAAAAATTAAAGCTGTTTTTGTATCCTCTGAGGAAACAAACAAAATTATAAACACACACACACACACACACACACACACACACACACACACACACACACCCTTTTAATTCCTAGAGTGAAAAAGTACTATCCACTATTCAGGTGTTGTTATTAGAATTTTTTTTCCCCTCTCATTGATGCACCTGGCTAGAATATTTCTTGCAGTTCTACATAATCGACCCTCTCCAGACTTAGAATTACCTTTGTGAATCCATGAGTTGCTGGAGGCAGAAGCTGTTGGTGGGAGAGGCATGCTGTGGAAATGGAAACCGAAAGCCTGTTTGGACAGAGAACTCCCAGGGAAATTATTCAGGCAGAGATTATCGATGTGAACGCATGACCTTGTCATCTTGCCAAGGACAGCAGGACCTGCTGTATGGTGATCTGAGCATCTCACAGTGGAGCCAACAGCTAATTCTGATCATTTCTTATTATCACCCAGCGGCACAAGCCCTTAGACTTCCCTACTCACACAACTTTGAATCATTTTCAAACGTATTTCAGAGAGAGTAGTACCCTGTGCCACAGAATCCACTCCAATTTCTCAGCCCCACTACCCTTTGGGCACCTGATAAACTTTGTAATCTCCTCACTACATCTAATAAGTAGACTGCTCTTTATGAACCATGTGAAAGAGGGGCATATGGTATGCGATTTAGTGCCTTTCAAGGGTTGTGGTTGTTATTGTTGTTTCAAAGACTCAAATTCACAAAGCAGAAGCCAGACCTTGAATACAACGTTGGGGATATTCCAAATAATGTTTTTCAAAGCAAACCATCAAACATTAACTCTTTATTGTTCCACACTAATCACTTACAGCCCTGGAGTCATAAAGAATTGTTTATTGGACCAATAGTTATATTACTGCTACAGGCATGAAAATGTTTTTCCTTTATTTTGAAAACTTGCTAAAAATGATCTGAATGAGAGATTTGAAATTCTTGAAAGTAACTT
Organism: Vombatus ursinus; assembly: GCF_900497805.2. Classification (NCBI taxonomy): domain Eukaryota; kingdom Metazoa; phylum Chordata; class Mammalia; order Diprotodontia; family Vombatidae; genus Vombatus; species Vombatus ursinus. The sequence continues at coordinate 5,931,081 of NW_020950566.1, read as the reverse complement.
AGAAAACATGTAGCCCACATCCACCAGTTTTAAATATGAGGAAACTGAGGCCCTGAGAAGGGAAAATACTTGACCCAAGTTATACAGAGTCAATATTTTAGCCAAGATCTCTAGAACACCAGCCCAGTATTTACCCTAAAACATAGAGCTTTAAATGATATTTTATATTGAAAAATAATGTTGGCATGAAATTAGGAAGACGCTAAAGCACTTAACACAGTGCCTGGCATCTAGTAGGAGCTTAATAAATGCTTTTTTCTCTTCTCCCCATTCCTTCCCTGCCTATTACACATACTAACTATGTGACCTTGCACAAGTCAGTGAATTTTTCAGTATTCCAGGAATATGTTTGAGATGGGTTAGCAATCTTTATCTGTGGAGGGAATTTTCAAACCAAGGAATTTCCTACTTTGGTGAAATTATAGGTCCAGACTGCCTCCCTTCTCCACATCAATAAAATTTAAAAAAATAATTATTGGTTTTAAACTTGATATTGCTAGTTTTAAATCTCCTACAATTCCCAATAGATATGAATCATTCTTTATAACAATTTTTAAAAGAAGGGGGAAAAAACTCAGTTCAGCAAAACACTCCAATACATCAAAAAGATCTAACATTATATGCATCCTTCCACATCTACATCCTATCTTGCTTACCAAGTGGGGTGGCCCCTTCTCATATCTCTTATGTGGGATCAAACTCGGTAATTGTAATTTCACAACATTTGGTTTCAGTTGTTTGCATGCTATTCTTTCCATTTTCATTGTTGCAGTCATTGTGTATTATTTTCCTGCTTCTGTTTATTTCATTTTTCATGCATTTGAAAATCTTATCATGTTTCTCTAATATTCATCCCATGCATAATTTCTTACACCACACTAATATTCAGTTATAGTAATATGTCACAACTTTTTTTAGCCATTTCTCAGACAATGGGCATTTACTTTATTTCCAGTTACTGGTTACTACAAAAAGTTCTGCCATAAATATTTTTGAAGTATATCTTTTTAAAATAATTTTCCTCATGGGAATATTTGTCTAACAGTAGGATCTCCAGGTCAAAGGATATAAACCTTTTAAAGATTAAAGGTTTAAGCATTATTCCAAATTACTTTCCAGAATGCCTAGAATAAATTCACAGCTTCACCTATAGTACATTAACAAGCCCGTTTTTCCACAACCTTCCAAAAATAAGTATTCCCATCTTTTGTCATCTTTGATAATTTGCTAGATGTAAAATTAAATCTTAGAATTGTGTTGATATATATTTCCTCTTGTTATTAGTGATTTCAAACAGTTTTTCATAGAGATAGGGGCTGGATCTGTGATTTCTTTGGTGGAGGGAATGCCACAACAAGAAAACACTCTCTACTAATGCTGGTCACCTCTGCAATATTTTAGCTTTAGAGCTTTCTGGTGCTGCTGAGAGGTTAAACACCTAGCTTCACATAGGCAGGATACATCAGAAGCAGGACTCAGGTCTTCTTGGCACTGAGGCTAGTATTCTATAAACTATTCCATAGTGTCTTTCCGATGGTTCATGAGGCTGTTAATGGTTTGTAAATCTTCTTTTGAGAATTGTTTGTTCATAACTTTTGACTACTTACCTATTATGAGATTATTTTTGATCTTACATATTTGTTAATTGCCTAGATATTTTCAATATCAGACCTTATCAAAGACATTTTACAAATATTTTCCTTAATCACTTTCTGTCTTGTAGTTGCATTTATTTATTTCATTTATGTAAAACCTTTTTAATTTCATATGATTAAATTTATATATTTTTTTATCTTTTTCAATCACCTTTCTCAACTTGTTTTAACCCCTAGCTGTAGCTGTGAAATGTATGTGATCTTGCCCTCTTCTATTATTTTTTTATGGCATGAACTCCAACTTTCAGGTCACAGATCTATTTTTGAGTTTATTGCTCTATATGGTGTAAGGTGTTGGTCTGAACTTAATTTCTGCTAGACTGTTTTCCTGTTTTTCCAATAATTCTCATTAAATACAAAATTCTAGGTAATTTATGTTTTCAGGTTTATCAAACATTGAGTTATTAAAATCTATTGCTTCTGATTCTTCCATGTGCATGCTGGTCCACTGATCTACTTTCCTATTTTTATATTACTATCAAATTATTTTGATGGCTACTGATTCACAATATAATTTGAAGTCTCTAAGTGCTATTTTCCTTTACCTACTATCATTTAAAATATTTCCCTCAATATTACAAAGCTTTTTTTTCCTCCAAATTAATTTTGTCATTATTTTGACTAGCTCTGTAAAGTATTATTCTTTCCTGGCTATTATTTCATATAGTTCTAGAAATGTTATCAGTAGCAACAAAATAAGAAAAAAAAGTAAAGACAAGTATGAAAAAACAAAGGAGGAAAAAAAACCTATTCTTATTTGCTGATACAATGATGCTTTTTCTCTTAGGGAAATCTTAGGGAATCAACAAAAACATAATTGAGACAATAACTTTAATAAAGTATCAGGATCCAAAATAATCCTACAAAAGTCAATAGAATTTCTACATAATAATAATAATAATGATAATATTAACTAGAACTTGTATGATACTTTTAGGTTTAGAAAACATTTTACAAATATTAAACTATTTTTTCCCCATAAATAATGGGTGTTATTGTTATCTCCACTTTACAGATGATGAAACTGTGGTAGATAGAGGTTAAGTAACTTGCCCAGAATCACATAGCTAGTAGATGTCTGAGATCAGATTTGAATTTGTGTTTTCCTGCCTCTAGATCCAGCAAAATAGCAATAGCATAATCTAAGATGAAATAATAGAAAGGGAAGTCCCTTTTAAAATAACTACAAAATACCTGACGGTCAACTCAAGACCTGTATAAATAAAATTACAAAATATTATTTAAAGTAATGAGTGCTATGCTAATTGAATTATTAAGAACATACTTTAAAGAGGCTGCAAAATTAGCATTGTAATGACTATGCTGAAAAGGTTTAAAGGCATTTTAAATGTTTTAATAGTATTTGATTTTTCCCCAATTACATGTCAAAACAACTTTTAGCATTCATATTTCATAAGATTTTGAGTTCTAAATTTTTCTTCCTCCCTTCATTCCTTCCCCTCTTTCTAAAATGGTAGGCAATACATGTGCTATCATGTAAAACATATTTCCATATTAGTAATAGTGTGAAAGAAGAAATAGATCAAAAGGAAAAAAAACATAAAAAATAAAGTAAATGAAAAAGTAAGCTCTGATATGCATTAAGAGTCCAACAATTCTTTATCTGGATGTGGATAGCATTTTCCTTCGTGAGTACTTTGTACTTGTCTTAGATCACTGTGTTGCTGAGAAAAGCTGAGAGATCACATGATGTTACTGACAGCGTGTACAGTGTTTTCCTGGTTCTGTTCATTTCACTTTGCACTAGTTCGTAAAGACTTTCCAGGATTTTCTGAAATCTGCCTGTTCATCATTTCTTATTGCACAATAGTATTCCCTTACATTCATATACCACAGCTTGTTCAGTCACCTCAATTGATGGGCATCCCCTCAATTTCCAACATTTCCAATATTCCAAATTTGCCACCACAAATAGGGCTGCTATAAATATTTTTGCACATGCAGGTCATTTCCCCCTTTTTATGATCTCTTTGGGATACAGACCCGGGAGTAATATGGCTGGGTTAAAGGATATTCATAGTTTCGTTGCCCTTTGGGCACATTCCAAATTGCTCTCCAGAATGGTTAGATCAATTCTCAACTCCACCAACAGTGCATTCGTGTCTCAGTTTTCCTACATCCTCTCCAACATTTATCATTTTCCTTTTCCATCATATTAGCCAATCTGATTGATGTGAGGTGGTATTTCAGAGTTCTTTTAATTTGTATTTCTCTAATCATAAGTGATTTAGGGCAGTTCTTAATATGCCTATCAATATTTTCATTTCTGCATCTGAAAACTGCCTGTTCATATCCTTTGACCATTTATCAATTGAGGAAGTGCTTGCATTCTCAAACATTTGACTCAGTTCTCTATATATTTGAGAATAAGGCCTTTATCAGAGACATTTGCTATAAAGATTGTTTCCTAGCTTTCTGCTTTCTTTCTAATCTTGGTTGCACTGGTTTAATATGTACAAAAGCTTTTCAATTTAATATGACCAGAGTTATCTATTCCACATTTTGTAATGTTCTCTTTCTCTTGTTTGGTCATGAATTCTTCCCCTCCCCATAGATCTGACAGACTATTCCTTGCTCTTCTAATTTGATTGTTTCATTGTCTATGGTACCTTTTAGCAGGATGTAGTTTCCTTTCTTATCTCTTTTGATAAGATCTATTTTTGGTTTTACTTTGTCTGAGATCAGGATTGCTACCCCTGCTTTTTTTTACTTCAGCTGAAGCATAATAGATTCTTCTCCAGTCCCTTACCTTTACTCTGTATGGTCTCTCTGCTTCTTGTCAACAACATACTGCAGAATTCTGTTTTTTGATCCACTCTTCCATCTGCTTCCATTTTATGAGAGAGTTCACCCCATTCACATTCACAGTTGTGATTACTACCTTCATCACTACACTCCCTGTGTATTTCCCTTCATCCTATTCTTCCTCCTGTTTGTCCTGTCTCTCTCTCCTTTCACCCTTTCATACCTCACTCATGTTTTGCTTCTGTCTACCAGCTCTGCTAATCTGCTCTCCCTTCTGTCAGTCCCCACTTCCCTCTCCCCTTTTATTTAATCTCTTCCCCTCCTACTTCCCTGTCATGTAAGATAGATTTCTATATTCAACTGATTGTGTATATGATTCCCTGTTTGATTCAATACTGATGAGAGTAAGGTTCAAGCAATGCCCATCACCACCTGCCCCATCTTACCCTCCACTGTAATAGGTCTTTCTTGCCTCTTCCTGTGAGATCATTTACCCCATCCTACCTCTCCCTTCCTTCTGCACCCAGTATACTCCTCTTTCTCATCCTTTAATTTTTATGTCATTCCCTCAAATTCACCTTATACTCATACTCTCTGTCTATGTATATTCCTTCTATCAGTACTGTTAGTGATACAATTTTTAAGGTTGCAAGTATCATTGTCCCATATGGGGATGTAAACAGTTTAGCTCTATTGAATCTCTTCTGTTTTCTTCTCCCTTTATACCTGTTTATGCTTCTCTTGTGTCTTGACATTGGAGGTCAAATTTTTGGTTTAGTTCTGATCTTCTCCTCACGAAGGCTTGAAATCCTTCTATTTCGTTGAATGACCATTTTTCCTTTGATGTACTATGCTTAATTTTGCCAGGTATGTGATTCTTGGTTGTAGTCGTAGTGCTCCTTTGCCCTCTAGAATATCATGTTCTATGACCTCTGATTCTTTAATGCTGTAGCTGCCAAGTCCTCTATGATCCTCAATGTGACTCCCCGATATTGGAAGTGTTTCTTTCTGGCCACTTGTAGTATTGTTTTTTGTTTTTTTTTTTTACCTAGACCTGATGGTTTCAAAATTTGGCTAAAATATTCCTTCGGGTTTTCATTTTGCACTCTCTTTTCTGAGGCAATCAGTGGATTCTTTAAATGCCTATTTTGCTTTCTGGTTCCAAGACATCAGAGTAGTTTTCCTTAATAATTTCTGGAAAGATACTGTCCAGAGGGGGTGGAGCCCAGATGGCGGAGGAAAAGCAATGACTTGCTTGAGTTCTCCTCCAAACCCCTCCAAATACCTGTAAAAATGACTCAGAGCAGCAAAACCCACAAAAAGACAGAATGAAACAAATTTCCAGTTAAGACCACCTGGATAGTTGACAGGAAAAGTCTGTTGTGCTGGCTTGGTAGAGGAGCACAGTTCAGCAGGAACCATGCAGGCAAAGACTAGGCCCCCCAGCAATTCTGAGGCAGGCCTCAGAGGACTGAATCACTAGCAGCTGTGGCAGTTTTCAGACCCCCTCAACCCACAAACACCAAAGACAATTTAGAAGGTCAGTAGGAAAGGTCTGTCAGACCCAGACAAGAGAAAAGCACAGTCTGGTCCCAGCCTTGGTGCAGCCCCAAGGTGGCAGCAACAGCTGCTTCTGGAGCTCTTGGACCACAGACAGTTGGGGGATCAAAGGGCTGGTCATAGGGGGATTACATGCATCTCTTTGCTGGCACTGGGGCAGGATTCTCTTGCTTTGCCTATGCTTGGATCTGGGTCACAGTTCTGGGTGGCAGTCCTGAGGCAAGGAGAAGCACTGGCATGGAAAATTTGGAAGAGAAATGAGAGTGATGCAAGAAGATCATGAAAAACAAGTCAACTGCTTGCTAAAGGAGACCCAAAAAGTACTGAAGAAAATAACACCTTAAAAAAATAGCCTAACCCAAATGGCAAAAGAGGTCCAAAAAGCCAATGAGGAGAAGAATGCTTTAAAAAGCAGAATTGGCCAAATGGAAAAGGAGGACCAAAAGCTTGCTGAAGAAAATAATTCCTTAAAAATTAGAATGGAGCAATTGGAAACTAGTGACTTTTATGAGAAATCAAGACACCATAAAACAAAGCCAAAAGAATGAAAAAATAGAAGACAATGTGAAATATCTCACTAGAAAAACAACTGACCTGGAAAATAAATCCAGGAGAGATAATTTAAAAATTATTGGACTATCTTGGAAAGCCATGATCAAAAAAGAGCCTAGACATCATCTTTCAAGAAATTATCAAGGAAAACTGCCCTGATATTCTAGAACCAGAGGGCAAAAGAGAAATTGAAAGAATCCACTGATCTCCTCCTGAAAGAGATCCCCAAAGGAAAACTCCTAGGAATATTGTAGCCAAATTCCAGAATTCCCAGGTCAAGGAGAAAATATTACAAGCAGCCAGAAAGAAACAATTCAAGTATTGTGGAAACACAATCAGGATAACACAAGATTTGCCAGTTTCCACATTAAGGGATTGAAGGGCTTGGGATATGAGATTCCAGTGGGCAAAAAAGCTAGGATTAAAACCAAGAATCACCTACTCAGCAAAACTGAGTATAATCCTTCAGGGGAAAAATGGACATTCAGTGAAATAGAGGACTTTCAAGCATTCTTGATGAAAAGACCAGAGCTGAATAGAAAATTTGACTTTCAAATACAAGACTCAAGAGAAGCATGCAAAGGTAAATAGGAAAGAGAAATCATAAGAGACTTATAAAAATCGAACTATTTACATTCCTACATGGAAAGATGATATTTGTAACTCATGAGACCTTTCTCAGTATTAGGGAATATATATATGTATATACATATATATATATATGTATATATATATATATACACACACACACATATACATACACACACATGAGCGCGCACACACATCTAGACAGAGGGTACAGGATAAGTTGAATATTAAGGGATGATATCTAAAAAATAAAGGGTGAGAGAGAATTGTACTAGGAGAAGGAGATAGGGAATGTTAGAATGGGGAAAATTATCTCATATAAAAGAGGCAAGAAAAAGCTTTTACAGTTGAGAGGAAGAGGAGAGAGGTGAGAGGGAATGAGTGAATCTTACTCTCATTGGATTTGGCTTAAGGAGGGAATAACATACACATTCATACACTGGGTATGGAAATCTATCTTACCCTACAGGAAAATAGAGGGGAAGGGGATAAGAGAGGGGGGGAAGATAGTAGGGAAGACGGATTGGGGGAGGGGATAATCAGAAGCGAACACTTTTGAGGAGGGACAGAATCAAAAGAGAGAATGGAATAAACATGGGGTAGGACAAGGTGGAGGGAAATATAGTTAGTATTTCACAATATGACTATTATGGAAGTGTTTTGCATGACTGCACATGTATAATCTATATCAAATTGCTTGCCTTCTCAATGAGGGTGGGAGGGGAGGGAGGGAGAGAATTTGGAACTCAAAGTTTTAAAAACAAATGTTAAAAATTATTTTTACATGCAACTGGGAAATGAGATATACAGGCAATGGAGCACAGAAATCTATCCTGCTCTACAGGAAAATAGAAAGTCAAGGGGATAAGAAAAGGGGAGGAGTGATAGAAGGGAGGGAAGATTGGGGGAAGGGGCATTCTGAATGCAAGCTGTCTTGGGGTAGGGGGAAGGGAGAGATGGGGAGAAAATTTGGAACTCAAAATATTGTAGAAGTGAATGCTGAAAATGGAAAATAAATAAATTAATTAGTAAAAAAAAATAGATGCTATCCACATCCTACTTTTGATTATGACCTTCACGTAGTTCAATGATTCTGATATTGTCTCACCTAGATCTATTTTCCAGGTCAGTTGTTTATCCCATAAGCTATTTTACATTTTCTTCCATTTTTTCATTCTTTTGAATGTATTTGATTGATTCATGATGTCTTGCAGAATCATTAGCTTCCACTTGCCCAATTCTAACTCTTAAGGTTTTGTTTTCCTCATTTAGAATTTATACTTTTTTTTTTCCATTTGGCCAATTGTACTTTTTAGGGAGTTGTTTTCTTCAGTGAATTTTTGTATCTCCTTTTCCATTTGGCCAATTCTATTTTTTAAGCAGTTTTCTAACTATTCACTCTTTTTTTCATAATTCTCTTGCATCTATCTCATTTCTTTTTCCCAATTTTTCTTCTACTTCTCTTATATAATTTTTAAGGTCCTTTTTGAGCTCTTCCATGAGTTCCTTCTGGGCTTGAGATCACTTCTCATTTTTCTTTGGGGTTTTGCCGATAGGTATTTTGACTTTGTTATCCTCTTCTGAGTTGGTGTTGGTCTTCCTTGTCACTATAATAACTTTCTATTATGGTCAGATTCTTTTTTTGTTGTTTTTTGCTCTTTTTTGGCCTTTTTATTTCTTTTAAATTTGATCTCTGCTCCCAGGTTAGAAAGGGTTCTTTCCAGCTTCTTGTGCCAGTGGCTGCAGGCTCTGGCTATTTACCTGGTGCTACACTGCTGTTGCCCTGAGGTCCACAGGGGACCCTAGTATCTGATGTTGTGTTGAGGAGGTGGGATGGGGTTTGCTGCTGGAGACTGTAGTGGTCAGGTAGCTTGCCTGGTGTTGAGCTGGGGTCCTAGTGGTGTCTGACTTGCGCTGAGGTCAGGTAGGGTTTTTCAGTGTTTCCCCAGGGCTACACTGAAGCAGGTAGAGGTCTGGTCCCTGGAGAATGCCTGTATGCCCTAGACTGTGCTGAAGCATGTAGAGTCTGGCCACTGGAGAACACCTGACTACTTGGGGCTACACTGAAGCATGTGGTGGTTCTTGGAGCTGGAGTCTGCAGGTTCCCCTGGCTATGCTAAGGCATGTGGCAGCCAGGGGTGGGGTGGAGGTGGTGAGATTGTCCTGGTGTTAGTGTTTGCCTGCTCCACCACACTAGGGCTTAGGATCTCCCACTGGTTTGGGACTTCCTGCTGGCTTGCTGGGATGCTTCCTATCCTGGAATGTTCTTCCCTTTTACCTGAGTGAGATGGATCTTTCTTACTAATCCTTCAAATCTCCTGGACTAAAAGTCTGCTCCACTCTGTCTTTCCACTGGCTCTGCTGTTCCAGGATTTGTTCTGGGGAGCTATTTTATGGTTGTTTAGAGGTGAATATGGGAGAACTATAGTGATTTACTGCTTACTCTGCTATCTTGGCTCCCGGTAGTTCTTTTTTCCCACAGGAATCCTTCTATGTGGTTTAGTGGTCATTATTTCTATTTGAGTTGACACCACAGGACTGGAAGATCTCTGATGTTCCTTTTCACTCTGATTCTAAGAATTCTATTATTTCTTACTTTCCAGTTCAGTGTTTAGTCTACTAATATCTATCTATCTAATCATAAATTAGAGCCACAGAGTTAATTACTGCTGATATTCACTGTGATATCAGCTGGTTTGGCTTGACTTGAAACTCAGTCTTGGTTGACCTAGACATGGAATTTAATGAAAAGGTAACATGGGTAAGTGAAAAAAGAATGCTGGCTTTGTCAAATGACCTGGGTTCTCTTCCTAGCTTTACCACTTGCTAACAGTATAATCTTGAGTAAGTCAACTAATGTTCCTGGGCCTCAAGTCCATCATCTGTAAAAATGAATGGTTTGGGAAGTGGAGTTAAGATGGTGGAGTAGAGGTAACAATCCAGCTGAACTTTCCCAACATTCCTTTCCAAACAACTTTAAAATAATGTGTTAAATAAAATTCTGGAATGGCATAGCCAAGAAAAGGTTGAGGTGAGACATTTTTCAAGCCCAAGACAGCTTAGGAGGTTGGCAGGAGAGATGTGTGGCACAGGGGTGTAATCCAGCCCAAAGAATACTTGGTGGCAACACCTTGGAGTTAGCTGTGACAGCAGCAGCAGCAGCAGCAGCAGCTTTAGGGGCTCTTAGCCCAGAGACAGCAAGGGGATTAGAAAACAGTCAGAAAGAGATTATAGGGGGACCTGAGCTGACACTGGGTACAGGACCAGGCCCTGTTCAGCAACTTCTTTACTCATACAGAGTTCTGGGCCATGGATTTAGGGCACACAGGAGAGCTTTGACTGGTCACAAGGGAGCAGGAGTAATGGTCACAATTCTCAGGGCTGAGAGAAAAAAGCTCTAGAGCTTGAGGCTGCAGGGGAACAGGGGACCTCGTCGAAGTTACAGGGCCAAGGGGAGCACTAGCATTTGAAACTGCAGGGGACCAGAAAACCTTCCTGGGTAATGACAAGAGTGCAGAGCAGAACAGCGCAATTACCACACCTCTCTCTGGACCATACCACCTTAGAAGCAACAAAAGCATGCATACTCCCATAACTAGTTCTGAAAAGAGCAGCATGAAAAAGCTTAAAGTTTGGGAAAGTAACTTGTTATCCCTTGGTGAGCAGAGCCCAACTTTAAAATAAAATTCAAAGTCAAGAAAAAGTCTTGGAAAATCAGCAAATGACAAAAAAGAACTTGACTATAAAAAGCTATTATGATGACAAGGAAGACCAAAAGACCAAGACACAAACTTGGAAGAAGACAACAATGTGAAAACAACTACAAGCAAAGCCTCAAAGGAAAAATGCAAATCGGATACAAACTCAAGGATTCTTGGAAGAGCTAAAGAAAGAGATAAACATGGTAGAGGTAAAATTGGGAAGAGAAATGAGAATGATGCAAGAAAATTGTGATAAGAGAATTAATAGCTTGGTTTAAGGCACACAAATATTAAAGAAAACAGCACCTTAAAAAACAAAATTGACCAAATGGAAAAATATGTGCAAAAGCTCAATGAAGAAAATAATTCCTTAAAAATTGGAATTGGGTAAGTGGAAGCTAATGACTCTATGAAACATCAAGGAACAATAAAACAAAGTCAAAAGAGAGAAGAAATAAAAGAAAATGTGAACTATCTCATTAGGAAAATAATTCAACCTAGAAAATAGATCGAGAAATAATTTAAGAATTATTGGACTACCTGAAAGCTATGATCAAATAAAAAGCCTAGACACCATATTTCAAGAAATTGTAAAGGAAAACTGCCCCAATATAGTAGATGAAGAGGGTAAAATAAAAAATTGAGAGAATCCACTGATTACCTCCTGAAATATATACCAACATGAAAACTTCCAGGAATATTATAGCTAAATTCCAAAGCACCCAGGACAAGAAGTAAATATTGCAAGTAGCCAGAAAGAAACCATTCAAATATCATGAAGAGACAGGATCACACAAGATTTAGCATCTACTGCATTAAAGTGGAGGGCTTGGACTATGATATTCTAGAAGGCAAAAGAGCTAGGATTACAACCAAAAATAACCCCCCAACAAAATTACGATCCTTTAGGGGATTAAAGAGAGGATTTTCAAGCATTCCTGATGAAAAGGCCAGAGCTGGATTACAAATTTGATATTTAAACACAAGAATCAAGAGAAATATAAAAATAAAAATGAAAGAGAAATCATAAAAGACTGAATAAGGTCAAACTATTTATATTCCCATCTGGGAGGATTATACATATAACTCCTAGGAACTTAATCTAACTTAATTATTAGGGCAGTTAGAAAGATTCGACATAGACAGAGGGTACAGGTATGAGTCAATTATGTTGGGATGATCTAAAAAAATGAAGGGGTGAGAAAGTGGGATATACTGAGAAAAGGGTGGGAGGGAGAGGAAGAATGGGAAAAATTTTCTTACATAAAAGAGATGCACAATGAAAAATGTTTACAGTGGAGAGGAAAATAGGGGGTGTGTTTTAGGCAACACTTAAAACTCACTCTCATCTGAACTGGTTCAAAGAGGGAAGAATATATATACACACTGAGTTGGGTATAGAAATTTATCTTACTCAACAGGGAAGTAGGAGGGGAAGGAGATAAGAGAAATGGGAAGAGGTTATAAAAGAGAGGGCAGATTAAGGGAAGCAGCGGTCATAAGCAAAACAGACTTTTGCAGAGGGACAGGATAAAAAGACAGAAGGATCAACAGAAGAAAACAGGATGGAGGGAAATACACAGTTTGTAATCATAATTGTGAACATCAATGGGATGAACTCACCCATAAAATGAAAGTAGACAGCAGAATGGGTAAGGAACCAGAATCTAACAATATATTGTTCACATGAAATATACTTCAAACAGAAAGACACACCTCAGTATTAAAGTAAGAGGCTAGAATAGAATCTATTATGTTTCAACTGAAGTTAAAAAAAAAACAGGAGTAGCAATCATGATCTCAGACAAAGCAAAAGGAAAGACAGACATAATTAAAGGAGATAATCAGGGAAACTACACTGTGTTAAAGGGTAACACAGACAATGGAGCAATATCAAAATTTTTATATCGTTTCTCTGAGAAAGGTCTTGTTTCTCAGATATATAGGGAACTGAGTCAAATTTATAAAAATAAGAATCATTCTTCAACTGATAAATGCCCAAAGTATAATAACAAGGAGTTTTCAGAAGAAAAAAAAACCTGAGTTATCTACAGTCACATGAAAAATACTCTAAATCACTATTGATTAGAGAATTCAACTCCTCCAGCTGCCAGAAAGGGGAACATAGACTTCAAAAAGAGTCTTACAATCCTGTGATTATTATATTCCCATAAAGTTATACGTCTTCCTCTCCTAAATGATTAAGGGAGCAGAGGCCTTGGTCACAGTTCCAGGGCCAAGAGGAGCACTAGTGCTTGTGGCCGCAGGGGAGCAGGGGCCCTTCCTTGGTAAAAAGCAGAGGGCAGACCAGGAAAGCATTGACCACACCTCTCCCGGGATAACACCACACTGGAAACACCAAAAACTTGTAGCCCCCCAGAACTATCTCCGAAAATAGCAGCATGAAAAAAGCCTGAAGTTTGGGATAATGCCTCCCTACCTCCAGGTGAACAGAGGCCAACTTCAACCTAAAGTGCATAGTGAAGAAATAGGTTGGAAAAATGAGCCAACAAGAACAAAAGAACTACAGGGCAGCTAGGTGGCACAGTGGATAGAGCACCGGCCCTGAAGTCAGGAGGACCTGAGTTCAAATCCGGCCTCAGACCAAACACTTGATACTCACTAGCGGTGTGACCCTGGGCAAATCACTTAACCCCAATTGCCTAAAAAAAAAAAAAAAGAACAAAAACAAAAACAAAACAAAAAGAACAAAAGAACCACCATAAAAACTACTATGGCAGCAGGAAGATCAAGACATAAACTTAGAAGACAACAATGTGAAAATAACTACAAAAAAGCTTCAAAGAAAAATGCAAATTTGACCCAAAACCAGCAAGAATTCTTGGGAGAGTTAAAGAGAGATATGAGTGGCAGAGGAAAAAAATGGGAAAAGAGAGTGATGCAAGAAAATTATTAATGGTAAATTAACAGCTTGGCAAAAGAGGCACAAAAAATACTGAGGAAAAATGACACCTCAAAAACATAATTGGCCAAATGGTAAAAGAGACACAAAAATTGCTGAAGAAAAGAACTCCTGAAATAGCAGAACTGACCAAATGAAAAAAGAGGTACAAAATCTTACTGAAGAAAATGATTCCTTTAAAAATTAAAATTGGGCAAGCAGAAGCTAATGACTCCATGAGATTTCAAGAATCAATAAAACAAAGTCAAAGAAATGAAAAAAAATAAAAATGTGAAATGTCTCACTGGAAAAAAAACAAACTGACCTGGAAAATAGACCAAGGAGAGATAATTTAAGAATTATTAGACTACCTAAAAGCCATGATCAAATAAAGAACCTAGACATCATATTTCAAGAAATTATAAATGAAAGCTGCCCTGATATCTTAGACCCAGAGGGTAAAATAAAAGTTGAAAGAATCCATTGATCAACTCCTGAAAGAGATCACAAAATAAAGACTCCCAGGAATATTATAACCAAATTCCAGAGCTCCCAGTCAAGGAGAAAATATTGCAAGCAGCTATAAAGAAACCATTCAAATATTATGGAACCACAGTCAGGATCACACATGCTTTAGTAGCTTCCATTAAAGGAGAGGAGGGCTTGGAATATGATATTCCAGAGGGCAAAGGAGCTAGGATTATAACTAGGAATCACCTACCCAGAAAAACTAAGTATCATCCTTCAGGGAGAAAAACAGATAGTTAATGAAATAGAGGACTTACAAGCATTCCTGATGAAAAAAAGCACAGCTGAAGATAAAATTTAACTTTCAACCACCAAAAAAAAAATCAAAAGAAGAATAAAAAAGTAAGCATGAATCATAATGGATTCAATGGTGTTTATAGTCCTACATGAGAAGATACATGTAAGTCCTAAGAACTTTATTATTATTAAGGCAGTTAGAAAGAGTCAATATATACAGAGAGCGTGAGAGTGAGTTGATTATGTTGGGATGCTCTCCAAAAAGAAAGAATGCAGGGATGAGAAAAAGGGATGCACTTGGAGAAGGGAAAGGAAGAGTCAGAATGGGAAAAATTTGCTCATATAAAATAGATATACAAGGAGGAATTCTTACAGTGGAAGGGAAAATGTGGGAGCAAGCAGTGTTTAACCTTATTCTCATCAGAACTGGTTCAAAGAAAGAGGTATATATATATATATATAATAAGCATATATTATATATAAATATATACATACATATGTATATATATATTATATATATATTACCTACACACTCAGTTTGGTATACAAATCTATTTTACCCAATAGGGAGAGAGGAGGAGAAAGGGATAAGATATACTGGGCAGGGGGAGGTGATAAAGGAGAGGAAGGATTGGGAGAGACAGTCCTTGGAAGCAAAACAGACATTTGAGAAAGGTCAGGATAAAAAGAGAGAGAGAGAAGGATAAACAGAGGAAAATGGGATGGAGGGAAATGTACAATTGGTGATTGTACCTATGAATGTGAATGGAATGAGCTAACACAAAGAATGGAAGCAGATAGCAGAATGGATTGAAAATTTGATTCTAATAGTATGTTGTGTACAAGAGACACGCTTGGGACAGAAAGACACACACAGTTGAAATAAAGGGCTGGAACAGAATCTATTATACTTTAACTGAAGTGAACTGAAGAATGGCAATGATTTTGCTCAGACAAAACAAAAGTAAAAATTGATCTAATTGAAAGAGATGAAGGAAATTACATTTTGCTAAAAGTACTATAGACAATGAAGTAATATCAAAAATTTTTAGAGCAAATTTCTCTGATAATGGGCTTATTTATCAAATATATAGAGAAATAAGCCAAATTTATAAAAATAAGAGCCATTCCCCAATTGATAAATGGTCAAATGATATGAACAAACAGTTTTCAAAAGAAAAAATCAAAGTTATCTACGGTCATATGGAAAAATGCTCTAAATCAATATTTGTTAGAGAAAGGCAAATTATAACAACTCTGAGGTACCAGCTCACTCCATCAAAAAAGACAAATGCTGGAGGGGATGAGGAAAAATAGGTACATTGATACACTGTTAGTGGAACTGGTCCAGCTATTCCAAGAACAGTCTGCAACTATGTCCAGAGGGCTATAGAGTTGTGCATGTCCTCTGATCCAGCAGTACCACTACAAAGTCTATAATCCAAGAAGATCAAGGTGAGATGAAAAAGACCTATATGCACAGAGATATTTGTGGCAGCTCTTTTGTGGTGGAAGGGAGTTGGAAATTGAGGGGATGATAATCAACTGGGGAATGACCAGACAAGTTGTGGCATATGATTGTGATGGAGTGCTGTTGTGCTGTAAAAAATGATGAGGGGGATAGTTTCAGAAGACACATGGCAGCACCTGTATGGATGGATGCAGGGTGAAATGATAAGAACTAGGAGATCATTGTGCATTGTAACAGCAATTTTGTTATGCTGATTGACTGTGGAAGGCTTGGCTATTTTGATCAATTCAAATGATCTAAGATAATTCTAAAGGATTCATGATAAAAGAATGCTATCCATCTTTAGAGAAAGAACTGATGAACTCTGAGGACAAATTGAAGTATAATTTTCTCACTTTTTTTGCAATATGACTAATATATTTTGCATGATTTCACATGTATAATTGATATCATATTGTTTGCCTTCTCAAGGGTTGGGGGAAGGGTGGAAAGAAATCTGGAACTTAAAAAGAAAAGAATGTTATAAATAAATAAAAATTTTAAAAAGAAACAAAAAACTTAAACAGAAACAAGATCCACTAAATGGTATATAAGGATCCTTTGGTCTGCATATTCACTTGGAAAATCACATGTTAATATTATCTATGTTTTATTATATTTTTATTTGTTTTGTTAAATATTTCCCATTATATTTTAATCTGGTTTGGATCACCATCAGGTATGTTGTGGACAGCCTGTTGTATACCTCTGCTCTACCCCCCCAATTGAACCTTAGGGGGAAAAAGCGTCATACCTTTGCATCAGTATTCACTGGTTTTATATACAAGGAATCAAAAACAGTAACTATGTGTAATTCACACACATTGTTCCCCAAAGTAACTCTTGATTCTTTATAGAAAGAAGGCAATACGGCATATCCTGTCCAACAGGATATGAAAGGGAATAAATAGTAAGATAACATTTTATTTTTCATAGGCTTTGTTTATACCTGCAATATAAGTTAATGACATATTTGTTCATGTTTATCAAATAAGACATTTTGAATACGTGTTTAATATCTCCATAGTTACTGACTTAGGTGTGTTCGAGTGTGTGTGAAATATAAAATGCTAAACTTCTGGTTTGTATATTTCTAGCTAGAGTATAGTCACTGAACTGGCCTCTTTTTCTCACCTTGTCTTTGGGATAAATTGACTACATTTTAGTAAAGATGATTTGTTTCTTTATTTTTTAATTAAATTTTATTTTTAATTTTTGGAAAAAAGTATTTCTTTAAAGAATTAATTGAAATTAATAAGACCAGCATTTCTTTTTACAAATATAGAAAAACTACAGTAATTATCATTAGGCCATTGACATTTTAGGTGATCATTCTACCCCCTTTTAGGGTCTGAAGGCTGTCTTTATACATTATATATTGATACATTAAGAAATCTGGGTCATTCTCCCTATTCACTTTTTTTCCCTTTCCAATGAATTCTACCCCACACATTCTAGGAATTTGGCCAGAAATGAAATAATTTTTGTTCAAAACAGTTGTTACTTGGTGGTATGATTTTGATTTGAAAAGGCAAGAGAAAGTAAAATGTTTCTTACAGAATCTAGAAAGTCATTTTTGTGCCTGGCCATGAGCACTGAAGTTTTCTTTGAGGAATTTTGGGGCTATCTAAAGAATGACAATCTTTAGAGAAATTTGTGATGGTTTCATTGGAAAAGTTTTCACATTATTCAGGATATGACTTATTTCCTGAGGTTTTTTTTTTTTACATTAACTCTTTTCTTAGATTAAGAATTTTTGGGTTTCCTTCTTCAACTTGGAAACTGTCTAACCCATTTTTCTCTCCAGAATTTATATTTTTGGTGCTTTGCACAATGTATTTCCTATCCCAAATTATTTTTAATGTAAGAACCTACAGTTCATTTGTAAGGCAAGAGATATATAAGTTGTTTTTTCTCTCTCCCTTACATCTGTTTTATAGAGGGAAATACATACATATTTCCAAAATACATATTTCCAAAGGGAAATACATACATATATGCATACATATATACATACACATATGTGTATTCATACACAAATATGGTTAAATTTATATATAATATATGCAGTTAAATAACAAATTACCTTTAAATGAGTATTTTTCAATAATAAAATTTAAAGCTAGCTTCATGATCAATAATTATAACTACTATCAAAAGTTCAAAATATGACTTATCCTTTTTTATATCCTTTATCCTATTGATTAGCCTATTTATAAGCATCATTAAAAGAAAATTAAAAAAAATTTTTGTGATTAAAAAGACTATCTAATAAAATTATAAACATGTATTTGCAACTCTCTGTTTAGACAAGCTACGTCTTTGAATTCACATCTACGGGGACTAGTTGAAATGACTGCTGGGTTGATGCTCAGCATGCCATTTTGCAAGAGCAGTGTGTATTCTTTCCACAAAATATATCAATCCAACAGAAAGTTGGAACTATAGTGCCAGGAAAGAAAAAAAAAGCTCACTCTTTCGTTTGACAGATTTTGTTCATAGATTTACTTTAATTTGTTCTCTAAAACTCACCTATTGTCTCCAGAGTTGAACATGTGTCCAAAGTTTCTCTTTAAGGACAAAGCTCACAGACTTGCCTGCGAGGAGCATGGTAGAAAAAGGCTGGTTTTGTGCAATCAATAAGGGAGGATTTTTATCTAGGAATGGGAAAGGGTTCTTAAATGAACCATGGGATCATAGATTGAAAGCTAGGAGTTACTTCAGAGTCCATCTAATCTAACCCCTTCATTTTACAGATGAAGAAGGCGAGACAGAGAAGTTAAGTCTTTCCCAAGGTTATTTAGCTAGTAAATATTGCAGGCAGATTATGAACCTTGGACTTTTCACTCTGCACTATACTACACAACTTCCAAGACTTGGCTTAAATAACAACCTATTTCTAAAGATTAGGAAAGCTTTCTCTGGTCCAAAGAATGGTTTAGCCAATAGAGTGCCAGCCTCAAAGCCAGGAAAACTTGGTTCAGATCCCACTTTTGATAAATTTTGGCTGTGTGACTCTGGGCAAGGCACTTAAACTCTCAATATTCTAGGCAACTGAGATTATACTTTGCAAAGAAGGTGATGACATGCATTAGTAGAGGTAGTTTTTTCACCTGAGAGTTCCCTATAACAATGAAATCACAAGTCCACTCTCTTTCTATCCTATTCCTTTCTGTTCCTATTGATATGTTTGTGACCAAAAAGAGAAGTCATGTTTTAACATTTTTAAATAAAAATATTAAAAGTCATCAAATTAAATTTAAAATTTAAAACACTGTATTAAGTTAGGGAAGGACTTAATGGTAGAATTCCCAATAATATGATCTATCAGTGCGAAGTATCCTCCAGGCCACAGTGGTACTTGGAACTGTATGGAGGTACTGACAAAGAGTTGGAGTTGCCATAGTTATGGTAGGTCTTAACGTAGCTAAGAAGGGCCAGATGCCAGCTTGATAACAGCCCTCCTTAATTATGCATAGGAGCCAAACCTTATTCCTGCATTTTCATCACAGGCTGCCTTAATCATCTGAAAGCAGAGGTATATCTTTTCCTGGGCTACTTCTTTGGGTTCTGGTTTGGGGAGATGAGTCTAGTGTATTATATCCTTGAGGGAATAGAAGTACTTTGTAGGTTTGTGATGATCTCTGTGTATCAAGAATATGGAAGTATGTTCAGAGAGGGTCAGTTTGCCAGGAGGCAGTAGTCGCTAATTAATGACAGTTGATCTCAGCTTTCTCCATCGGCTTATGAATTGAACCTGTGAGCTGAGGCTGCTCCTGTGCTCTTTAGCCCAGAGAAAAACTAGAAAAAATATGACATCTACACAAGTTAAGTGCTTTATCTCTCTACACTTAAATAGTTGTCAGACTTTTGGCAACTTGAACAATTTGGAACACCGCTAAAAGCCTAGAAGTAATGAAAAGAAAATGAAGAAGGACCATATATCAGAATCAACAGATAAGATATAGAGCCCTCATATCTGAACCTATTGGGGTAATGATATTTTTAAAAAATCAAGCCTACTGATTTAACAGCCTTGTTTATCTGGTTTCTTTAGCAACTTTTATTATTTCTAAATTACAAATGATATTGTATTGGGGCAACAGACCAAAAAATGTGACATCTTACAGAAAGGAAGGAGAAAGCAGAATATACTATTACCATATTTAGTACAGTTATGATTTTTTATCTTTATAATTATAACCTTTAATCAATAATTTAAAGATTTTTTCAGCATGCTCTGTTTAAGAAAGCAGGAGAATGTGTGATCAATATTAGAATTATTTCCATTAAAATGATTAAAACTTTTCTTAAAAGTTTCAGTAATTAAAGGGGGAGATAAGTTTCATTTATTAAAAAAAAATATCATTTGTTTGGAACAGCTCTTTCCCAGAAAATGCCAGATAAATGTAGTTTCATGTTATATTTTGCAAGCAGTTAGGATTTGTTACTCTAGACCAGAAGTACAAATTTGATTTGCCTACTGAAATCCCTTCTTTTTGTTACCTTTCTAGCAATGGACACTATTCCAATCAATTTTAGCTACCAGCTCCAATAGACTTCTGAAGCATGCATGCTGACTCCTTAATTAAAAGCCTATGCCAGGAAGCAACTGTCATCTCAAGCCTTCCCTCCTACTGTTGGATGTCTGTCAATTCAAGGTTGGTTTTTTTTTTTTTTTAATTTGAAGAAATGTCAGTTGGTTGCTGTCTCAAGGCAATTTTCATGGTTTAAGCAAACATGGATTGCCTGATAGTTAAATAAGGAAAAGATAGTATTATTTAGGAAGAAATGACTTTCTCACAAGTTCAGTATGCATCATGAATGCTATATTCTCACTGCAGAGATAAAGAAATAGAGGCTCCAGAATGACCTAATGGAACATCCAAGAAAGAACTTTCAAATTCTCCAAGTCCTAAATTGGGCTTGTTGAGCACACAAACAGTCCTAGTAGGAAAATTCTCCCAGTGCAACCTGTAATACAGGTACTGAAATGAGGTTTCCCATTGTGTACTTCAACACCTGATGGAATTACAGTATGTCTGTATATGCATAGTGCCAAAAAAAGTTGTTGAAAAATTCAGTTAAAGTAGTCATCCATGTAAATCATACATATATATATATATATATATATATGTACAGACACATATACACATAGAGATATGATGACTTTATTGAATTAAACTCATGGCTGATACTTTTCTAAATCCAGTCAAGCCGGTTTATGTGTATCTATAGCATAATCTCATGTGTTCATTTATTGATCAACAAGTACTTATTTAGCATGAGAGATATAACCACCTGGAGCATTTGGTGTCATTACCTCCTTTGGGGTTGTTCTGAGTCCACTTGGAAGTTCTTTCCCCCACCTTTCCCTATGTGTCTCCTAAGTATTCCCAAGGCTCCATTAATACCAAATTTCTGTATATGACCCTGTTAAGCACCAACTATATCTCCAAGTGGGGTAAACATCTATATATGATGAAGGGTTCCTAAGGTGAAAATGTTAGTCAATTAATCAACAAGCATTTATTAAACACCAACTGTGTGCTAGGTACTGTGCTATCCACTGGAAAAGAATGAAACAACCCCTATTCTCCCAGAGTTTACATTCTAAATGGAAGCTTATATTCACAATATATCAGGGAGAACATTTATATTTCTTTCCAAACTAGATCAATAGTAGATGTACGTGCATGTGTGCACGTGTGTGTATGGATATGATGCGTGTGTGTGTGTCTCTGAAAGATTATACCCAATACCTAGTTATATGTTTTGACTTTAGATTCCTTTCATTAGAAGGCATAACAGCAGGAACTCCATCTTTATTTTACAGGTTTATGATCACATGTAGAGTCCTCAGTGAAGAATTCACTCAATAAATCCAGGTAATAGTTACTAACTCTCTCTCCAAGATCACTTACCTGTTAAGGAGTAAGATGGCACATGCTGAGTTTGTATTTGCAGACTTCCAAAGAAGTTACTAACCAATTCAGATATTAATCAATCCCCAAATGTGGCTGTAATCATAAGGAGAAGTGGGGAATGTTTATTTTGTCTGCCAAACTCTACATTCAAAAGAACTCAAAATATATTATATTTTTAAAGGGCAAACTGAATGGAACAGATGACAAATTCTATAGGAATGAAGAGGTAATATAAAACATCTGTTCTATTGGTGGCTTCTTTTTCAACACACAGATCCCAGGTCTGAAATGGACCACAGTTAAATCATTCTGGGACTTAAGCTTTTTCCAAAGACTCTCTGCACAGTCTGACTAGAGATTCAATGTTTTATCACTATAAGAAATGTATTACTTCTAATTTTAAAACAAAATAATTGTAGAAACTTCTTACTTAGTCTTCCTCGGTGATATAACTATCAACTGACCCCTCATAACTTCCCAGCTTCTAGCCAGGTTCCTTTTACCCAATTCAGCTCTAGCCAGAATAATTAATTGATCTTGGGAATGTATACATCAACGCATTATGTGATAGGATTGAAGAAAGTTGTTTTTTTTTTCTAGTTTTAATGGCTGATTCCAAACTGACTTACTCCTTGAAAATGGAGGCACATCAGTTGTCCCTTATATCTTAGATAGAGTTAGAATGCAGAAGAAATGATGAAGCTTCCAACCTTTGTTGGGTGCTAAAAGGCAGGATATAGAGACTCCAACAAAAAAAGGCAGGATATAGAGACTCCAACAAAAAAACAAAACAAAACAACAAATGCTTGGGCAAGAATGACAGCAGTGGGCAGGGCTTAAAGTCATACAATCCTTATGTTCTTTCTTCTTTTTCTGGCAGGCAGACAAGTAAGTAGCATGTCTCCTTTCCTCATTTTTCTTCCTCTCCATCTCCCTCCCTCTGTACTTTTGGTTTGGAGCTGCAGGCCTGCATGACCTCAGGTCCAGATAGACCACTGTGGTCCAGAAGAGGCAATTTCATCTTTCTTGAAGAAATACTTATTTGTCTTATTTCTTTAGGGTTAATGCTGAGAATTACATTCTTGATTTATAAAAGTCATTTTTGATGGATTTGTATGTTTGCACTAAGCCAGAAATTATCTCCAAAATCCATGTGCTAGTCCTCATTAAGTTTCTTCCTCTTTCTCTCAGGCAAAACTGTTTCTTTATCTTCAGTGAGGTTCAGCCAATTTTCCTATTTCCCATTACCCAAGAGACTCCAAGTTATTGATTCAAAAGGGAAGAGGTCAATTCTATTCCCAGGGCTCTTTTTGAGGAGTGATGGTTTTAACAAATATGGCAGAGAATGCAGATCTAGAGATTTGAGGTGAGAAGTTCTCTAAACAGTACTCAAAATGTCCTTTTTAAGTAGGTTTTTATTAAATGAAAGAGCTAATAATTCAAAGATTCTTGGCACTGTTTTAAAGACAAAATTGAACAGTGAATCTATGAAATTTGCTTTTTTCTAATATCCTGTCCAATATTTTTGCTACATGCATGATTTCCCGGTACGTTGGTGTTTGACACATACCAATATATTGATTATTGCAACAATTACATAATGAAATATGTAATGGAAGGGACAAAAGCAACCTGGTCCCCTTTAATTAAAAAAAAAGAACAATTTCAAAAATGCAAAAAAGTATTATGTGATTCATGTTCTTATCCCTTACAGTGAGTCTAGGATAGACCTAATCTTTAGAACTATAGTTCCTATTAGTATAATCAAACTGTTCATGAGATAGCAAGTCTAACTTTAGAAGCCTTAGAACCAAGCCTACCAAAGGGTATGGCAAAAGAAATACAAAGGAAACATTTTCTCTAGCAAGAACCAAATGACATGATTCTATATAGTTTAAGGCCTCTTTATACAGAAGGTGGTAGAACCAATCTTGAACCATTCCAAACATATCATTTAGTCAGACTGGTTGGCCATAAGAGTGATATAAATCAATGAAGTTTAATTTTCAGAGGGATGGAATTCATGGAATTCAGGAAACATTGGTTACCAGGTTTAAAGATAACAATTCAAATTTTATTCCTGGTTGTTGTACCTCTACAGATTTCCGCCAAAGTGCCAGACAATCAGTCAAACAATTAGTAACGTTAAGTATTTCTGTAACAATGCTTCAGCACGTCACTAGCACAAGTAAAGGAAACATGAAGTATGCAGTTTCATTCAATGATAGTTTGGTTGGCCTGCTAGTGAAACAATGAAATATTACAAGTTTAACTGTTTTCTGTGGTGCAGTGGATGGAGTGTTGGATATGGAGTCAGGAAGACTCATCTTTCTGGGTTCAAATCTGGCCTCAAACATTTAACTAGCTGTGTAACCCTGGACAAATCACTTAACCCTATTTACCTTAGTGTCCTTATCTGTAAAATGAGCTGGAGAAGGAAATAGCAAACCACTCCAGTACTTTTGCCATGAAAACCCTAAATGGGGTTACAAAGAGTAGGACACAACTGAAAGACTGAACAATATATATATATATATATATGTATATATATATGTGTGTGTGTGTGTATATATACATACATATATATGTATATGTATGTGTGTGTATGTGTACGTGTGTATGTGTGTATATATATTTTACCGAATGGATGATTATTTATGTGACCATATAGACATTAACATTTCTAAAGAGTAAAACAACTTGCTATGATTTCTTCCCTTTTACAAATGGTAAAAATAACAGAAACAGAATATACAACTTACTCAGTTTTTGATTGTGAGTGGCACAATGAAGCCTCAGAGGCCTAGTTTTTAGCCAGGCTATTCTCTCTCTAAATAGCTTAATATGTGTAACAGCATGCTATAGTGGAACTTCACCAAACGAACTGAGAGTCAGGACATCTGAGTGCCAGTATCAGTTGGGCCATTAGCTTGTCATGTGGCTTTTATCATATTACTTCCCCTCCCTGAGCCTCTTTTTCTTCATCTGTAAAATAAAGGTATTATACTAGATAATGTCTAAATCCTTCCAACTCTTAACAGTTTTTCACTTTGATTCTATTCTTGAGGATGCCATTAGGTAATAGGATCTAAGTAGAAAATTGGGGTACATACTATCAGGGACTTGGGATACTGCGATGCCAAGAAAGGAAAGTGTTTACAGGTGTGTCTCATCACAAAAGATTCATCCCTGTTTCTTGTACCATGTGGTGTGGCTTAAAGTGAAAGCAAGCATCAAAAACATTGTGAAGAGGGTAGAGTATATATTTAGGAGATTGTATAAGAGACCTCAGGGCAAGTGTATGGGTACTGGTGTTTTGGAAGCCCACCTAGGAGGCATCTAGGTGGCTTAGTGGACAGAGGGATGGGCCTGGAGTCAGGAAGACCCGAGTTCAAATCTGGCCTCAGACACTTTTGAGCTGTGTCACCCTGGCAAGTGATTTAACCCTGTTTGCCCCAGTTTCTTCATCTGTAAAATGAGCTAGGGGAGGATATGGCAATCCACTCCAGTATCCTTGCCAAGAAAACTTCATGGACAGTACTGGCACGATATGGTCCGTGGGATCATGAAGAGTCAGACATGACTGAGGAATAGAAGATGTGAGAATGAGAGGAACATTCTTCCAGTGAGGGTGGAAATAGTGATTGTCATTTGGGATCGACCAGAAAGCAAGAGAGCCAGTGTGTACCAGAGTTTAGAGTTGGTGGCAGTGCATTTGGGATTTGGTGCAAGAACCAAGTAGAAGTTGCCTATGAAATTAAAATTGTGAACTGGGGCGGGACTGTGAATCACAATACCACTATGCAGTATATACCAGTATAGAATGATTTATGGTAAGATTAAATTGTGTCTAATACAGCATATCTGAACAGTGAGCTTCCAAACTCCTCCAGGTTTCTTTTTCAGAAGATTTCCCTCAGTATGAGAACAGGTAGAAGGAAGAGAGGAGTGGTGTAACTATTACCCAGTACTCCAAATATAATGACATAATTCTTCACAGGATATTTGATTTTGTCAATGTGTATATTCCCTATTTAGATGCAGTTGACAATCCCTCTTTGCTTTAGAAGATCATTTTCATTAGGTGCTGTTGTCTAAAAAAGTTAATTGCCTGGTGACCAACCTTCTTGTGATGAAATTCTCTGCACAGAGCTAAGTTGGTCTTTAAATCACATACGCACACACAATTTGTCATGAGGCCTATACTTGCAATCTTTCCAACATGGTGCCAGACTTTAGGCATAGCTTTCAACAACTCAGGGTCACTTCCATTATACAACGAGGAGACTTCATAAACCATAACCACAAACTATGCTGGGCTTACAAAGAATTTGTGAAAATTATTTAACCCACAACACTTACATTGGTCTTGGACCACTTTTAAAAATGTCTTTCCTACTCTCTCTTAGCCATTTCATCATGCACACTTATCTACAGAGCCAATGCATTGTGAGTATTGCACAAATACAACTTATGACACTAAGAATGGAAAAAGAGGCTGTGTGCTAAGGTCCTCTCAAGCCTGCCATCTGGTTTCCATTTGGCTCACTTGTGTGGATTTATGTTCTTATTGATAGCTAGATGGTACAACGGATAGGGTGCTAGGCTTGGGTTTAAAAAGCATTGAGTTCGAATTCTGCATTAGACACTTAGCTGAGTGACCCTGAGCAAGTCATTTAACTCCTTACTCTATTTACCCACCTGTAAAATGGAGATATTAGCTATTTTATAATAACTATAAAAATAGCACACAAGGTTGTTGTGAGAAACAAATGAAATAATATATTTAAAGCACTTCGCAAACCTTAAAGCATTATATAAACTAGCTATTATTGTTATTAGATTATAGCCCCTTGGTGCCTATCCATCCTTTCATTCATTTTCTCCCAGAAATTCACCACAGTTACCCAACATGTTGGAGGTCGTCCTTATAATCTCTTGACACTGAAGTATATCACTAGCATGATGCAGTTATCTCTCACTGTAGGATCATCCTCTCTTTTATGGTCACACATCTCCTTTATGGCATCTTTTACATGGCTGCTCTTCTGTCATTGCTTATTTGTACTGTCTTGCAGCCCACTCACACTAGCCACGCCCCTCTCCATTGCCATTTGGGTGAACCTCAACGTCAATGCATGTTGTCAACATTTAATCAGCCTCTCACTCTCAGCATTGTGCTATTCCTTCAAGAATACGTTGCTTTACAGTTTAGGTATTTTTTTATCTTTAGGATTATTTTCTATTCAATGATGTGATAACAACTCTAAATTTCTTTGGGAAATAACTTGAGCTACTTTGCAAAACCCAATTTCAGTTCAGCATAAGAAATACTACAAGATAAGGAACTCAACTCTAAGACTTATATTGTTATAATTTGTGTGTTTCAGCCAAAATGCAATTGTGGCATATTTTTATTCTTCTATATTTGCCAGATGTCTCAGTTATGGGTCCACATCTGAATGCAGTGGGCCACTCAGATTTTGAGAGTTCAGATGTTAGTAAAAAAGAAAAGTTCAGAACCACAGAGGTAAATGTGATTCCCAAGGGACCAAAAAGCATAGGAAAGTAACAAGTTAACATATGCTACCAGCAAGGAGATTAAATGTCATTAATAAGGAAGTTCTCTGAGATCTCAGGAGCTCTCCAACAAAATCCCAAATATGGGTTTGTTTGTTTGTTTATTATTTTCTTTGCCCACATGGCCCACAGATTGATTGCACATCACTCCACCTGGGGGCAAAGTTAACTTCAGTTGCCCCAGGTATGATCCGTTTACGGCAGTACCATTTGTTGCTGTGAGTATTAGGATTAACTCAAACTTCCCCAGTTCTACTAGAGTCCTGGTCCATAACGCCAAGGCTGGACAGAACCTTTGAGGTCAAAAGGGGTAGTAAGGCACAGAAAAGTCCAAGAATGTTATTACAATAAGCAGTATAGTCAAACCCTGAGGGGCAGGAGGTGGCAGGTGCCACACCAGCACAAGAAAGCACAGGGATGTTTTTCTTTATGAGTTGGCTACAATTAGCCAGTGTTCATAAACCTCAGGGTACCCAGGGTCTTCGTTGGATCAAAGTCCTTAGAAAGATCAGCTTGGGGGGTGGAATGGAACAAGGCCATGGTGGTTTGGGTCCACAGTCACTTTCCCCTGTATGTGGTCCTTTCTGATCTGCTTGGATGCTTCCCTTTCAGGAAAAGAAACCAGCAGGACATGTCTCACATGTGTTCCTTTGGGTACATCTGGTTTGTTTGTGCCATTAAGGTTGTTGATTTTTCTAATTCTCCAGACTCAGCTTTGCTGTATGCTTAAGCCAAAATTTCTTAGACTGCTCCTTTCCCATAGACCTACCTATGACAGAGGTCAGGGGGACTCAGTCATAGAGAGAGAGAGATCTAGAGCTTTTTGTTTCTAGAAAACATAAATTATTTAAAAATACTTTTTGATGCCTCTGAATTTTTTACTTGCACCCTCACCAAATATTCCTATTTCCTTGATATGAAATTTTATTTCTCTACTCTTAGTGATAGCTTGTTAGCCTTACAACTCAAGTCTCTTAACCTGCTATTCACTCAGTCAGGAGTATTCACTGGCTCCTGACAGAATTTGCCCCTAAGTTGCATTTCCTTTTTTGCATCTCCCTGTAGGAATTTCTTGCTTAAACGTCTGCACATTACATAAACAGATCAACACCTAATATTTTCTCCTTCAATAACACTACATGAGAGCATTTGGAGCTCCTGCCCTACCCTATCACTTTCTTCAGTTTTCTTTGTATGACTTGTACATTTTCTTTCCAATTACCATTCCATTTATCTTTTAAATTAATAACTGAGTAAAAAATTTAAGTGCCATGATAATGTTATGAAAACAATCCCACACAAAATATTTAATAATTTTACTTTTTTACCTTTTCAGTGACAGTTAATTTCATTCTTTGTTGAAAGGCAAAGTCCTCAATCCACTGAAATCAGGGCCATTAGTCAAAGACTAGAACCATTCCTCACATTTGTTTTGTCTATTGGGCACTGGACAGCTGGATATACCAGGATTCCATAGACTCTTTGGTGCCTGTAGGTTCTCCATTCTACCTCTCTGCCATACTGTTCCCTGGAGTTTTCTGTATTCTTTGTAAAATGACAACTGTAGATTCAATGGAAAATATCCTTGGCAACTCAGGTAGCTATTCTGAACTCATTTTTGCTTTCTTTGGCAAAACTCTCATCATCTTTTTTTTGGGTTCATCTGTTCCCACAGCCTCATATTTCCTTCTCCTATTTCAGACAGCCAGGAAAGACAGGGTACATCTTTCACATTCATTCTCCAACTTTCAATCCTTCACAAAAAAAGCAAAGAGAAAAATGCCTGAAGTTAATGGAAGGCAATTTTTCCCTCACCTACTGGGGAAATTGAAAATATGACCTTTCTAAGAGGCATATTGAAAGACAGCTTAAAGGCTGATGAAGTCTGTGTCAAATTAAATGATCTCTTCATCCCCCACCCCAATTGCTCATCAAGCAAGTTATTCTGCTAAATCAGAATTATTCGGCTGCATTTACAAATACTCTCTCTCCTTTCCTGTCCCAAAAATTAGCTCTTGGTTTCAGCCCCATCATTTACTCAGTCAATTTTCAGCTTTCACTTATTTGCTAATCAAATTACATATCAGACACCATAACCTGGATCACCAATTTCAAGCTCAGTAAGTTGAAGTGAAGAAGCTCATAGTAGGGTCTTCTTGGCACTAACAGAACTCATTTATTTTAGAATTGAGAAGGATTTACCTTCTGAGTTCAGTTACTTTGTATAACTTGCAAATTGCCTAGCCTCTTTGGGTCTCAGTTTCCTTACCTATAAAATAGGAATAATTATCCTTTACAGAGGATGGAGTTAAAACCATCAAGTTATTAGAAAAAACAAACTATAAATTGAGCTTATAATAATTGGTTGAAATTATGGTGGAGTTCTTTTTCCTTCATATGTGAAATAGTTGGATTCTGGCAGCAGGATCCAAAATCTGTAGAATTTTATGAGTCCTTGGAGGTAATTTTAGTTGAGACTAATGTAAGAATTCCTTTTTATAACATCTCTGATAAATAGGTATTGAGATTGTAGTTAAGTACTTTCAATGACAGAGACCTCACTCTTTCAAGAGGCAGTCCATCTTGTTGTTGGACAGCTTGCTTAGAGAATGTTACTTTATTTTTTTAACTTTAAAAAATAATACATTTATTCTTTATGTTGAATCACAGAATCTCACAGTTGGATTAGACCTCAGAGGTTAGTCAGTCTAACCTAAACTTGAAGTATGTAATATCCCCTAGAACATCTTTAAGAAATGAGCATATAGTTTCCTTTGGAAGAGTATTAGTAATAAGAAAATTTACTACCTCCCACAGCACCTTTGTATAGCTCATGCTGTTAACATATGCTTCCTCATGTTGAGCCAAAGGTTACTTGGTGGGCCAAACAAAGCAAGTATATTCTCTCTTCCACATGACTGTCCTTCAAATGTTTGAAGACAGCAATCACATCTGTGCCCCTGCCTCTCACTCCTACCCCAGATACATCTTCTCTTTTGAGGCTTAACATATTTCATTTTTTCTTTTTATCATCCTGGTTGCCCTTCTCCTTCCTAAAAAGTGGCATTTAAAACTGAAAGCAAACATGCCAAATATGGTATCACCAAGGCAAAGAACTGTGGAACTATAACCTTCCCGATTTTGTACCCTGCTTTTGTGAATACATCATAAGATCATATTAGCTTTTTTTGACTGTTGCTGAATTACTGATTCCTATGGAGTTTATTAGTTATATAATAAGAATAACATATATTTGCCCCACCCAAAGAACATGGGTCTTTTGTCTTAGGTTGATCCCGCTTACAAAGCGGAAGTGTTAAGTAGAACCAATGGGCTATTGGGAAAAGGGTGGTAATGATGAGATCTTTGGACCAAAACAGACTTTGAAACTGTGCTATGAGCCTTGAAGACTATAGTACATTGGGAAGAGTGGGAGTTCAAGGTGAAGAGTGAGGAATGGTAATTAGAAGAGTCTTCCTCTACTCATAACCTGTCCTTTACTACACTCTACTCTTCTATTATGGATGAATAAGCCCAAGAGTGCTGTAGAACTCATCTAAGAAAAAGCCATGCTAAGAAGCTGTCGAGAGCGGGATCAGTTGATACCAATTATGGAATTCTAAAAGGAAAAGTGACACACTGACCTCCATGGAGGTTGTGATTGGACTAGAATTAGGGAGAATGCTGGCTTATTCTTTATGGGATTGGTAGACACAAAGCTTCTCTTGGTTCTAGACACTTGAATTCACTTTGGGAAATGCCCAGGGAATGGTGAAGGACAACCTAGTTTCTGGAAGTGCTTTGCATAGCCACATGGAAGTTGGTTTATATATTTAGTTTGTTTCCTTTTATTGATTTATTGGTAACCAACAATTAAAGACACTGTATATAATTAGAATGGTTATCTGATCACTTATATAGCTGGCTCCATTTTATTATGTTAATATGATTAAGATCCATTAAAATATAGATGAAAGGAGGAGGATGGAGTTTTTTCCAGTGGGATGTAAACTAAAGAATTATTTTAATTAGATAAATCCTCCTAGCCATAGCCCCTGTATTAATAGGGGTAGAACTGCTACCTGCAAAAAGATGGGTCAGGATGATAGAAAAAGCATATCCCTTGATAATCATAGGAAGCTTAGTGGCCTTCAATGTCCTCTAGCATTGAACTCATTACTTTCAGGATGAGCATCCAATGCTCCAGTACCTGGTACCTTACCTGGTGAACAAGATCATAATAATGACAAGTTCCACTCCCAGGGTTTCTGTTAGCTATTGCTTTTCTCTGCTACCAGGGTACTTTGCTGACAAAGTGCCTCTCCTGACTTCTGATGTGTTGCTTCCGATCTGTGGCAGGCTTAGAAAATAGTTAACCAAGAACTGCATATTAAATACAAATTACTCCAAGTTGAGGCCTGAAGAGCATTCCTAAGAATAAAGTTCTAAGAGCTTTAGTGCCTGAATTTTCAGACCTATTTAGACAGTTTATAGTTGTTGTTTTTTTTAAGTAGTTCTTCTGTGTTCTGGACAAGTGAGTTTGCTAGATAGCAAGGTTCCTAATAGGTGACCAGTTATGATTTTCTTTTGTATTTTCCCCATTTCCTATTATTCTGGCCATGTAGCTGACGCTCAATAACTACTTGCCGATTGAATGAAAGTAAATAGAATTTAATTCTTAACCTGACACTCAAGGACTTTTATAATGCGGCTCCAATCTACTTATTACCACCTTTTTCATACTAATTGTTCTTCGCATACTAATTATTGAAAACAAAACAGGCTATTTGTTGTCTTCCCCATACCTTCTTGCTAAATACTAAATTGCCTATGTTTTTCTTCCTCTACAACTTTTCTCAGGCCATTTGCTAATTCTAGAGTACCGTCCTTACCTTTTGAAATTGTACTTACTACTCAAAGTCCAGCTAAAATACTGCCTCCTCTATAAAGCCTTCCCAGATACCTTTTCCTGCAAATGATCTCTCTCTTCCCTCCAGATTCTTAGAGCATTTTGTACTTTTATGCATTTACCAGAACATACCTTACAACATATTTATTTTTGTGTCTCCCTTTATTCTATTGTAAACTGCTTTAGAGCAATAACTATGTATCATTTGTCCCTTCAGCACCTAATTCCATGCCTTGTACATAGTATGTACTCATTTTATCATCATCTGAAAAATGAATTAAATTAAATTCCTGTTATGCCGTATTGTAGTAGTTCTTGACTTTTCTTGTGTCATAGATCCTTTTGGCAGTCTGTGCGAAACCCATGGACTCCTCAAAACAATAGTTTAAAATGCATAAAATAAAATATATAGGATTACACAAGAAACAAATTCTATTAAAATGTAGTTATCAATATTTTAAAATACAAGTTATTGGGCTCTTGGTTAAGAATACCGGCATTGTGGCATTTCCACCATTAGTTTCAGTAGAAAACTTTCTAAACCCACTCCTGCCCTTCCCATTCTCAGCCATGTGAGTTTGTGGGATTGTGGGTTTCTAGCATGAACTGCTCCTCATTTGACACCAGCTCTCATATTGGATTAGTTAAGTGTTGGCATACATCCGTCCTTAGTCACTGCAAATGTTCAATATCTCACTACTTGTTTGGTCTCTAAAAGGTTCATAAAATGTGCATCAGGGTATTTTCAGTACTTTATTTCTCCCTCTTTCCCAAACAGCATTTACTACTAAACAAAAACAGATCTGAAGTTTCGAAGTAGCCTTGGACTATTATGTTTCCATGGTTACAAGTCTGTGTTCTTCTTAAGAATCCAGTCTCTCTGACTTCCCCTGACTTTCTCTGCCTCTAAAATCCATGTTTATCAAATCTTGATTACTGGGCTCCATGTATATTGGCCTCTTACATACTACAATAATGTATAAAGTAGGAATTTTTTTTCCTTTGTAGTAGAACCATAAAAACACAAAATAATATTTTTTCAATATTCTTCATCTCCCAATGACAAAGTGCTTTCCAAAATACTTAACCCCATTCTAAGGTATATTTTTGCAGAGATCAACTTTTTCTTTATTTTAACCTTTATTAACAGTGTCATTAGTTGCCTCTACACATTTTCCAATGAGAAATTCCTAGGATGCATCCTTTCCACCCCCTTTACTACATGAAACAATAGGTAGTCAGGGACTTTAAAGGAATAATAACTTAGGTTTATATATTAATTATAGTTACCCAAAACTATGCAATTTCATTTAATCCTCACAACAACTTTGTGAAATAGGTAATGTAAGAATTACCATCCCAGTTTTTCAGATAAGAAGAATGAGGCCTAGGGCAGGTCATCTGCTGAAAGTCACATAGCTCTGTAAGTGGCAGAATTGTAAAGTAAGCCTGATTCCTTGGGTCACAAACACTACGCCACCTTGTTTCTCCAGCATAAGAGGTTATAGACATACATAGACTGATAAATAGAGGACCAACATAAGTCAGCAATAGGAATAATAACCATAGCCAGCATTTACATAAAATTCCATAAGGCCTGCAAAGGGTTATGCACATACTACCTGAGCAGAAACAAGTCTGGAAATGAAAAGGTAGGCATACAACTCATCCATATGCCTCTCACCTTTACAAGTGGAAGCTGGATGATCTTAGGTATGTATGTAAAAGGACAGAGACTAAAATGACAACTGGATAAAGTCAATCAAAAAATGCCCAGAAAATTATGATGAATTTAAACAAAAGCAATTCAGGTCCAATCTGTAGTAATTTATCTGCCTGGATCCCTCAATCCCTACCAATGAGATGGCTTATTAGAACCAGTATTGCTTCATCAAAAACATCATGCTAGAACAATCTTATTTCCTTTTCTTTCTGACAGGGTTACTAAACTGGTAGATGAAGAGACTGCTGTAGATATGGCTTAACTAGATTTTAGCAAAGCTTTAGAGTCAGTATGGTATAGTAAATAAAGAACCAGCCTCAAAGCTGGGAAGACCAGGGTTTGAAGCCTACTTCTGTCACATCCTGGCTCAGTGACTTGGGGGAAGTCATTTAACTGCTCAGTGCCTTAAGCAACTTTCTAACACAGTAAATTTGCAGAGAAGGTGCTGACCTGCATTAGTAGAACAAGTTTCCATATATGGGTATTCCCTCTTAAAGAAAATCATAAGTCCAGTCCCTATCCCTATTGTGTATTATTATTATGGAAATGATTAGAAAGAAATAGATTAGATAGTAATATAATTAGATGGATTTAGAATTTGTTGGATGATCAGATAAGTCATTAATGGTGCAGTGTCAATGTGACAGGTCTCTTGTGATGCAGGGATTTGTGTTTAGTCCTCTGCTATTTAAAATGTTTTATTGGTGACTCTGGAAAAAAAAACATTAGGTTATATGCTTATCAAATTTGCAGAAGACCTAAATCTGGTTGTGATACTTCACTCCTGGATAATGGTCAGGATCCAAAATTTTTTTTACAGGCTAAAGCATTGAGTTAAATCTATTAAGATGAAATTTAACAGAGATGAATGTAAAGTCTTACATTAGTGTACAAAAAATCAACTTCACAAGTCTGAAAAAAAGATCTGGCAGTTTTAGGAGTTGGCAAGCTCAATATGAATTAGCAATGAGATGTACCAGCCCAAAAAGCTAATATAATTTTGAGTACGACTGAGAGAAACATAGCTTCCAGGAACAAGGACATGATAGTTATTTTCTGTACTCTGCCTTGGTCATGCCTCAGCTGGAATATTGTTTTCATTTCATCCCCATAATTTAAGAAGGACCTTGATAAACTAGAGAGCATACAGAGAAGGGTAACCAGGATAACAAAGTCCATCTCGTATGAAGATTGGTTGAAGAAACGGGGTTTTTTTGGCTTTAGGAGAGATGATTTGGGAGAGGGGGGAATAATAGCTGCGTTCAAGTGTATGAAGAGCCATCATATGGAAGAGGAACTAGACATTTTTCTGGCCCCGAAGGGGCAGAGCTAGGAACAAGGAAGCTGAAAAGAGTTGAATTTAGGCTTGATAGGCTTATTAGGATAAACTCTTTTTAACAACTGTAATTGTCCAACACTGGAAAGATTTGCCCCAAGAGGTGGTGGATTTCTTCCTCCTTGGAAATACTTAAACAGAAGCTATATGACTGCATGTTAGATAGGTTGTATTGAGTGCTCTTTTTGGGTGTTGTACTAGATGAACAAGAAAGTCCCTTGCAATTCTCAAATTCGGTGATAATCAACCCCTCATCAAAAGGTCTACACTTTGCCCCAATTCAGCCTGTAGGCTGGGGCATATGGACTCCTGAATCCAGATTTCAGTAGATCTGTGCCAAATTGGCCATTTCTAAAAAGTGGGCTCTTGCCTTCTTTGTCATCATGTACCTGATCAGTCCAAGTAATTGGTCCCTTTTCTTGCTTTCCCATACTTGAGAACTTTTCTTGCTTTCCTTGACTGGTGACTCAGTTTCTCTAGAGTTGAGCTTCTGCTCTGCTCTTCTCAGTTTTTATACTGGTTTTAAGCTATGTTCTTAAAGTGCAGCTTTTACGACTAGGATTCCGCTATGAGCTACCAGAACTTTGTGAATATGTCTGCTACCAGACTTTTCCACTGCTATGTTCTATCTGCTAATCAAGACAACAACAACCTGTTTGCTGCTGCTGAACTGCATTGCTGGAAGTGCTGCCTGCTGCCAGAACATTGCTCTCTCATTATCCCTGCACCAATAGCTTTACTAGTGAGTTTTAGTCATTCCTGGTCTGTCTTATCTCATTGCAAACTGAACCCCAATATCTGAAAAATATCCTATTATAACAGATACATCTCCAAATCCCAGCTTAAACACAATTATTTCTAAAACCTATCTAATGACCCAGGTTTCTCAAGCAATATTTAATGAATCAAATGTTAGTATAATGGTAATTTGTAAACTCCTCAGAACAGTGATCTATAAATGTTCTTAATCATATACCCCATTTAATTTTTTTTTTCTGGTAGGTATCCTAAGGATAAGAAGGGAGGGTTTTCCCCCCAATTATACCCATGTAGTTATTTCTATGCCTGCCCCTGGGGTCAGGGTTAATTTATAACTGCCTCTCAGAAGAAGAAAGGTAGGAAATTTGGGGTAGGGGATAAGAAGGTTGGAATGAGGGAAAATTGGGCTCTGAAATGGATAAAAACATAGGTACAGATGGGTTGAAGACACAGGGACACTGGGAAGGTAGCATGGAACCCATCTTTCCAGCCACCAACTGGTTGACCACACATTGCTTGGGGTCATGCCATGGTCCTTTAGGGAACCTCATTCTCCACTTTAAAGACTACCACCTTAGAGTTAAAAGTAGAATTTGACTGAAAAAAAATTATCAGTAACAAGACTAAAGTTGTGTAAAGAAAGAGGGTATGTGTTTTTTTGTAGGAAGGAACAGAAATTCTATGACAGATTAGATAATATTTCCTAAATTAAATTATTATATATTCTAGCACTCTGAAACTTCACTGTAAAGGTTCAATATAAAGGTAGGGGAAGATAGGGGCAGCTAGGTGGTGCAGTGGACAGAGCACTGGCCCTGAAGTCAGGAGGACTTGAGTTCAAATTTGGCCTCAGACCAAACACTTGACACTTACTAGCTGTGTGACCCTGGGCAAGTCACTTAACCCCAATTGCCTAAAAAACAAACAAACAAACAAAAAAAAGGTAGGGGAAGATAGCAAAAATAAATGTTGAAAAATTCGATTTCATGAGAGAGGCTAGAGTCTTTCAAACTACATAGAAGGTACATATATCAACATTATGAATAGTACAAGAAAAAAGCCAGCACAGGCTGGGCATGGCAAAGACCAAATAACAGCACAAAAATGATTAAATTTCACTAGACAGGAAATTATTGGTTACTGAAGTGAGAACCATTACCAAATCAACTGTCTACAGTATGTACACCAAGAAAGATCATTGACTTCTTAGAGCAAAGATAAAAATCAATATTAAATTAGGAGGGAAAATAAGCCAAAATATTTGAGGCAGCATTTTTTGTGGTAGCAGAGAAATGGAAACCAAATTAAGTGCACATTGATTGGGAAATGTCTAAACAAATAGCAGTACAGGAGTTTATTGGAATTTCACTGTACTATAAGAAGTGAAAAACATAAAGGATATAAGGAATCATAGAAATACTTATTTGAAATTACAAAAATGAAGTAAGCAGTGTCAAGTCAACAATCTACACAATGACCACACAACATAAGGCAGCTAGAAGGCACAGTGATGTTGGACATAAAATCAGGAAGAGCTAAGTTCAAATCTGGTCTTATACATTTACTAGTTGTATGATCCTGGGGAGTCATTTAACCCTTCTGAGGCTCATATTCCTCATCTGTAAAATAAAGCTAATAATAGTTCCTACCCCAGAATGTTATTGTATCAAGTTAGATAATGTATAGCACTTTGCAAACCTTAAAGTGCTGTATAAATACTAGCTGTTGCTCTTATGTAAATGGAAAGAACAATGACAAAATAGTAAAAAAGAAATGAATGTTCAGAAATTCCAAAGAGTAAGCTTGGTCATAAAGGAGAAACATCAGAAAACACCTCATATCCACTGCTTTGCAGGTGGGAAGGGTATCCACCCCAGTAGAGAACACTACATATAACATCAAGTATTTTTTGTTAATGTCTTGATCAGTTTTGCTGAATATTTTTTCTCTTCCTCCTCTTTTTCATTCCTTTTTTTTTTAAACTTTGCTATAAGGATGAAATTTGGGGAGCAAGATGGGGAGGGAAATGGGAAAATCTAAGTGATGTAAAATCAAAAGATATCAACAAAAACTATGTTTCAAAAAAAAAGAAGAAACAATGAGATGATGTGCATTTGAGGAAACTCTAACCCAAACTCCTTACACAAGATCACAAGATGTTGATGACTCTCCAGGTTTGCAACTCTGAAGGCCTCTTTGACTTTTCATTCTCAAAAAGCCCTCCCCCACTTACCATATGTAGATAATTGCCAAGTCTTTTAAATATATATATATATGTATATATATATATATATACACACACAAACACATAACCTTTAATATTCATTTAAAATTTTTTTGAGTTCCAAATTCTCTTTCTCTCCCAGCCCCTCCTCTATTCATCAAGAAGGCACAAGCAATATGATATTTTTAAAATTTTATTTATTTTTAGTTTTCAACATTCACTTCCCCAAGATTTTGAGTTCCACATTTTCTCCCCATCTCATCCCTCCCCCCACCCCAAGATGGCATGCACTCTGTATACCCCTTCCCCTAATCTGCCCTCGCTTCTATCTCTCCCCACTTCTTTTATCCCCTACCCCTTCTATTTTCCTGTAGAACAGGATATATGTCAATATTCCATTTCCTGTATTTCTTATTTCCCCATTGCATGTGAAAACAATTTTTTAACATGTGTTTTTAGAACTTTGAGTTACAAATTTTCTCCCTTCCTCCCTCCCCACCCATTCTCATTGAAAAGGCAAGCAACTCAATACAGGTTATACATGTGCAGTCATGCAAAACACTTCCATAGTAGTCATGTTGTGGAAAACTAAGTATATTTCCCTTCATCTTATCCTGTCCCCCATTTATTCTATTCTCTCTTTTGACCCTGTTCCTCCTCAGAAGTGTTTGCTTCTGATTACCTCCCACCCCAATCTGCCCTCCCCTCTATCATCCCCCTGCTTTCTTGTCCCCTTCCCCCCTTTTTTCCTGTAGGGTAATATAGATTTCCATACCCAATTGAGTGTGTATGTTATTCCTTCCTTAAGCCAAATCCTATGAGAATAAGATTCACTCATTCCCGCTCACCTTCCCTCATTTCCCCTCCATGTAAAAGCCTTTCCTTGTCTGTTTTACGTGAGATAATTTACCCCATTCTACTTCTCCCTTTCTCCTTCTCCCAGTATACTCCTCTCTCATCCCTTAATTTTATTCTTCAGATATCACCCCTTCATTTCCAACTCACCCTGTGTCATCTATCTATCTATCTATCTATCTATCTATCTATCTATCTATCTATCTATCTATCTATACATACATACATGTATTTTTTTCCCTCCCATTACCCTAAGACTCATGAGTTACAAATATCATCTTTCCATGCAGGAATGTAAACAATTCAACCTTAATATGACTTTTATGATTTCTCTTGCCTGTTTACCTTTTCATGTTTCACTTGAGTTTTATATTTGAGAGTCAAATTTTCTATTCAGCTCTGGTCTTTTCATCAAGAATGCTTGAAAGTCCTCTATGTCACTGAATGACCTTTTTTTCCCCTGAAGGATTATACTCAGTTTTGCTGGGTAGGTGATTCTTGGTTGTAATCTTATCTCCTTTTCCCTCTGGAATATTATATTCCATGCCCTCCAGTCCCTTAATGTGGAAGCTGCTAAATCTTGTGTTATCCTGATTGTGTTTCCACAATACTTGAATTGTTTCTTTCTGGCTGCTTGCAATATTTTCTCCTTGACCTAGGGAACTCTGGAATTTGGCTACAATATTCCTAGGAGTTTTCCTTTGGGGTTCTCTTCCAGGAGGTGATTGGTGGATTCTTTCCATTTCTATTTTGCCCTCTGGTTCTAAAATATCAGGGCAGTTTTCCTTAATAATTTCTTGAAAGATGATGTCTAGGCTCTTTTTTGATCATGCTTTCAGAGAGTCTGATAATTTTTAAATTCTCTCTCCTGGATCTATTTTCCAGGTCACTTGTTTTTCCCAATGAGATATTTCACATTCCCTTCTATTTTTTCATTCTTTTGGATTTATTTTACAATGTTTTTATTTCTCATAAAGTCACTAGCTTCCAATTGCTCCATTCTAATTTTTAAGGAAGTATTTTCTTCAGTAAGCTTTTGGACTTCCTTTTCCATTTGGCCTATTTTGCTTTTTAGGGCATTCTTCTCCTTTTTGGACCTCTTTTGCCAATTTGGTTAGGCTATTTTTTAAGATGTTATTTTCTTCAGTATTTTTTTGAGTCTCCTTTAGCAAGCTGTTGACTTGTTTTTCATGATTTTCTTGCATTACTCTCAGTTTTTCTTCCACTTCTCTTACTTGCTTCTCAAAATCCTTTTTGAGCTCTTTCATGGCCTAGAACCAATTCATATTTTTCTTGGAGGCTTTGGATGTAGGAGTTTTTACTTTGTTGTCTTCTTCTGGTTGTATGTTTTGATCTTCTTTGTCACCAAAGTAAGATTCTATAGTCTGACTCTTTTTGCGCTGCATGCTCATGATCCCAGTCAATTACTTGAGTTATAAACTCTTTGTTAAGGTAGGGGTCTGTTTCCAGTGTGGAGAATGTACTGTTGCAAGCTTCGAGGGTTTTGTGCAACTGTTTTCAGAGATAGTTCTAGGGGCCTGTAAATTTTCAGTTCTTCCAAGATGCTATGATCAAGGGCAAGGTGTTTACTCCTTTCCTGGTCTGTGCTCTGGTCTATGAGTGACCACAAGAATTTTTTTCTGTCTTGGAACTGTGAGGAGGATCTCCTCTCCACCACCACTAGGAGCTCTACCATGTCAGCGCTCCTTCTTGCCCCAGGACCACCACCCAGAACTGTGACCGAGATCCAAGCACAGGTAAGAGAATGTTGCACCCGCAAAGAGATCTCTGTAATCCCTCTCTGATCTGCCACTTGATTCCCCCTCAGTCTGTGGGCTAGAAGCTCAGGAGGCAGCCACTGCCCTGGGGCCAGGCTCAGGGACTAGAGCTGAGATCACTGCACTTCTCTCTCTCACCACAGACACAGAATTTTCCCACTGACCTAAATTTTTTTTGGCATTCGTGTGTTGAGAGTTCTGGAAACCACCACAGCTGCCCGCGATTCAGTCCTGTGAGGCCAGCTCCAGGTTCACTGAGGCCTGTGCGCCCATGCTGAACTGCACTCCTGTCCCTGCCTGGTGCAATATACCTTTCTGATCAACCATCCAGGTTTTCTTGGGCTGGAAATTTGTTTCACTCTGTCATTTTGTGGTTTCTGCTGCATTAGAATTTGTTTAGAGCCATTTTTTATAGGTATTTGGAGGGGTTTAGGGAAGAGCTCAAAAAATTCACTGCTTTTACTCCTCCCCAAGCAATATGATATTAACTATAGATGTGAAGTCATGCAAAACATATTTCAATATTAGCCATATTGCAAAAAACAAAAAGCAAGAAAAATAAAATTAAGTGGGAAAAGCATGGCTCAATCCACACTTAGAATTCATCAGTTTTCTCTTTAGATAGGGATAGCATTTTTCATTGCAAGTCTTTGCAATTGTTGTGGATCATTGTATTGATTAGAGTATGCCTTTCACAGTTGATCATTGTTACAGTATTGCTGTTAATGTGTACAATATTCTCCTCATTCCACCCATTTCACTTTGCATCTTCCCAAATTTTTCTGAGACCATCCTGCTCATCATTTCTTATAGCACAATAGTATTCCATCACAAATATATACCACAACTTGTTCAGCCATTCCCCAACTGATGATCATACCCTCAATTTCCAATACTTTACCAACACAAAAGAGTTACTATAAATATTTTTGTACATAAAGATCCCTTTCCTTTTCCTTTGATCTCTTTGGGATACAGAACTAGTAGTGGTATTGCTGGGTCAAAGGGTATGCACAGTTTTATAGCCTTT
The DNA here is from genome assembly GCF_900497805.2 of Vombatus ursinus. NCBI lineage: Eukaryota > Metazoa > Chordata > Mammalia > Diprotodontia > Vombatidae > Vombatus > Vombatus ursinus. The sequence continues at coordinate 5,888,961 of NW_020950566.1, read as the reverse complement.
TGGGCATCATTCCAAATTGTTGGACCAATTCATAACTCTACCAATAGTGCATTAGTGTCCCTGTTTTTCCACATCCCCTCTAGCATTTATCTTTTTCTTTTCCTGTCATGTTATCCAATCTGATAGGTGTGAAGTGGTAGCTCAGAGTTATTTTAATTTTCATTTCTCTAATCAACAGTGATTTAGAACATTTTTTCAATTGACTACCAATAGCTTTGATTTCTTCTTCTGAAAACTGTTCATATCCTTTTGACCATTTATTAATGGGAGAAAGGGTTAAGTATTCTTTTTCCTCTTCTGTTAATCTGAACAATTTGTATTTTTATAAATATTCATCCATTTCATTTAGGTTGTCTGTTTTATTGGCATATAATTGGGGAAGTTCCTCCTAATAATTGTTTTGATTTCATCTTCATTGGTAGTACATTCACCTTTTTATTGATGTAAACATTTAACATATACATTTTCCCCCTAAGTACTGCTTTGGCTTCATCCCACAAATTTTGGGATGTTGTCTGATTGTTGTCATTCTCTTTAATGATATTATTGATTGTTTCTATGATTTATTCTTTGATCTCCTCATTCTTTAGGGTTCAATTATTTAGTTTCCAATTCCAAAGTCCTTCATTGAATGTAATTGTTACTGCATTATGGTCCAGAAAAGGTGCATTTAATATTTCTGCTTTTCTGCATTTGTTTGTCAAGTATATATGCTCTAATACATGGGGTTTTTTTGTGCGAAGGTGCCACCTACAGCTGAGAAAAAGGTAAAATCCTTTCTATTTCCATTCACTTTTTCCATTGGTCTACTAACTTTTCTGAAATTCTATTCATTTCTTTCTTTCTTATTTATTTTATGGTTAGATTTATCTAGTTCTGATAAGGGTTAGTTAATGTCCTCCACTAGGATACTTTTACTGTCTATTTTCTCCTTTGACTTTTTAAAATTTTTCTTTAAGAATGTGGCTGCTATGCCATTTGATGCACTTTAGATTGATATTACTTCATTGTCTTGGGTACCTTTTAGCAAGATTAGTTTCTCTGCATACTCTTTTAATTGGGTCTATTTTTGCTTTTGCTTGGTCTGATATTACTATCCCAAGTCTTATCAGTTTGATCTCTACAACATAGCTCAAATGCATTCCACTTCTAAAAGCAGAGCCATTAACATTATTTAATTTCTAATTACCTTTCACTTTGACTATTTTAGTAACCTCTAATTCAGAGATTCTTAGGTTGTTTCAGCAGTTCATGGACCTCTCTGGCAGTCTGTTGAAGCCTATGGATCCTTCTCAGAATAATGTTTTCAAATCAATAGAGGGAATTCCTAATTTGAGTTAAGGGTTAGTGAAAATAAAGACATAATTTTCCCCCATCAGAGTACATAGACTCCCTAAAATCTATCTACATGCATTAGGGTCAGGGTTCATGTAACTAAAGTTAAGAACCACTGTTCTGATCTGTCTCCATTCCCTCATTCCTTCTCCATTCTGTACTTAGCTCTCACATGAAACTCCTAAAGCACCCCTCATGCCACTAGGATAGAACAGAAATGACTTTGTTTGGCTTTTAGAGCCCTTTATAATCTGGATCCAACCTGTCTTTCCACTTTGATTTCATATTATTCACCCTTATGTTCTCTACATTCTTTTCATGACCTATTTGTCCATTGTATGTGACATTCCATCTCTAGCTTCTATGTCTTTGTGCACCCTCTTTTGGTCTTATGGTTCAGATACCCTTATATTCTTGCCCTCTTTCACCACAGGTCAGAAGGTTAGCATTCTTTCTGGGATAGGGTAGTTTTGTTCTTTAGCTCTGTGTATTACCAAATTCCTCTTTTAGTTATTATTTATCTGTTTTAAAAAAAACCCTCTATTCTCTACCTATGTTCCTTTTTATTGTTCCCTTTTCTAATAGTAGAAGCTATGTCTCTGAAGACCTCTCATGGAATTTCTAGGCATCTGATCTTCTCAAAGTAACTTTTGACAGACCCTAGTTTTGCCAAGGACAGTGAATTTACATCTCCAAAACCAGCCGGACACAATGTAATCACCATGCTGTCATCAGTATTCAATGACCATCAAAATTATTTATTTCTATGGCAAGGGCTCCAAATTATTAGATACTCTGATGATTAACTAATGGCATTGAAAGCAATGTACTCTGGAAACCAAATTAAAATGCAATTCTCAAACTTATTCTTAATTCTGTCATTGACTTATGTGACCTGAAGCAACTTATTTTCTTTTCTAACTCCTACCTCATGTGTTAAAATGATATCATAGCATTAATTTATTTAGTTTCCAATTTATAGAATGTGCAAATTACAGTAAACCCTGGGAGCATGTATATCGTCATCTGACAAATTACAATTATAGAAAATATCAGGACTATAATTTAATGATAGATTGTAGGCCAACACACAAGCTTAAGGCAAAATTCAAATGAAAAGGAGCTTTAGAAAAAAAGTTCAGTGTCTATTGAAACATAAGAGAGAGGAAATCCCAGAAATGAGGTCTCATTATGGATGATCTCCTACTTCTCTTTTGGGGTACTGTAATTTCTCCTACATTTTACAGAAGTAAAACATATATGCATGTTATTATAGATTTATAAAGGTGAACCTAAGAGAGACCCTGAGAGATCACCTGGTCTGGTCCTATGCCTTAGAATTCTAGTATTTTAAAGTAGAAACAGATCCTAAAGATCATCTAGTTTAACCCTCTCATTTTATAGATATAAAAATTAAGTCAAGAGATATGAAATGACTCACCCTAGGTCATACAGCTAGAAAGTGCAAGATTTAAGTAGATCCAAATCCATCACTCTTTACATTGTATGATGTTGCCTCTTGCTTTGGATAGGAGTTTGTCTTAATAGGAAGTCTGCAACTTGATTTTTAAAAATTTTTTAGACCTAAGTGTCTTTAGCAGGTGTAAACAATGATTATCAGTATCATTGGGCACATTGGTGAACCTAAGATAGAGGTGAGAGAAAATTTAGAATTATGAGATAAATATAAAATTTTAGAACTGAATTAAAAAAAATCTCACAAGTGTAAGATATGGAAGTATGGCTAGATATCAATATGTATTAAAAATCTGGGGCCTTAGTAGACAATAAACTCAATTTGATTAAACATGGACTCCAAATAAATTGTTACTATCTAGGCTACATATGAAAGGCATAGTTTGCAAAACTGGAGTGAGTTATAGTTCCATTGTAGTATGCATCAAGAGTACTATATTCTCTTCTGGGTATAGACAAAAGGGCATATTCCAGAGGAGCATAAACAGAATGATGAAAGGACTGTCATAAAAGGACTGATTGAAGGGACTATGAATGTTTACCCTAGAGATGAAATACTGCTGAGGATGGAGTGCTAAATCTGGAGTTGGGAAGACCAAAGTTCAAATCCAACCTCAGATATTTACTAATTATTACCCAGGGCAAGTCACTCAACCTCTGTTTGCCTCAAGTCTCTCATCAGTAAAATGGGGATAATACTAGCACCTACCTCCCACTGTTGTTGTAAGGATCAAATGAGATGAAAATTGTAAAGGGCTTAGTACAGTGCCTGGCACATAGTAGGGGCTATATAAATGTAAGCTATTATTAATTATGATCATTTACAGGGGACATGATAGCAGACTTTGAGTATGGGGACTATTTTTCTGTTTTGCTTGGTCTTACAGGACAGAATTTGAAATAATGGTAGAAGCAGAAAGAGGAAAATTTCAACTTGAGGACAGGAAAAAACTTCTTAGTAATTAGAGCTGTCCTAAAGCAGAATGAAATGTCTTGGGAAGTGGTGAGTTCTCCCTCACTGTAGTTTCCAAGCTGAGGCAAGGTGAGCTCTTGTTAATGAAATTCAGGTATTCAACAGATTAAATGGCTTCCAAGGTCCTTTCCAACAAAATTGGAAGACTTTGCAAGGATTCTATAAAACCAGAATCCTAAACTGAAGATAGGATATAAAGAGAGATAGGTCTTCCCCAAAGCATCATGAAAATATAACAATTCAGGAAATCATAGAGAATAATTACCCGGAAATATTGAAATCAGAAAGGACAGTTCAAGAGAATCCACGTAACATGAACAAAAGGAAACTTCAAGCTTAACTCACCAAGAAAATTCAAAGTTCATAATTATATCATCAGAGAGTACAGTTTATAGGTACAAATTAAATAATCCTTCACATTAAAAGGAGAACTAATCAGATTTGCACAAAATCACTCCATGCTTATAGGAAATCAAAGGAAAAATTATAATATATTCTGAACAAATATTAGTTCGTACCCTAGAATAATATACTACAAAGCAACCCTGAAGAGGTACAGGGTGTGGGGTGGATGGTAGTAAAAGGGTCATGCATTGAAGTCTGATGGTGGCAGGGGAGTGGGGTGGTATTGGACACTTCAGGAGATCAGCTTTTAAAAGACTAAGTCATGTTTCTAGGCATTAACTCCCACAGGAGATGGAAAATGGTTGGGAATACAGAAAGATACAAGAGAGAAGGGCTTGATGAGGAAGTCATAGGCTTAATGAGAAGAAGCTCTGATATCCAGATGGATAACTGATATAGGAAATGACAAAGAATGAAACAAGGTCCCAAGGATGAGGCTTACAGAACTGTTCCACCTCTACGTTGATGACTCTACTGAGACTTAAGTTTCCCAGGAACAGGTACTAGAGTATCTTAAAAAGAAAAGAGGAGTGAGGAAGGGGTGGAACACTCCTTGGAAAGGGGCTTTACAAATTAAGGTAATTGAAAAAAGAAGAATAGATAAGACAGATTAAGTGCCACAGGCAAACAAAAGAGTAAAATAAAGCCAACAGAGTAACAACAAAATAGAGTCAAACAACTTGGGATAGGAGAGGGTAATGGGAGGTTGGGGAGCTCAGGAAGGACACTAGGCTCGTATTAATGTAAACAAAAAAATGCAGGGTTGAAGGAGTGACTTAAAACAAGAAAAAAAATGTGTTTAATGGAAGAAAACACAATCATAACAATTATAACTCTAAATGTGAATGAATTAACAATAGCATGCCACATGTAAGAAACACATTTAAAACTTAAAGACACATAGAGTGAAAATGAGAAGATGGATGAAAATCTATCTTTATTAGGCACTCTGAAAAAGCAGGAGCTCAAAGGTGACCTCAGATAAAGCAACAATAAAAATTGATAATGGTAAGCTTAGAGGCAAGCAGAGAAACTACATTATGCTTAAAGTCACTGGTCACATAATAGATAATGTTATATTCTATATGTCAAATTCCATTCACATGGCTAAAAGAAAAATTAGATTTCAGAAAAGATGTTGGTAGTAACAATAGTCACGAGGAACTTTAATATAACTCTCAGAGCTGAATAAATTAAATAAAAAGATTTAAAAAATACAGAGAGGAACAACTTAGTGAAGAATTAATTTTGACTGATGTATTTCTGAACGGGAATATTGAAAAAATGTTCTTAGCCATCTCATATACATATGTAAATATAAAGGTAGTAAGAGTTTGAAATAACAAATGCATCCTCTGTAGATTATAATATAACATAATTGTAGAGTAAAGGAAATATAAGCAAAAGATATAACCCTAAATGATGACTAAGTGTTGAAATGAGTGTGTTGAAGAATAAATATAAACAATAAAAATAATTCTGGTAAAATTAGTGATAATAAGACAGTATACAAAACTTATAGAATGCAGCTAAAACAGTCTACAGAGGAAAATCTGAAAATATTGTTATTATATTAACTAATAAATATATTCAAACATCTCTGAAACATTATATTAATAAGATAGAAAAAGAGAGGCTCAATGGACAATGTAATTAAATATTGTAAAATAAATTAGCAACTCTAAAAGAAGTACATAAGAAGAAATCCTAAAAATTCAAGTAAAAAAAGAAATTTGAAAATAAAAAGTAACATTGCTAATAGTTGTTTTTAAAGTCTTATAAGAGAAGAAAATCACATTACTAGAAAAAAAATAGAGGGCTAAGGAACGGATCTGTATTTTCATTGGTATGGAGACTTTCTAGGTGAAAGAACTCCTACCTATTTAGGTCAGCACCTTCTCTGCAACTTTTTTATTGGATTGCCTAGAGCATTGAAAGGTTTAAATGACTGTCCATGATCACACAGCAAGTATGTGTCAGAAGAAAGTCTTGAACTTAAATCTTCCTGACTCTGAAGTGAGCTCCCTAACACCTCTGCCAATCTGCTTCTCAAGAAAATAGAAAAATCATAATACCAAAAAAGGTGAATTCACAACAGAGGAAATAAAAAGAATTATTTCAAAAATTATTATTTGCTAATTATATGGCAACAAATGGAAAATTCGAAGAAAGTTGATGAAAATTTATAAATACATATAACAATCTAACAAAATAAGAAAAAGTTGTTTAATAACCAATCTCAGAAAAAGGCCATCAAGCAAGTCGTAATTGAACTGTCAAAATGGAGATGAGAGAGGGTAAGAAGTGGAAACACTAGGCAAAATTGATTTACAAGTGAACTCTTATCAAACATTTAAAGGGCAATTGACATCTATACTACAAATATTTTTCTCAAAAATTAAGACAGAAGACCATGTACCAAACTCACACATTGAGACAAAAATGTTTCTTATTTCCAAATGAAGGAGAGAAAATGCAGAGAAAGTACTAGAGACCTATTTCATTAATGGATATTGATGCAAAACCTTAAATAAAGCTCTTGTAAGGAGACTGACTACAGGAATATAAGCTATAAAAAATCACTATGAACAAATTGGATTCATAACAGAGATGCAAGGACATCTAAAATTATAAACTTGCTAACATAATTAATAATAAGTAAAAAATAGAAAAGCAGGTCAGTGGGACAGAATAGAAATATGACAGAAACCACTGAAAATATTGGCTTGGTTTTTGATAAATACAAGAATATAAATCACAGGGAGAAGAACTCCTTTTTTGACAAGAATTACTAAAGACTCTTTAGCAGAAACTAAGTTTAGACTAACATCTTACAATCTACTACTTCAATATGTCTTATTCCTGCGCTCAGACTTTAAACTTCTGAAGAAGTCAAGCTCCCACCATGGGATCCTCAGATTCTGATTGCCTGGACTGAGTCCTAACAAACCATTCTCTGTCTATCTTCATACCATTTCACCTCTCAACCCACTTTCCTCTCACTTCCAACTCTAGCTCTGAGAAAAATAATTATATCAGTACTACCTCCTGCAAAGGATATGTCAGTCAACTTTCCCTCTGACTTCCCTGTCCAAAAGACATGGCCATCAATACGTGTTGTCTTCCCCTCCTAAAATGTAAGCTCCTTAAAGTGAAGAAATCTCTTGTCTGTTTATATCATTAACCCCCGCACTTAGCATGTGTCCAGCATATAGTATGCACTTAATAAATGCCATTCATTCAGTCAACCATTCATATACCAAAATAAGCTCAAAAGGAGTACATGATATGAATATAGAAGGTGACAATTAAAAAGTGGAAGAGAATTACAATTATCTATTCCACATGATGGGGATTAGGAGCGTGGTGCCCCCACCCCATTTGGCCCTCTTTTTGTACCAGAGAAGAAGTTGAGTATCTTCTTTTTCTTTTATGGGGTGTTTACAGCACCTTACTGCAAAATTTGGATTAAGTATTTGGTTATAGGCTTTGTGTTGTCTGCTGGCCTTTGCATGTTGTCTGAAGCTTCTGCAAAACTCCCCCCCCCCCCGCCATTCCCATTTAACTTCCTATGCTGACCTACAGTATATTGAAACCACAACAGAGAAAATTATGATGTGGGAGAGGTAACTATAGATCAGAATCTTTTTACAAATACAGGAAGGAAGCGAATTCTTAACCAAATGAGGGATAGAAGAGAGTAGAAAAGATAACATAGATGGTTTTAATTATACAACATTAAAAGCCTTTTGTACAAATAAAATCAATGAGAATAGAATAAGAAAAAAAACAGAGTTCATCAAATATCACTGACAAAAAGTATAATATTAAAAGTAGCAGAGAGGCAGCATGGCACGGTATATCTACCAAAAGCTGGCCTCAGAGCCAGGAAGAATTAGATTAATATCTTACCTCTGACATCTACCGACTGTGTGACTCTTGTCAAGTTACTTAACTCTGTGTTCTAGGCAATTATCTAAGAGTATACGTTGCAGAGGATGTACTAATCCAAATAGATAGAGGGAGTTTTCTCATTCAGGTGTTTACCACATCACAGAAATCATGCATCTAATCTCTATCGAGTGATTCAAATTCAAGATATATAATAAATTATCACAAATATATAGCACCATCCACCAACAGTTAAGCAGTCAAAGGAAATGAAGAGTTCTCAAAAGAAGTGCAAACTATAAATGATTATATAAAAACATGCCCCAAATCATCTATAGTAATAGAAGTGCAAATTAAAATAACTGAGCTTTTGCCTCACACTTAGCAAGTTGGCAATGATATTTTTTTTAAAAAGAGAAACTATGGGAAGACAGGCATGTTACTACATTGTTAGTGGAACCATGAATTGGTCCAACCATTCCAGATATTAATTTGGAATAATTTGGAAAAATGATTAATTTATCCAAAGCCTTTTACCTATCAGTTCCACCAATGGACAAATGTCTCGAGAATCGAAGACAAAAACAAAGGTCCAATCTATACCAAAATCATCACAGGAGCACTTCTTATACTAGCAAAATTCTTGACATAAAACGAGCACTCATTGTTTGGGTGTTCAGTCATTTTTTCAATCTTGTCTGACTCTTTGTGACCCCATTTGGGGTTTTCTTGGCAAAGATACTGGAGTAGTTTGCCTTCTTCAGCTAATTTTTCTTCTCCACATCATATTACAGATGAGGAAATTGAGGCAAACAGGGTTAAGTGATTTGTCCAGTGTCACACAGCTAATAAGTATCTGAGGCCAGATTTGATCTCAGGAAGAGAAGTCTTCCTGACTCCAGGCCCCGGTGTCTATCCATTGTGTCACCTACCTGCCCCAAATGATTAGGAGAAGGGCTGAAAAAACTGTTATACAAATATAATAAGATATTATACCAAAATTATAAATATGAAGACTTCAGAGAAATAATGAAATAAGCCAAACAAAAAGGACAACAATCACAATGACTACAACAAAGTAAATGAAGACATCACTTAAAGGCAAATTAAAGTCTGAGTAATTTAGAAACTGGGAAAGATCTAAAAAAAAATAGATAACAAATAATGAAACACAAATCTCTCTTCACAAGAGAGAAATCTGTAGTAGGTTACTCTCTTCACAAGAGAGAGAAGTGTGCTAGCATGGGCAGTGAATCAATGTATTTGCTTAATTGTTTTTCCTGTTAAAAAGGAGGTTTTAAACTGAGAGATGGGAAAAAGTTCCCTCACACTTCCAGAAATGATTATGATGTAAAGACAAAAGGCATCAATAAAGCAGGCTTCAACTTTTGCCTCCATCTCGCCAACAAGAAAAGCAAAAGACAAAACAAAACAAAAAAACCACAGTAAAACGAGTATTTTAAAGCCTAGTTGTTTTTTTTTTTTTCTTGGAAAGGAAGCAATCACAGTATAAAAATTACAATAATGCAGCATTTATCTGAATGTTTTTTCCTAAGTTGCTGATTAGCCAAACACCAACGGAGTAGTCAACTTAATTGGCCTTTAGGCCTTAGGAGGGGGTAGGTAGGTGGCTCAGTGGATATAGTGCCTGGCCTGGAGTCAGGAAGTCTCATCTTCCTTAGTTCAAATCTGGCCTCAAACACTTGCTAGCTGCCTGGGCAAGTCACTTAAACCTATTTACCTCAGTTTCCTTATCTATAAAATGAGGTGGAGAAGGAAATGGCAAATCACTCTAATATCTTTGCCAAAAATCCCCCAAATGGGGGTTACAAAGAGTTGGACATGACTGCAAAATGACTAAACAATAATAGGCCTTCAGTACAGTGTATACAGCAGGATTGTAGGAGAGTATCCATTATGCTCACTTTTTGGTCATTCCTTAGCTTGTTACTTTACTTCTTCCCATATTTTATCATCCTAAGCTCTAGGGATGTTATATACTTCCTCATTAATAAAATTTCAATTTACCTTTCAATTAGTCAATTAAGCTCAGAGCTTCTACTCTAGCTCATCCAATATCATTTATTTAATAAACTGAAAAAGTAGCAGTTATTCATCTCAGTAGAATATGTATAGCTATTTTCCTTAGTAGTTACTTATAACTCTATTAAATACCTTGATCTCCTAGAATTAAAAGCAAATATAACATTTATTAAAATGAAATCAATAATAAATCAAAGACAAATAATGATTTATAACATTGCATTTGTCAAAAAAAAACATATCCAAGGCCACCTCTAAATATCACTGTAAATGCACATAATTTCTTCTGGAAACATAGTTGCAACATTCAGTTCACTAAATACCAAATAAAGTCTCTCCTCAAGAATCCACTTCATTCTTTTACAAGATAAAGGTTAAAATAGTTTCATTAATGTAGGAGGCCTCTTCATATTTTCCTGTTTTCTCTCAGACTCTTTCCAGATATAAGGAAAACTTCCATTTTTCTTCACAGATGACAGATAACTCTTTCATCTCTTCACAAATAATTAAAACTAAATCTCTTCACAAATAGCAATTCAAACTCTCCATTTTCTTAGAAACATCTCATAGATCTTCATAAATCAAATTTAGATTCACAGTCTCTGCTGAATCTACTGGGAAAAGCATCCAGTTACAACCATTACTACTAGCTCTTAAAGAAATATAACAGTTTCTATAGCTACATAGGAGAAGCTTTTGAAACTGGGGTGATGTGTTGGTATGTCCTCTCCAATGGATAAGGTTACCATATCTCTGTTTTATTTTCCAAAAGAATATTGATTCTGCAAATATAGTCGAATAGATTTTTTTCTGTTACAACTTTGATACTTTATTGCTGTTCAGTTGTTCATTTGTGTCTGACTCTTTGTGACCCCATGGATACCAGGTCCTTCTACTCTCAATTATCTCTCAAAATCTATCCAAGTTCATGTTCATTGCTTCCATGCTATTAATTCATCTCATCTTCTGCTGTTCCCTTCTCCTTTTGCCTTTAATCTTTCCCAGCATCAGGGTCTTTTCCAATAGGTCCTGTCTTCTCATTATGTGGCCAAAGTATTTAAACTTCAGCTTCAGTATATGACCTTCCATGAACAGTCAGAGTTAATTTCTTTAAATATTGATTAACTTGATCTCCTTCCTATCCAAGAAACTCTCAAAAGTCTTCTCAAAAGCACTTCAATTCAAAGGCATTGATTCTGTGGCACTCAGCTTTCCTTGCAATCCAACTCTCATAGCCATACATTACTACTGGAAAAACCATAGCTTTGACTGTAAGGACCTTTGTCAGCAAGGTAATGTCTCTGCTTTTTAGTATGCCTTCCAGATTTTCCATGGCTTTCCTTTCAAGGAGCAAGCTTAGCTGCAGTCATTGTCTGCAGTGATCTTTAAGCCCAAGAATATAAAACCTGACACTGCTTCAATTTCTTCTTCTATTTGCCAGGAAGTAATGAGACCAGATGCCATGATCTTAGTGTTTTGTTTTAAATGTTAAGCTTCAAGTCAGCTTTTTCACTCTCTTCCTTTACTGGTATCATATAAATATCTAAGATTGTTGATATTTCTCCCAGAAACCTTAATTCCAGCTTTTGATTTGTTCAGACTGGCATTTCACTTGATGTACTCTGAATTTAAGTTAAATAAAACCTTTGATACTACTTGGATATATTTTAGTGTCTTGTTTTTCTTTTTAGATTTTTCATTTTAATTTCCATTTACTGAAACTGACCTTCCAGTTATCATTTGCATAAGTTTAATATTCTGACACATATGTTTTAATATTTGTCAAATGAGCTGTGATCCAAGTGTTAATAACATTGACTTTATCTTTAATGATTATGTTTATTGTGTCTGAATCTCAGTCAGCATAGAGTGTAATAAAGGGAGTGACTAAGTGCTCCAAGGTTTTGGAGGAATCTCCTATGTTCTGCTACATCAGACATCTCATTAAATAAGAAATCATGTTCAAGTGCTTAAAACAGTTTCTGAGTTTGCCTTGGTTCAAGCCTCTACACACTTGTGACTTCTTCAAGAAATGCTTACCTTAAATTAAGCCTTTTCTTAATAGACATTCACAAGCATGGGGCTTGAGAGATTTTCAATTTTGTGTCAAAAGATTGCTCTGATCATATCTTCCCTCTGCTTAGTAGCAATGCTGGTGTGGGTCATTGTGTTCCTAATAGTAGACATGGTCATATAATCTTCAAAACACAGCAACTTTAGTCTATGCACAGAATTATTTTTAAACCTGTATCTAAAAAGGAACAGAACTGGTACTGCAAAACTGAATGTAATCCCTTCAGGAGAAAAAATGGATATTGATTGATATTGAGGACTTTCAAGCACTCCTGATGAAAAGACCAGAGATGAATAGAAAATCTGACACTAAAATGCAAGACTCAAGAGAAGCATAAAAACATAAACAGTAAAGAGAAATCATGAGAGATTTAGTAAGATTAAGCTGTTTACATCCTACATGGGAAGATAATTTTTGTAACTCCTAGGAACTTTTTCTTTTTTAGGGCAGTTAAAGTATACCAATGTATAGAGTACAATGTACAGAGGGCACAGGTGTGAGTTGACTATGATGAAATGATATCCCTCCCAAAAAAAAATTTTAAAAAGGAGTGAGAAAAAAGGATGCATTGGGAGAAGAGGGAAGGGGGAGATAGAGGTAGAATGCTGTAAATTATTTCATATGAATGAGGCACAAAAGAGCTTTTACAGTGGAAGGGAAAATGCAGGGGGGGCAGGCAACAATTGAACTTTACTCTCATTGGAACTGGCGCAAAGAAGGAATTACATACACACTCAGTTGGGTATAGAAATCTATCCTATCCTATAGGGAAGTAGGAGGGAAGGGGTGTAAGAGAAGATGGACTATTGATAGAAGGGAAGGTAGATTGGGGGAGGTGGTGGTCAGAAGCAAAACACTTTTGAGGAGGGACATGGTGAAAAGAGAGAGAAAGAGAAGGATAAATGGGGGGGCATAGGATGGAGGAAAATAAACAGTAATCATAACTGTAAATGTGAATGGATGAACACACCCACAAAATGGAAGCAGATAGCAGAGTGGATTAAAAACCAGAATCCTGCAATATGTTTTTTTTGCAAGAAATACCCTTGATTCAGAGAGACACACAAAGTAAAAGTAAAGGGCTGGAGGAAAATCTAACATGCTTTAATGGAAGTAAAAAAAAAAAAGTAGGGGTAGCAATCATGATCTTAGACAAAGCAAAAGAAAAAAATTATATCCAATTAAAGGAGATAATCAGGGAAAATTCATCTTACTAAAATGTACAATAGATGATAAAGTAATATAGCAATACTAAACATATATTCACCAAATGGCATTGTATCCATATTCTTAGAGAAGTTATGTGAGTTACAGAAAGAAGTAGACAGTAACCACACTAGTGGGGGACCTCAATTTGCCACTTTAAGAAAAAAACAAAACAAGAAAGAAGTCAAGGAAGTAAATAGAATTTTAGAAAAGTTAGATATTATAGACCTCTGGAGAAAACTGAGTGGGAATAGAAAGGAATATAACTTTTTCTCAGTAGTACATGGTACCCACACAAAAAATTGACCATGTATTAGGGCATAAAAACCTCACAGTCAAATGCAGAAAAGCAGAAATATTAAATGCATCCTTTTCATATAATAATGAAATAAAGTTTATGTTTAATGAAGGGCCCTGGAAACAGACTAAAAATTAACTATCAATTTCATTAAGAGAATGACAAGAATGAGAAAACATACCAAAATGTATGGGATGTAGCCAAAGCAGTAGTTAGGGGAAAATCTATGTATCTAAATGCTTTCATCAATAAACTAGAGAAAGAACAGATCAATGAATTGGGCAGACAACTTAAAAAAACTAGAAAAAAAAAACAAATTAAAAATCCCCAGTTAACCTCCAAATTAGGAATCCTGAAAATCAAAAGAGAGATTAATAAAATTGAAGGCAAGAAAAATTTTGAACTAATAAATAAAATTAGTAACTAGTTTAATGAAAAAATACATATTCCATTGGTTAATTTGATTTTAAAAAAGAAAGAAGAAAACCAAATTGCTGTATCAAAAATGAAAACGGTGAATAAACTACCAATGAAGTAAGCAATTATCAGGAGTTATTTTGCTTAACTATATACCAGCAAAATTGACAATCTAAGTGAAATGGATAAATATGTATAAAAAATATAAACTGCCCAGATTAACAGAAGATAAAGTAGACTACTTAAGTCACCTTCTCTTAGAAAATAAAAAAAAGAAAAAAAAAGAAAGCCATCAATGACTTCTGTAAGAAAAAATTCCCAGGGACAGATGGATTCACAAGTGAATTTTACAAAACATTTAAATAACAATTAATTCTAATACTATTTGAATTATTTGGAAAAAAAATAGGCAAAGAAGGAATCCTTCTAAATTCCTTTTGTGTCAAAATATAGCTTTGATACCTAAACCAGGAAGAGCAAAAACAGAGAAAGATAATTATAAACCAATTTCCCTAATGAATACTGATGCAAAAAATTTTAAATAAAATACCAGCAAGGAGATTATAGTAATATATCACAAAGAGCATACCCTATGACCAGGTGGAATTTATACCAGGAATGTGGGGCTGGTTGAATATTAGGAAAACTATCAGAATAATTGACCATGTCAATAACAAAACTAACAGAAATCATATGATTATCTCAACAGATGCAGAAAAAGCTTTGGATGAACCCCTTCCTATTAACAACACTAGAAAGCATAGGAATAAGTGGAACTTTCCCTAAAATGATAAGAAGTATTCATCTAAAATTAAGAGCAAATATTATCATTAATGAGCATAAGCTAGAAGCCTTCCCAATAAAATCAGGGGTGAAGAAAAGATGAGCATTATCACCATTATTATTCAATATTGTACTAAACACGTTAACCATAGCAATAAGAGAAATAAAAGAAATTGAGAGAATTAGAATAGGCAATGAGGAAACAAAACTATCACTTTTTGCAGATGATAATGGTATACTTAGAAAACCCTAGAGAATCAATTAAAAAACTACTTGAAATAATGAACAACTTTAGCAAACTTGCAGGATATAAAATAAACCCACATAAATCATCAGCATTTCTATATGTTACCAGCAAAGCCCAGCAGCAAGAGATAGAAAGAGAAATTCCATTTAAAATAGCTGGAGACAATATAAAATACTACATAGTGCCCTTTCCAAGGCAAACTCAGGAATTATATCAGGCCTGCAGAACAAATGGCCAGTGTGTGGCCCGCCAAAGGATTCCAGATAGACTGTGAAAAATGTAGAGGATGTAAATACAGGCCTGTACAATATACCACCCACAGGTCACTTTGGCGGGCCACAAGATGCCTGCAGGCTGTATATTGTGCAGGCTTGAACTATATGAACACAATTACAAAATACTTTTCACACAAAGCCAGATCTGAATAATTGAAAAAATATTAATTGCTCATGGATAAGCTGAGCCAATATAATAAACATGGCAATTCTTCCTAAATTAATCTATTTATTCAGTGCCATACCAATCAAATTACTAATAATTATTTTATAGAATTGGAAAAAATAATAACAAAATTTATCTGGAAGAACAAAAGGTCAAAAATATGAAGGGAATCAGTGAAAAAAAATGTGAAGGAAGGTAGCTTAGTCATACCAGATCTTGAACTCTATTATAAAGCAATAATCATCAAAACTATCTGGTACTAAGAAATAAAGTGATGGATCAGTGGAATAGATTAGGTACATAAGGCTCAGAAGTAAATGACTATAGTAATCTAGTGTTTGATAAACCCAAAGATTTTTGCTTTTTTGGGACAAGAATTCGCTATTTGACAAAAACTATTAGGGAAATTGGAATACAGTTTGGCAGAAACAAGGTATAGACCAACATCACACACAGTATACCAAGATAAGGTCAAAATGGGTGCATTATTTAGAAATAAAGGGTAATACCATAAGCAAATTGTGGAAGTATTTACCTGTCAGATTTATGGATAAGGGAAGAATTTATAACCTAATAAGACATAGAGAGCATTTTGAAATGTAAAATGGATAATTTTAATTATATTAAATTTAAAAGGTTTTACATAAACAAAACCAATGCAACCAATATTAGAAGGAAAGCAGAAAGCTGGGAAAAATTTTACAGCAACTGTCTCTGATTAAGGCTTTATTTCTCAAATATATAGAGAACTGAGTCAATTTTATAAGAATAAAAATCATTTCCCAATTGATAAATGCTTAAAGGATATGAACAGGCAGTTTTCATATCAAATTTTCAAATCAAAGCTAACTATATTCATATTTTAAAAAATGCTTTAAATCACTATCAATTAGATAAATACAAATTAAAACAACTCTGAGGTACCACCTCATATCTGATTGACTAATATCATAGAAAAGGAAAATGATAAATGTTGGAGAGAATGTGGGAAAATTGGGACACTAATACTCTATTGGTGGAATTGTGAACTGATTCAACCATTCTGAGAGCAATTTGGAATTATGCCCAAAGGGCTACAAATTTGTGCATATCCTTTGATTCAACAATACCACTATTAGGTCATATCTCAAGGAGACTTTTTAAAAAGGAAAAGGACTTATTTGTACAAAAATATTTATAGCAGCTCTTTTTGTGGTGATAAAGAATTGGAAGTTGAGGGGATACCCATCAATTCGAGAATAGCTGACCAAGTTTTAGTATATGATTGTGATGGAATACTATTATGTTATAAATGAAGAGCAAGATGCTTTTAAAAAACCTAGACTTATATGAAGTGAGCATAACATTGTACACAGTAACAACAATATTGTAACAATGATCAACTGTGAATGATTTAGCTATTCTTAGCAATACAATGATCCATCAAGACAATTCCCAATGACTTGATGAAAAATGCTGTCACCAGAGAAAGAACTGATTGAGTCTGAATGCAGATTGAAGCATACTATTTTTTCACTTTCTTTTTTGTGTGTTTTTATGTCTGTTTTCTTTCACAACATGACTAATATAGAAATGTTTTGTATGTATATAACCTATATCAAATTGCTTTCTGCTTCAGGATACAGAAAGGGGAGGAAGAGAATGTGAAACTCAAAATTTAAAAAAATGTTAAAATTGTTTTTACATATAATTAAAATATTATTCAAAATAAAATAAAGAATGAGTATGGAATCATTTTAACCAGATTTTGGTAAAACTGACCAATCAAGGATCCAAATAAATTTTATATATTTAGGATTGGACCTGTGATCTCATTGGCAATAGAAACTTCCAATGAGGAAACTGCCTATAACAAAACAGAATGGTAACCTGTTCTACAATTTATAATCTCAGAGTTGCCTAAGTCACTAAGAGGTTAAATGATCGTTTCATTGTCACATAGCCCAGTACGTGGCCATTCTTCTCATTCTACTGTGTGGATGTGATATACACCTTAGTTTGATGCAAAGTATGATTGAATTATTAAATTATCAAAGGGTATAGATGCAGTCTTGGTATAGTAAGGTACTTGACAAACGATTTTTTTTAAAACAGCGTATTTACCAGAAAACTGATATTCAGCAGCAAGATAAAGCGCTAAATGTTAATCATTGTTTTTCCCAAGCCTTTTCTAGATTCAGAATCTAGGAGGGATTCAGCCATTTTAAGTGCTTCTCAGGACTACTTCTCAGGACCCAGGACTACTAGGGTCTATTAAAATATTTGCATCACATGTAGTAATTGAATTGTCTTTCCTTTCATGAGTTAACAGAAGAGTCTTACAGTTCTAATAACACTCTGAAGACAACATTCCCGAATTTTGGGTTTCTAATATTTGGTTTGCTTGCAAATGGTATAATGGTTGCATCGCTAAAGATACAATGAGAGAATTAGAGCATGTTTTAGTCTACTGGAGATTACAACAAAGCAGTAACATAGTTTGGCTAGCAATCTGTGTGCAGCATAAATTGTCATCTCTCTCATTCTCTTTCATTTTCATCTTTTGCCTCTTGGCCTTTTAGCCCCTCCTTAAATTACCACCCAGAAAAGTATCACAATTAGTCAAATGAATCTAAATATAATATTCTGACAAAACGTTAGAGCTGGGTGGCACTTTAGTGGTCATCTGGGCCCAGGGTTCCTCATTTTATGGATTAGTAACCTGAGTCATGGAGAGGTTAAGTGAGTAAGTCAAAGTCACAGAAGCAATTAGGAATAGGAGGTAGAATTCAGGGCTTTTGATTTCCAGTCCAGTGGTCTTTTCACTACAGTCTGCTGCTATCTCTATATGCATGAAAGAATGCATGTATAGGTGTGTATATCTATGTGTTTAAGTTTCTCAGATGGATAATGAATGGATTCAGAATGGAACTGAATAGCAGGAAGAGATTGGACTGTATCACATCGGAGAAATTGCACAGTACCTGCAATAATTTGAAACTGTTACCCGAGCAAAAATTCATTTTTTAACATCTCCAAATGCTGCTATCTGACTGCAAATCAGTAAACGTTACAATTTCAGAAGAATTAAAATGACAATCAAAAGAAGAATTAAAATGATGAATAATTAAAAAATAGAAAGAAACATGGTTAGTATAAACATATCACAATGTGTTTCAAGTGACCATTTAGTTATGGGAAATGGTGTAGAAGATGTTTTTAAGGATATGTAATAGTAATAACAAAAATGATGGTAATGGCTGACTTTTGCAAAGTGCTTTACATACTTTTTCTCATTTGATTATGTATGAATAGAAAATGATTTAGCCTAGACATATAGTAAGAATGAGAAAAAATCAACTAGACAATTCAAGTAGCATGTTATTATCTCTGAAATATTAAAAGAAAAAACAAAGAAGCCCTCCAGCATGCAGAACATAAGGACAGGAACAGCTCAATATGAGAAGCCAAGAAAAGACAACAGTTTAGATTGGAAAAAGGAGCACATACACACACACTGAGACTCACACACATGCAGAGAAATTCCAGATCTTTCCTTATGTCAAAATATACTATATATCCACATTATGGTAATGAGAAATTTTAGCATGTCAGTTTTTATCTTCCTCTCTTTTTTTTCGAGGTGCAAGCTGTTATCTCTGGTATGATTAATCAGCTTAAGTTTCTCCTTTGCTCCAGGGGGTACTAGCAATGTTTTTATTGTGGGTGCTGAGAAATAAGAAGTCTAACATTATTTGATTCATAAAGCAGAAAATTGGTCGTAAGTAGAACTTTCAGGATTGAACCACTATTTTTTCAGGAATAAGCATGGCTAAACTTATATATTTAGTGAATGATGAGGCTATGCTTTCTTAATTTCTGACTCTACTCAGCTTTCCCTCCTCTGCTTTTTAGCTCCTATTTATGAGTTGCCTTTCCCCATTCAAATATAAGATCTTTGAGGGCAGTAATTATTTTATTTGATTGTATATATTTCCCTAGGGTTTAGCACAGTGTCTGGCACATAGCAGCATTAAGTAAATGTTCCATCTTTCTTTTCTTCTCTTCTCTCTCCCTGTCTCTCCCTCTCTCTCTCTCTCTCTCTCTCTCTCTCTCTCTCTCTCTCTTCCATATAGACCAATGTAACATAATAAAGGGAAGTCAGAAAAATGTAGCTTCAAGTCTCACTTCTGACATATGCTGGTCACTTAAGTGACCCAGAGCAAATCACCTCTCAGTGCCCCAGGCAATCCTCTGAAGTGATAAGGTACACACACAGAGAAGGTGTGCATCTGTATTTGTGGTGAGGTTGTTCTTTGGATGATCCATATGTCAATGAAGTCACAGGTAAAAAGTTTTAAAAGCTATACATAAGGACACAGGGAAATGATCATTCTAGGAAATAGTGAAAGAGCTTTTATTCTTTCTCATGCTATACTTTTTTTTTTAGGATCTTCTCAACAGATTAATATAGCTGCACAAGGAGAAGATAGACATGAAGAAGGAAGGAAGGAAGGCCCTGGATAAGTCACTTTTTTTTAAACTTCATTCCAAAGGCTCATACTGCTATTGAAAATATGTATCCTGGGTCACAAGGAGGACCAGATCAGAGGGTGTGGGTGACTCCATGCAAATCTATTTCTACTCTTGGAGAGAGAAAAATAAAAGAGCTCAAAGTTCATGGCCTCTTGATGCCAGGACAGTATTATTATCTTTGTATATAACACAATAATACTTTATTTTTCCATAGGCATCAATTTTATTTTTTATTTACTGTGTATTCTTTTGAATTTTTTTCATGAAGAGATGATTTCTCCATGAAATCCTTTGGGAAAAAAATCAGATTATTCTTTGAGGCCTCATTTTCATTTCAAATCCATCTTAACTATTTTATTCATGAAAGCTATACTTAAGACAAGGGCAACTGAGAAATAGTATCATGGAAGTAAGAAAGTTATGAGGAGAAAGGAGCCCTGGAGAAAACCATCAGTACTGAGTATCATAATTTTGTGATTATGAAATATGATAATAAACAATATGCTACTCTTTCTCCTTAATGCAATGAATATTCTCAAAGACTGAATCTGAACAGGATGTTCTTCCTTTCCCTTTCTGTTGTTCTATGCCAAAATAGCACATTTTTCAAATTGACTAGGAGCAACAATGACCTGAGCTAGACAATGTTTATGAGTGGAAAACTCTCCACACCATCTTTCCCAATCATGCCCTCTCTCCCATACCCATCAAACCTTCTACCTAATGAAGATATCTTCATTGAGATCTCCAATAATGCAATCTCTCCCATGTCATTGAATTTATTATTCTTTCCTTTCTATAGTAGTTTGCCATCTAGGGTCAAATGCAGGAGAAAACAAAAATGAAAATAACTGGGGGAATCAGGGGTAAGACTCTCCAGCTGAGTCCTAGACAATTATAAATGGTATAATGGACCCAAATGCTGCAGAGTAGTTACAGTTCTGTTCTCTCTCCAATAATTGCACCGTTGTCCTTTCCAAAACTCTGGAATTTCTTATCGTTACTTTCTCTTCCCAGTAAAGGTAGATAGCCTATAACAATCAGTATTAAGCACAACCTGATTGATATTGGTGATCCGGTCCTACCATTTGTCTCTACTTTTACCATTTTGCCTGTTAGGTTATTTACTCCTCCACCCCCGCCCCCCAGATATTCTAACATAAGGAAATAGAAAGTACCTCAGTACTCTCTCAGAAAAGATCCAACTCATCATCTTTGTAGGGAGTCAGCTTCCTAATTCCCCTCAGCTCTTGGTTCTAAAACCAGCATCCTTTTAATTCAGGTCCTATGTTGGGAGGAAATGAGGCCTTCCCAATTCATTGAGCATTTAACAAAGGAGATTTACTTTGTCTTTCCACAGGAAAGATATGCAACAAGGATATAGTAGTACTTAACTTCTCTGGATGAGACTCCCCCACCTTCTACCCATCTCCATCTGGAAACATATCTGGTTAGTCAGTCATTAGAATATGGCAAATCAGATGGCCTCAAGCAGCCACTATGACTAGGCGTGGCTATGACTTTTCATGACCCCAAACAACAAAAACTGCATGAGGGAAGCTGGGGGTGGGGCAATATGGTTGCTTGGGGAAAGGAAGAAGTCTCAAGGAAGTCAGGGATGCTGCCTCAAAAAATCACTGGTCCTATCACACCCTAGTTCTTCCCTATTAACTATTTGAGGGTGCCATGGTCCAATAGGATTACAATCTTCATGTAATCTTTACATTCATCCCACATTTCATTTATTGTCAAACCTTATTTCTATATTTACAACATACCTCCTACATGCCAATAGATAAGCAAAAAAAGTCTAATCATTCTTCTATATGATACCCCTTCAAATATATAGCAGTTTTCATTTTCATTATCTACCCTAAATCTTTTGTTCTCTATGCTAAACATGACCACTTTCTTCAAACAATCCCTATGTGGCAAGATCTTGAAACTCTTTATGATCTCATTCATTCTCCTCTAAATATTCTCCAGTGTATACATGTTCTCACTGAAATGTGGTGTTCATAATTAGACATAATACTTCAGATGTTATCTATCCATAGCAAAGTATGACTGATCTATCACCTATTTAGTTCTGGACACTTGACCTCTATTCATACAGTCTAAGATCACTTTTGCATTCTTGGCTGCCACGTTTATCATGAGTTAAACTCAGGAGCTTGCAGTCTCCTAAAACATCCAAATCTTATTCAAAGTTTTGGCTCACCATGCCTCCCCGTTTGTATTTGTGAATTGATTTTTTTAAACTCAAGTGCAGGATTTACATTAACACCTATTGAATGTCTTCTAATTGGATGTAGCCTAACATTCTAGCATATTAAGTGCTTTTCAGATACTATTATTTACCATCTTTTCTATCCTTCATAACATCATGTCATTTGCATATTGTTTAACCCTCTATGACTTTGTCACTGATAAAAAATTTTATGATGTAAATCTGAAAACAAATCAATAGTTCACCTTGCTTGAGAATTCCTTTCAACTTGACATTGAAATACTAATGACAGCAAGATAGCAAGAATTTATTAAGAACATACTATGTTTTAAGGATTGAGCTAACAACTGAGTATACAAAGAAAGGCAGGAACATTGTGCCTATTTTAAAGGAGCTCACATTCTAATGGCAGAGACTAGATGCAAATAACTATGTACATACAAGATATATATATAGATTATATATCTATATCTATATCTATCTATATATATAGATATATACATATATGGTAAAAAATGAAGGTATGAGCAATGTAAATAGAAACTGAACTAACATGGCCCCAGTAGTTGGAGAAACCAGGAAAATACTCCTGCAGAAGGTAGTATCTGAACTGAATCTTTTTTTTAACTCATTAAATATTTCCCAATTACATGTAAAACAATTTTTAACAATCATTTAAAAAAAGATTTGAGTTCAAAATTCTTTCCCTCCTTCCTGCCTTCACCCTCTTTGAAAATTTGATTTGATATCAATTATGCATTTAAAGTTATGCAAAACATATTTCCACATTAGCCATGTTACAAAAGAAAACAGACAAAGAATAAATCAAGAAAAAAATTTAAAAGTATGCTTCTGTCTGCATTCAGAGTTCATTAGTTCTCTCTCTCTCTCTCTCTCTCTCTCTCTCTCTGTATGTGGAGAGCATTTTTCATCACAGTCCTTTGGAATTGTATTGGGTCATTGTCTTGATCAGAATAGCTAAGTCTTTCACAGTATCATCCTTACAATATTGCTGTTACTGTGTACAATATGCTCCCGGTACTGCTCATTCCACTTTGCATAAGTTCATATAAGTCTTCCCAGGTTTTTCTAAACCATCCTGCTCATCATTTCTTATAACACAATAGTATTCCATTAAATCTTATACCACAACTTGTTCAGTTATTCCTAAATTGACGAATATCCTGTCAATTTCCAATTCTTTGCCACTACAAAAAGATCTGCCATAAATATTTTTGTACAAGTGGGTTCTTTTCCTTTTTCTTTGATCCTTTTGAGATACAGACCTAGTAACAATATTGTTGACTCAAAGTTTTATAGCTCTTTGAACAGAGTTCCAAATTGTCTTCCAGAATGGTTGGAGCAGTTCATAACGCCAACAGCAGCATATTAGTGTCCCAATTTTTCCACATCCTCTCTAGTATTTCTCATTTTCCTCTTCTGTCATGTTAGCAAATCTGATAGTTGTAAGGTGGTACATCAGAGTTGTTTTAATTTGTATTTCTCTAATCAATAGTGATTTAGAGCATTTTTAAATGTGACTATTGACAGCTTTAATTTCTTCTTCTGAAAATTGTCTATTCATACCCTTTGACCATTTATCAACTGAGGAATGGCTCTTATTTTTATAAATTTGCTGTAAAGATCACCCCCAGTTTCCTGTTTTCCTTCTAATTTAGTTATATTAGTTTTGTTTGTGCAATAGCTTTATAATTTCATGTCATCAAAATTACCTATTTTACTTCCAATGATTCTCTCTATCTCCTGTTTGGTCATAACTCTGTCTTTATCCATAGATCTGCCTTCTTTTATCTGTCTTGCCTTTTATCACTCCACTTTCTCTTATCCCCTTCCTTTCCCACTTCCCTTTTGGATAAGACAGATTTCTATTGCCAACTGAATACATAGGTGTGCATTTTCCCTCTTTGAACCAATTTACATATGAGTGAGGTTCAAGTGTTGCTCCCCCCCCACCCTTTCCCCTCCACTGTAGAAGTTCTTTTTGTGCTTCTCTTTTATGTGAGATAATTTTAAAATGATCCCAACTAATTAACTCACTCCTGCTCCCTCTTTCTATGGAGAATCTTTCTAATTGCCCTAATAATGATAAAATTCCTAGTAGTTACATATACCATCTTCTTATATAAAAAGGCAAATAGTTTAACTTTATTGAATCCCTTATTTTTCTTTCATGTTTACCTTTTTATATTTCTCTTTTGTCTTGTATTTGAAAGTCAGTTTTTCTATTCTGCTCTGGTCTTCATTAGGAATGCTCAAAATTCTCTATTTCATTAAATATTCATTTTTCCCTTGCAGGATTATACTCACTTTTCCTTTGCAGATATTCTTGAATGTAATCTTAGCACTTCTGCCTTCTGGAACACAATATTCCAAGCCCTCTGCTTCTTCAACATGATAGTTGCTAAATCTTGTGTGATCCCAATTGTCCCTCCATAGTATTTGGATGGTTTCTATTTAGTTGCTTGAAGTATTTTCTCTTTGACCTGGGAGCTCTAGAATTTCGTTATTAACATTCCTAGGAGTTTTCATTTTGGGATATCTTTCAGGTGATCATTAGTTTTCTACTTTACCCTCTGATTCTAGGATATTACAGCAGCTTTCTTTGATAATTTCTTGAAATAGGATGTCTATTTTTTTTTAATCATGGCTTTCAGGTAAGTCTAATCATTATTAAATTATCTCTCCTCAATCTATTTTCCAAGTCAGTTGTTTTTCTGGTGAGATATTTCATGTTTTCTTCAATTTTTCATTTTTTTTACTTTGTTTTATTGTTTCTTGATGTCCTATCGAGTCATTAACTTCCACTTGCCTAATCCTAATTTTTAATAAATTATTTTCTTCATTGAGTTTTTGGACCTCTTTTTCCATTTAGACAATTCTTTTTAAGGAGTTGTTTTTATTAGTGAATTTTTGTACTTCTTTTTAGATTTTGCCAATTCTATTATTTTCTTCAGTATTTAAAGTCATGCAAAAGCTATTATTTTCTTCAGTATTTTTGTGCCTCTTTTACCAAGCTGTAATTGTATTTTAATAGTTTTGTTCCTTTGTTCTCATTTCTTTACCTACTTTTTCCTTGACCACTCTTATTTGATTTTGAAATTTTTTGCTCTTCTGCAATTCTGGTTGGACTTGTGTTGAATTCACATTTTTCTTTGAAGCTTTGCTTTTAGCTGTTTTGACTTCATTGTTTTCATCTGAGTTTGTGTCTTGATCTTCCCTGTCACCATAGTAGCTTTTTATACTCAGGTTCTTTTTGTTGGTATTGTTTGCTCATTCTTCCACCCTATTTCTTGATTTTGAACTTTATGTTAAAGTTGGGCTCTGTCCCTGGTTTGTGTCAGAGATGGGGGTAGGGGCACTGTCTCAAGCTTCAGGTTTTTTTTATGTTGCTATTTTCAGAGCTAATTCTGTGGGTTTGAAAGTTTTGGTGCTTCCAGGGTGGTGTGATCTTGGGAGAGGTGTGATCATTGCTTTCCTGTTTTGTACTCTGTTCCTTTCCCCCTACTGGTGTGTCATTCATGTGGACTCTGCACCAGCCTCCACCCCTATATCACAGATCTTTCTTTCCAAACTCCTAAGTATTTTTTTGGGGGGCTGGAAGAATGTCTCACTCTGACCTTTTGTTGGCTCTGCCACTCTAGAATTCAATTTGAGGCATTATTTTAAATTTGTTTGGAAAGTAATGTTGGGAGAACTTAGCTCAGTGCTTTCTCTACTCCACCATCTTGACTCTGCCCCCCGAAGTTTCTCTGAACTGAATTTTGAAGGAAGCTAAGAGGCTGTTATGGGGAGGGAGTACTTTGTATGCATGGGATGGCTGGCCAATGTGTGAGGAACAGCAATTTGGCCAGGGTAGCTGGATTATAGAATACATGAAGGAAAATTTAAGTAGTAAATTTAAATTTAAGAGTAAAATTCAAGAAGATTGGAAAAGGAGGAAGGGGCCAGGTTGTGAAGGGCTTCAAAGGCCATATAGAGAAGTTCATATTTGATCCCAAGCATAACAGAGTTTATTGAATAGGGGAATGACAGAATCTTATTTACATTTTAGGAAAATCACTTCAGGAGCTGATTACAGGATGGATTGGAGTGGAAAGAGACTTGAGGGAGGGAGATCAATTAGAAGGTTATTGTAATAGTTCAGGTGAGAGGTGATGGAGGTCTGTATTAGGGTGGTGGCTATATGATTGGAAAGAAGAGGATGTGTACAAGAGATATTGAGAAGGTAGAAACAAAATGTGACAACAGATAGGATGTGTGGGAAGAATGAAAATGAGGATTCAAGGACGACACAAATATTGCAAACCTAATGATGAGAAGACTTGTGGTACCCCTAACAGTAATAGGAAAGTTAGGAGGTGAACAGAATTCAAGGGAAATATAGTGAACTCTACTTGTACATATTGAGTTTGTGATGCCTATGAGACATTTAATCAGAAATGTCCAAAGACAGTTGTTGATTCAGGACTGGAGCTTAGCATAGAGAATAGGGATGGATATAAAGACCTGAGAATCATAGGC
The DNA here is from genome assembly GCF_900497805.2 of Vombatus ursinus. NCBI lineage: Eukaryota > Metazoa > Chordata > Mammalia > Diprotodontia > Vombatidae > Vombatus > Vombatus ursinus. The sequence goes on along the minus strand of NW_020950566.1, from coordinate 5,862,085 downwards.
ATAGAAAGGGTAGTTGAAATCAAGGGAACTGATAAAATCACAGAAAGAAGAAGGCCCAGCACTTGGGAGACACTCATGATTAATGCTAGGCATGATTTGGTGAAAGATCCAGCAAAGGAGATTGAGAAAAGTTGGTTAGATGGCTAGGAGGAGAAGCAGTGTCTTGAAGTCCAAGAAAGGTATCTAGAAGGAGAAGGTGATTAGAGCATTCCTCACATTGACATTAAACTGTTAACTGTTAACCTTTGGGTCTGGCCATTCAACCAGGGTCTGAATCCTCATAACTGCATCTGGCCAAATATCATCATATCATCCATAAGAATAACATGCCATACTCTTCATTCCATGCCGATTCTTTAGGATCACTACTTATTGGACATTATGGAAGAATGACACTACTAAAACAGAAAGCTATGGGTATCCCTCTGCCCGGGTATTTTGAGGAGAAAATCTTACCTCTAATCTCCTAGGATGTTATCCAAGAGAAATCTTGGCTGGAAACTGTGCAAGGGAGCTTTCTGTCTGAGACTATCCTATTGGATCTCATTGTCTTACATAAATGGATCAGACTCAAGGGTGTGCTAGTGTTAGCTTTAACCTTGAGAATTCAATTGTTAAATTTTCAGTGTGAGTATTTATATCACAGATATCAGCAATCACCACAAACCAGGGATTAATTTATTGTTTTGTTGATTGTCTAGGCTTAATATAATGTTAAAAACGCAAAATAAAATTTAAAAGTTTGTGTGGCTACTTTTTTTCCCCCTGGAGAGCCTTGTGATTAAACATTTACCAGAATGCCCCTATATTTCTCTATAAACCTTGCTTGAGCTCAGCAAAAGTGTAGTAGAAGGTTCAGGAAATGAAGTTATTACCAGATTGGAGGTCTGGTGACCGAAGGCTAATGATGATGATGACAATGATAATGATGATATATTAACATGAAAAAATATATTATTATTATCATTATTGTTTCAATTGGTATTTATATAGTGCTTTAAAGTTTGCCAAGTGCTTTATATCCCTTATCTCATTTGAGGGTCACAATACCCTTGGTTGTACTACTGTAGTGAGTTTTGAGGTAGACTTCCTGAGGCAGAGAGAAATGTTTGGAAACTGCAGGGGGTCCTTAGAAATGCAGTTTGAAAGAGACAGTGTTGTCTTTTTCCCTCCTTAGAAGGGACTCTGGGACTATCAGAGTGTTAATGCTCAGTGATGCATTTTGAATGGTGCTGTTCAACAGCTCCAGCTGGATTGGCTATGGAAGGTAGGTGATGCCACAGCACACAGAGCACATACCCAGAGTTAGTTCAAATATACTTTCAGATATTTATTACCTTTGTGATCCCAGGGCAAGTCACTTAAGCTTTCTCTGCCTTAATTCCTTATACTGTAAAGTAACACCTAATAATAATAATAGCACCTATCTCACAGGGTTGTTGTGAGGATGCAGTGCCTGATAAATAGTAGGTTCTTAATAAATACTTCTTTCCTTCTCCTCCCTCCCTCCCTCTCTATGGTATTGTCAAGAGCAACTGAATGAGAAGTGAATTCTATGGGGGACAGAGGATCTCTGGTAGAGAGAGGATGAGAAAATATTGATCAGTCAGGCAACTAGCAGTTATTAAGCACTTACTATGTGCTAAGGACTATGCTAAACACTGGAAATACAACAAGCAGAAAGTGAGACAGTCCCTGCCCTCAAAAAACTTACCTTCCAATAGGAGAACACAACACATAAAAAGAAGTTAAAAGGGGGGATAGGGTACAGTACAGCATGTCTTGAGTGGAGCTGGCAGAAAAATGAGACATGGCTGATCTGGCACCCTCCTTAAATGGAGGTTCTGGAAGGATCCAATCAATCAAAGGGAAAGCAAGAGGGGTGAAAAGTCCTTTCAATGGGTGGATACTAGGGCTGGAGTGAGGCTTCAGGATGAAAAGCTGGGGCATAGTAGAGGAAGACTGGAGAAAAATGAGGATATGGGAGATGAGACACACCAGTCTCTATTGGGACAAGTTGGTATTAATGTTCACCAGCATAGATGGAACAGCTATAACAAAAGCCTCAGCAATATCTGCTGTTTTCTCCCCTTCCCCACTCCCTTTGTTTCTTTCCAAGAGGACAGGTGTTTAAACTGAGAATTTTCTGTCCCATAAAGTTCTTTAATTGGGAATTTAATGAGTATCAAAGTAGGCTTATTTTATATAACTGATATATTTAATTGCTTCTGAGTTTTGATTTTTCCTTATTTGTATATAGAAGGGATACAACAGAGAGGAACAGTGTTTGGTATTAGTACAGAAATACAGAAAGTATGAAAGTGCCAGATCTGATCCAAAAATTCCAGGGTTTCTCCTGGTTGGGAGCTGACCTAAATCAAGAGAAAATCTTACGTTTCGACTATTACTAATTTAGGATAAAATTCCCAAAAGATATATATCTGGGCCAAGACTGGGCTATTAAATCATGTTTCCTCCTTCACTCCTTTCTCTTTCCCATCATGTGCAACACACATACATATGTATATATACATGCACAGACACATATATGTGTATATGTGTATATATATTTATGTATATATGTGTACATATACTCTCTGTAGGAGTAGATTTGAGAGCAGGGACCTAACCAAAGAGAAGAGAAAAGGTCTGAATGGTAACACCCACATTCCAAAAATGGGAGCCAGAGAAGGGGGTAATCTCTTGACCTTCTACTGTCAAACCTATATACAGACAGACACAAGAGGTTACATGACCATCAAAGTCAAGTAGCCTAGCTGAGAAACGCATTTGCCTAATATACTTATGTAATATGATGTGTAATAGCTACAAAGCTCCTCAGAAGATTATAGACTCCTTGATGGCAAGAACTATGTTTAATCTAAACTTTCTGTTATCCCAAATCCCTGGGCACAGTGCCAGTACACAGTAGTAGAGCCTAATCAATGATTCTTGATTAGATACTTTCCTGGAATGCTGTGCAACAGCCTTCACTTTTTATCAGTTCCAAGAGAAATGGCAAGAAAACAAGGCAATTCTAAGACTGTGCTTAGGGACCTCAAATTATGACACTTTGCCTGGCTTACTCTTCAGAGCTCATCTGACTTAGCTTGGGTCAGGAAGGGAAATCTGAATTTGGACATATAATAATCATCTCAAAAAGTTGATTGAAATTTTTACGGGCATATAAAAATTATCATAAAAGCTTCCCATGTAGTAATGAGAAATTTTAAGGATGTTATTTTTAGTATAATTATCGGAAAGAAAGAACAAAAGAGAGCAATTTGTGTAAAATAACTTGAAAATGAAGAAAAGAGATGCTACTTATGAGGATATTGTCCTTAAATTTCATAATCCTTCCTCTTAAGTAGTTAATGTTTTACACATGAATGATACCCTTATGAGAGTTTTTCAGGTACCATTTGTCCTAAGCACTATAGCTTTAGATAAATGCAGAAATTGAAAAAATAAAACAATTAAGAAATTTGGTCATTCAAAAACAATAAGGAAATGATTTTGCTAGAAATGAGAACTCTGTTGATGAAATTAAACTATTTTTATTCGGTTCAATGCCTTTTCAAAATGTTTCATTAATTTTGCGATGTCACTTTTGTAAGTTCTGGGCTATGTATTGCTTCTGCCTCACTCAACTCCTGCCCCACTCCAACTTGTATAACCAAGATAAAACAAAGGCTATACCTAAAGGATATGCATGATAACATATGGAGCTAGAAAGACTGGGACAAAGGAATGATGGAATAAGGCAGTAGGGTAAAGAAATACCAATGGTGAGAGACAGACAGAGAGACAGACAGACAGACAGACAGAGGAGGCAAGGAGATATCGATTCAACAAGTATTTATTTATTGAGAACCAACTATGAGCAAAATGCTATCCTAGATGCTAGGGATGCAAAGGAAAAAATAAAGAAAAAATTGGAGGGTAAGAGAATATGATTGAGAGATGTTCCTTTGCCCTTCTCTCACTCTCAGCATTGAACACTATTGAGTCTAGACAAAGCAGATAGCCTTAACTACAGAACTGAGGGTCAGCATACTATGGAGGTATAAGGATCAGCAGGAAGTTGGAGAGGCAGAGAGGAGAAGAAGGAGGAACATTCTTACACCCAACAATGTGCAGCAGGGAACAGTGAGTAGGAGAGGAAGAATAAAAATAGCTAGTAACCCAAAGGGAAATGAAGAGCTACATGGTAGGTATAAATAGTCTATAGCACATTACCAGTGGTAATTTGAATATAAGAAACTGCATAAAACACACTAAAACATGTGTGTGTAACTGAACCTGCCATATAATGAGTGAAAGATCAAAGATGGCAAACCCATTGCACTATCTTAAAATAAGGAGCACAAAGGCTCAAAGAATGAGAACATATGGAACTGACACTCTATGGAAAATTTATGGTAGGTAAGAATCTCACAGGATAAGAGGGTAGGGATTGGCCACAAGCTATACCAATGAAGGAGAAGAACTACATTAAATGGGATTTTTTAATGTATCAAAGTGTCACGGTAATTCAGGGGAATAAAATGGGAATTTGACCTTAGTTACCTTGTCTGAACAATACCATTTCCAAAAGACGGTGAAGGTATCAGGAGAAGCAGAATATGGTATACAGGATTCTTTTTAACCCTGTTTTTCCTCACGAATGATACCCAAATTAATCAGTGACTTTTTTGTCCACCTATATGTTCCTTAGATGCTTACCTTACCCCTCCAAATCATACGTATATGTTTTGTTGATTAAATTTTGACATAATTTTAAATCTTATTTTATTGATCTTTTGTTTTAATATCACTTTTATTTCCATCTATGTATGTATAATATGTTATTTATGCTGTGTCTGTGTATATGTGTGTGTGTGCATGTGTGTACACAAGGTACAAATAACCATTTTTTGTTGTTTCCATTTGATTGTGGTAGCTATTATCACATTGATTTCCTGGTTCTGCTTAATTAACTTAGCATCAGTTCATATAAACTCTCTTGGAAATTAATACATCCTTTCTTTCCTCTCTTCCTTCCTTTCTTTCTTTGAGACCAACTTTATATCCACTATGTTATGATGCCTTCCTATTTGGGTTCTTAAAAATTTATTTGTCTATTTTTTTGGCTACATTCTCTCTCTGTCTGTCTGTCTCTCTCTCTCCCCTCTCCCTCTCTCCCTCCTCCCCTCTCTCTCTGTTTCTCTTTGTCTCTGTCTCTCTGTATGTCTCTCTGTCTCTCTGTGTCTCTCTGTCTCTCTCTCTCTCTCTCTTTCTTACTCCTCCCCAGGATATCCCTAAAGCATCAGTATATTTTTAAGCTCTTAAAGATTAAAACTCTACTAAGATTTTTGGAACACCAAGTATATATTTAAATACTGGATCTCCCCAACTTTCATAGGTAAGAAATCCAAGATCCCACTTAGATTGTCAGGGGAACTTTGACCTGCTTAATTTCCAACCTGAGCTGGTTTATTCCTCCTTAGTCAACCCAATGGCCTCTTCCTCTCAGGGGTATATTATAGTATTCCTGAACTTAGCACTAACATCCGATTGTCTTGGTTCACTGCAGCTAAGAACTCCCCAGCTCAAGTGATACACTAGACTCAGCCACCCTAGTAGCAGGTGTGTGCCACAACACCTGGCTCTTTGTTGTAGTTTCTTACAGTTCAATAATATTCCATTATAGTCACAATTTGTTCAGCTATTACCCAGTTGATAGATATTCATTTTGCTTTCAGTTCTTTGTTACCAGAATTAGTCAATCCATAAACATTTATTAAATACCTATTATGTGCCAAGCACTATGCTAAGCACTGGGGATACAAGAAGAGGCAAAAGACAGTCCCTGCCCCCAAGGAGTTTTACAATCTGATGGGAGAGACAACCTGCAAACAAATAAATACAAAGCAAGCTATGTACACGATAAATAGGAGATAATTAAGAGAAGGAAAGCACTGGAATTTAGAGAGATGATGGAAGGTGATATTTCATTTGGGACTTAAAGGAAGTTAGGGAGGTTAGTAGAGGGGAGGAAGGAGAGTGTTCTAAACATAGGGGGCAGTCAGAGAAAATACCCAGAGACAAGAGATGGAGTATTTTGTTCATAGAACAGCTAGGAGGCCAGTATAAGAAGACTGGAAAGGCAGGAGGTGGCTAGATTATGAAGAAGTTTGAATGACAAACAGCATTTTGTATTTTCTCCTGGAGATAATAGGAAGCCACTGGAGTTTATTGGGTAAGGAGTTGGCATTATTAGACCTACGCTTTAGAAAAATCTCTTTAGTGGCTGAATAGAGGATGGATTGGAGTGGGGAGGGACTTGAGGCAGACAGACCCACTAACAGGCTATTGCAACAATCCAGGTGTGAGGTGATGAGGGCCTATGCTAGAGTAGTGGCAGTGTCAGAAGAAAATACAATATGGGGTATATTCAAGAGATATTGCAAAGGTAAAATAATAGATTGCATATGATGAGAAGGGAGGATGAGAGATAGTGAAGAATCCAGGATGACTCCTAGGTTGGTAGATGGAGGGACTAGGAGGAAGGCATTGCCCTCTATAATAACAGGGAAAATAAAAAGAAAGGGATGGGGAGGGTTTGAGAGGAAAGATAATGAGTTCTATTTTGGACATATTGAGTTCAAGACTTCTTCAGGGCATCTGGTTTGAGATGTTTGAAAGTTAGTTGGAGATGCAAGCCTGGAGATCAGCAGAATTTGGGGCAGGATGGATAGATTTGAGAATCCTTAGCATAAAGATGGTAAATCCATGAGAGTTGATGAAATGACCAAAAGAAGTAGTAGAGAGGGAAAAGAGAAGACCCAGGATAGAACCCAGAGATATACCTGTGGTTAGAGGATGTGATCTGGAGGAAGATCCAGCAAAGGAAACAGAGGATCAAAGTCTACAGAGAGTTCAAGGAGAATGAGGATTGAGAGAACGTAACTTTGGAGAGAGCAATTTTGGTGTAATGATAAGGCCAGAAGCCAGAATGTAAGGGGTTAAGAAGAGAAAGAAAGAGAAGATGAATTGGAGGCACCTATTGTAGATTTTTTTTTTTTAGAAGAGTTTAGATACAAAGGGCAGAAGAGATATAGGACAATAGTGCTATATAAATCATCATGTATATGGGCTCTTTCTTTCTTTTACTTCCTTTCACATGTGCCTAGAAACGGGAATCTCTGGGTCAAAGAGTATAGACATTTTAGCCACTTTGTTATTTAGCATAATTTTAAATTGCTTTCCAGAATGGTTGAGCAAATTCACAGTTCTATCAACAGTGTATTCATGTTCTTATCTCCTTCAAAATTATTTAAAGATTTTGTTATTTCCTTTTTTATTTTTAAAGGCAATTGGGATTAAGTGACTTGCCCAGGGTCACACAGCTAGTAAGTGTCAAGTGTTTGGACTGAGGCCAGATTTGAACTCTGCTTCTCTTGACTTCAGGGCCAGTGCTCTATCCACTGCGCCACCTAGCTGCCCCTTGAATATCAGATTCTTATCAGAGATATTTAGTGAACATTTTTTCACCAATTGATGTTTCCCTTCTTATCCTGGCTGAATTGATTTTATTCATGCAAACACTTTTCAGTTTCAAGAAATCAAAATTATTTTATCTTTCATGATTATCTATAGATCATTTTTGATTAAGAATTTTCTCTTTAAGCCACAGCAGCAAAATGATAAGTCGATCTGGTTCTTTTCTATTTTTTTCCCCCCGATCTGATATTCAGGTCACATATCCATTTTGTGCTTACTGTAGTTTATAGCATAATTGTTTATCTAAATCTGATTTCTGCCAAACCACCTTTCAATTTTCCCAAAAGTTTTCATCAAATGGGGAGTTTTCCCCCAAGTAATGTATGTTTTCTGTTTTATCAAATACTGAGTTATTAAGTTCAGTCATTTCTAATTTGAACTTTTGAAGCCTTATTCAATGATCTATTTATTTGTTTTGAACTAATACCAACTGGTTTGAAATTACTGCTTTATAATATAAAATGAAGCCTTAAAAGACAAGTCCCCTTTCATAACTACTCTATTTTTCATGATTTCCCTGGAGATTCCATGTTTTTCTGATGAATACATTTTGTTTGTTTTGTCTAGCTCTATAATGTATCCCTAGGTAGAGGATAGTGTTATACCACCAAATCCATAAATTTATGTAGGTAGTATATACATGTATGTATATATGTGTGTGTATACCATACACACATACACATCTATATATTACTGACAGTTGTGTGTACCTCTATGCATATGTATACACACATACATATACATATATACACATATATCATATATACATTTAAACACACATATACATATACATGCATACATACATTTTATATATATATGTGTGTGTGTGTGTGTGTGTGTATATGTATATGTATATATATATGGAGGCAGCTAGGTAGCTCAGTGGATATAGTGCTGGTCTTGGAGTCAGGAAAACCTGAGTTCAAATCCAGCCTCGGACACTCACTAGTTGTGACTCTGGTCAGGTCAATTAACCTCTATTTGCCTAATCTACTGGAGAAGGAAATGGCAAGCAACTCCAGAATTGTTGGCAAGAAAATCCCGTTCTGGGTCACAAAGAGTCAGGCATGACTGAAGAACAATGTGAATGTGTGTGTGTATAAAATCTCCAAGTATTTGTAATCTTTTGCTTCTTTAAAGAGTGTTTTGTAATTACATTTATAAAAAAATTTGAACATGCTTTGGTAGACTAACGCTTATCTTTTAAAGCCCAACTCAAATGCTACCTCCTCCATGAAGATGCCCCAGTTGCTTTAGTGAGTAACATTATTTCCCTCCTTAAACCTCACATAATATATTTCTTCGATACTTGTCACATTATTTTATATCATAGTTACAAATGTGACTTGTTCCTCTCCTAAAGTAAGTTCCATGAAGAGAAGAACTGTATCTTATCTAAATTTCATATACAACCTTCCCCTACTCCCATCTTCAACCCCAATGCTTAGGACAAGGCTCTGCATACACTAAGTACTAAATAGTCTTTTGACCTTGTTGTTGATTTTATATTTATTTTTCAATAACATTGCCATAGGAAGGAATAGGGAGATAAAAGAAAACAAGTTTTTAGTGGAAGATAATTTGTGGGAATGTGTAGAATAGATTGGAGGAGAAAATAATATTTTCTCTGGGTCTGTCTGGGGATAAAAATAAGGAACTGGTTAAGTCAGAGGCTGTGACCAAGACCTGTGCAATGCAGGATAAAGAACAAGAATGATATGTAGTGGTGTTCTAGTTTCTTTAAAAACTGGGGTGCTCTCTGTGAAAAAGTCAGTAAATGCTTTAAGAGTAGACTTTTATTAAGCATATTTTAACTCACACAAGAAGAGCTGAGAGTCTGAACTGTGACATCCAAGACAGAGCAAAGGACTTATCCAATGGGGTTAGAGGTTCATGAAATCTTAATTATGATGGACTTTAGGATAGAGCAGAAGGAAATGGAAACATAAAGCATTTCCTTTTCTCATACTTGAAAATTTTTTTTATTATTGATTTTAGCTGTCAACATTCATTTCCACAAAATTTTGAGTTCCAAATTTTCTCCCCATTTTGCCCCTCACCCCACCCCAAGAGAGCATGCATTCTGAATACCCCTTCCCCTAATCTGCCCTCCCTTCTATCCCCTCCCTTCTCTTATCCCCTTCCCCTTCTGTTTTCTTGTAGGGCAGGATAGATTTTTATACCCCATTGCCTATATATCTTATTTCCCAGTTGCATGTAAAAACAATTTTTAACATTTGTTTTTAAAACTTTGGGTTCCAAATTCTCTCCTTTCCTCCATCCCCACCCACCCTCATTGAGAAGGCAAGCAATTCGACACAGGTTATACATGTGAAGTCATGCAAAACACTTCCATATTAGTCATGTTGTGAAAAACTAACTATATTTCCCTTCATCCATTCCCACCCCCTGTTCCTGCCCCTCCTCAGAAGTGTTTGCTTTTGATTGCCCCCTCCCCCTCATCCCCTTCCCTTCTATTTTCCTGTAAGGTAAAATAGATTTTCATACCCGATTGCGCGTATATGTTATTCTCTCCTTCAGCCAAATCTAATAAGAATAATATTTGCTCATTCCCTTTCACCTTCCCCCACTTCCCTTTCATTGTAAAAGCTTTTTCTTGTCTGTTTTCTGTGACAGAATTTACCCCATTCTACCTCTCCCTTTCTACTTCTTCCAGCATAATCCTCTCTCAACCTTTAATTTTATTTTTTAGATATCACCCCTTCATCTTCAACTCACCCCTGTGCCCTCTATCTATCTATCTATCGATTGATGGATCAATCGATAGCTATAGATATAGATATAGATATATTTTTCCCTCCAACTACCCTAATACTGACAAATGTGTCATGAGTTACAAATATCATCTTTCCATCTAGGACTGTAAACCATTCAACTTTAATGAGTCCCTTAAGATTTTTCTTTGCTAGGGGCTGGCACAGTGGATAGAGTTCTGGCCTTGGAGTCAGGAGGATCTGAGTTCAAATCCAGCCTCAGACACATAACACTTACTACCTGTGGGACCCTGGGCAAGTCACTCAACCCCATTGCTTAACAAAAACAAAATAAAACCAAAAAAAAAAAAGATTTCTCTTTGCTGTTTACCTTTTCATGCTTTTCTTGAGTCTTGTATTTGAAAATCAAATTTTCTATTCAGCTCTGGTCTTTTCATCAAGAATGCTTGAAAGTCCTCTATTTCACTGAATGTCCATTTTTTCCCCTGAAGGATTATACTCAGTTTTGCTGGGTAGGTGATTCTTGGTTGTAATCCTATCTCCTTTGCCCTCCAGAATATCATATTCCAAGCCTTCTGGTCCCTTAATGTAGAAGCTGCTAAATCTTGTGTTATTCTGATTGTGTTTCCACAATACTTGAATTGTTTCTTTTTGGCTGCTTGCAATATTTACTCCTTGACCTGGGAACTCTGGAATTTGGCTATAATATTCCTAGGGGTTTTCCTTTGAGGATCTCTTTCAGGAGGTGACCAGTGGATTCTTTCCATTTCTATTTTGTCCTCTGGTTCTAAAATATCAGGGCAGTTTTCCTGGATAATTTCTTGAAAGATAATGTTTAGGCTCTTTTTTTCATCATGGCTTTCAGATAGTCCAATAATTTTTAAATTCTCTCTCCTGGATCTATTTTCCAGGTCAGTTGTTTCTCCAATGAAATATTTCACATTGTCCTCTATTTTTTTTAATTCTTTTGGTTTTGTTTTATAATGTCTTGATTTCTCATAATGTCATTAGTTTCCATTTCCTCCATCCTAATTTTTAAGGAAGTATTTTCTTCAGTGATCTTTTGGACTTCATTTTTCATTTGGCCAAATCTGATTTTTAAGGCCGCCTTCTCCTCACTGGTTTTTTGGACCTCTTTTGCCATTTAGGTTAGTCTATTTCTGAGATGTTATTTTCTTCAATATTTTTGAGGATCTCCTTTAGCAAGCTATTGACTTTTTTCATGATTTTCTTGCATCACTCTCATTTCTCTTCACAGTTTTTCCTCTACTTGTCTTGCTTGCTTCTTAAAATCCTTTTTGAACTCTTCCATGGCCTGGGACTGATTCATATTTTTCTTGGAGGTTTTGCATGTAGGAGCTTTGACTTTTGCTCTTCTTCTGGTTGTATGTTTTGATCTTGTCACCAAAGTAAGATTCTACGGTCCGACTTTTTTTGCACAGTTTGCTCATGATCCCAGTCAATTATTTGACTTTTAAACTCCTTGTTAAGGTAGGGGTCAGCTTCCAGTGTGGAGAATGTATTGTCCCTAGCTTTGAGGGTTTTGTGCAGCTGTTTTCAGAGATACTTCTAGGGACCTGTAAATTTTCAGTTCTTCCAAGGTGGTTTGATGAAAGGTGAGGGGTTTAATCCTTTCCTGTCCTCGGCTCTGATCTATGAGTGACCACAAGCACTCTTTTCTGGCTTAGAACTGTGAGGAGGATTTCCTCTCTACTGCCACCACAAGCTCCACCACGCCAGCACTCTTCCTTGCCCCAAGGCCACTACCCAGAATTGTGACTCAGATCCAAGCAGGGGCAAAGCAAGAAAATCCTGCCTCAGCACCAGCAAAGAGATACCTGCAACCACCCTCTGATCAGTCACTCGTTTCCCCCTCTGTCTGTGGACTGAGAGCTCAGAAAGCAGCCACCTCCCCAGGGCTGCGCCAGGACAGGGGCCAGACTGAGCTCCTTGCTCACCATGGTCCACAGACCTTTCCTACTGTCCTTCTAAGTTGTCTTTGGTGTTTGTGGGTTGAGAAGTCTGGAAACCATCACAGCTCCCCTTGATTCAGTCCTCTGAGGCCTGTTACATGTTTGCTGAGGCCCCATCTTTGTTTATGTGACCCATGCTCCTCTCCTACCCTGGGCTCCTCTCCCAGCCTGGCACAATAGACTTTTCCAATCAACCATCCAGGTTGTCTTGGGCTGAAAATTTGTTTCACTCTGTCTGGGTTCTGCTGCTCTTGGATTTGTTTAGAGTAATTTTTTTTACAGGTATTTGGAGGGGACTAGGGGAGAGCTCAAGCAAGTCACTACTTTTACTCTGCCATCTTGGCTCCACTCCCAAAGCATTTCCAATGATTATAAATACCAGTCAGCCATTTGGGAGCATCTAGGTCCAACAGGTAGAGTAGGAATAACATCTGAGTCTTTAAGACACAGCCCTAGGGAAATGGAACCTAATCTCAGATAAGCAACCTAAGCTATATTTTAATAACTGAGTCATCAGAGTCTCACCCTTCCAGTGAAGAGACCTCCAACTCTGAAGAGGCACTCATGTGGATGGTAATATGTGACCAATCTTCTCAATCTTCATTTGGCTGATCATACACCTCTTGGGGACAGGGCAAGGCCCCCATATTTGTGATGACTACATTATAGTCCCTTTCTTTCTAGTAATATAATGAAAGAGATAGAATAAAGAAAAGCATAAAGACATTAAATTTACCTTGCAATAAATTTTAATGAACAGTTGGTAGCACACTATTTTCTTTCACCTGGAATAGCTGAGAATTATTTTTGCCTGAAAGCTTGTAGAAAATTATTCAAGAACAAGAACTGACCTTTTCAAACAAATTACTCTAATGCATGTAAAAATTACAGGAGAATGAATGAGTCAAAATTTATTCATGAACACAGAACCAAAGGGAAGTATTCAACACCAGTGCTTGTCTGAGATGGTCTCAAAACCGCTGGGATTACAAGCAAAAACAGAATTCAGTTGAATCTCCTTGAGAGATTTTAAGCGCTAGATACTGGTGAAGATGATAGCTCCTCTTTGGACTGATTGTCAGGAAACCGCTGTTAGGCTTTCTTTATTCCTCATATCCCTTGATAATTCAGAAGCAGCACTTCAGGTATGCTGGAAGCAGGAGGAATGACAAGCTAGTTTTACTTTTTTAAGAAGCCTTTTAATTTCATTCAGTTTCTGAGGGTATGAAAGACTCTCCAGAACACCCTTCACAGATCCTCCTACATACTCCCTTTTATCACTCAATGAATCCACAAGCATTTATTAAGTTCCTACTATTTGTAGTTCTCCTTTGAGAAACCCAGGAGATCTAAGAGCTGGAGAGAGCATCAGTATGTCACTTGGAGTGTCTTAGAGTTATGCTTAATTTGGAGAAGAGTGATTGAGTTCCTCATGCCCAGGAATGTGCAAGTAAATGTTTGACAACCAGCCCTCTAGGGGAAAATATGTACACATGCCACATCTATAAATTTAACCGTATTCCCAACATTTTCTCTATCACTTTTTAAAAGTCTAGACAATTAGAAAAACAACAAATCAAGCTCTGATTTGTAGTATTTGCCAATGTCTCAAGTTATAAAGATTATTTAAAAATTATTTCCTGAGAGCTTTATGAGTTGGTTCCATCTAGCATCCCCCTGCCAAAAACACTCATGGAGGAGGGACTTTGACCTTGACTCTCAAATCCTTAGTGGCCTTTGAGACAAGGAATTTGTATGTGCCAGAAACTATGCTAAAATCTAGGAATACAAACAGAAAAGAAACAGCCCCTACTACGCTCAAGGAGATTACTTTCCACGGGGAGAGCCAATGTGTACATGTTTAAGTACATTGAATATATATAAAATAAATACACAGTAGTTTATTGGGGAAGGGCAGTAATGGTCACGGGGAGAAAGATCAGGAAAGACCTTTCTGAACTGATCTCTGAAGACTCTGGGAGACGTAGCTGGGGAGGAAACATTCTAAGCAGAGTGCACAGTTTATGGAAAAACACAGGGATAAGGTGTGTAAGAAATAGTTTACCTACTAATTTGAAGGCTTTCCCCTTCATCCTCAATTGCCAGAAGTGAAGAGTCTGAGGGTGAGCAACTCCATGGTAGTGGAGGAGAGGAGAATCCTTCCAATTTCCTCTTTTACTAATCTTCTTTCTCATAAGATATTTGACCAAAGCATGTTAGTTAATATGTAGATCCTAGTTATGAAGATAATCTCCAACACAGACTAACAGTGGCACTTGGACAATCTGTGACTATCATTCTTAAGCTTCCCTACTTATCTATTCCCAATTGTCCAAGGAAAGTTAAGAGGACAAGCTACTGGTACCACATATGGCTCCCATTGCCTAATGAGAAGCAGGTAGAAAAGGGAGAAAAGGACTGTGGAACACTGAACTTCCTCAAATAATGACAATAGTATTAGTAGCAACTTCTATTGTTTATAGACAGCTATTGTTTATAGACAGCCCATTTCTCCTCAAGTATTCCTAACTTAAGTCACATCTATTTTCCTTACTATTTGGGAAATATTTGGGGGATGGCACAGCAATTGTAGGGAAGCAAGGTGGCACAGTGGATAGAGTGCCAGGCCTGAAATCAAGAACACATCTTCCTGAGTTCAAATCTGATCTCAGAAACTTACTAGCTGTGTGACCCTGGGCAAGTCACTTAACTCTGTTTGCCATTCCTTATCTGTAAAATGAGATGGAGTAGGAAATGGCAAACCACTTCCATATCTTTGCCAAGAAAACCCCAAATGGGGTCAGGAAAAATTGGAAATGACTGAACTAAATGAACAATTACAACAGTAGCAATTGTAAAAGTGTCATCTGTTTGTGTGTATGTGTATGTGAAAAGCATTTTGCCCTTTTATAACAGGTCTTAGTACAGGATTCCTTGACCTTTTTCATTTCATGGATCCCCTGGAAGTCTGATGAACCTATGGACCCCTTCTTAGAATAATTTTAAGCGTATAAAATACAATTACAAAAGAAATCAATTCTCCTGAAGTAGTTATTGAAATATTTTTAAAAATCACAGATCCTAGGTTAAAAACCCCTGTTTTAGGGAGTCTATTCCCATAGCAATACTAAATGTGCTCTTTGGAAGAAAAAACAGTCTCAATATACTATATCTGGCAGAAAATGTTTCGACAACTCCATTATTTCTACTGTCTTTCTAGGAAATTCTTGAGGGGATATAAAAATAATAATGCTAAGAGAATTTTACCTGCTTCCTTTTGAGAACTTTCACACTGGAATGAAAACCAAGCTAGAACTCTGAGCAACACCTCATAGGAACAATGTGGTAAGTCTATCTTTTTTTCTCTCTCACTATAAAATTCATGTAAAATTACAGTGCATTGGAAAACACATGTGTTGAAGAAATAGCCTCAGTTGTATTTTCATCAACTAGTCAGCAGTAATGATACCAAACTGTTCAGAAAATAATAATCAAACTGAGGTAATCTTACTTGTTCTCATTCACAACAATTTGATAAACGCACAGAGCTAAAAGCATGAATTGATACTCTAAACACTTGAGTCCTGTCAAATCTGATGCATTCAGTAATGCTTCATTAAAATGGTTTCACTGAAGTAGATTTTTTTATTATTTAATTTTTTTTTCAGAAGAGAGTCTGTGGCAGATGGTAAAGGGAAACAGCCTCCTATTTCCCTAGCCAAATGAGCAATTACTCTACCTAGCTCCAAATTATCCCTTAAGACTCAATTCTTCTCTACTATTGTGGAGTATAAAATGAAGAAAGGAATGGTTTCAGAGAAACCTGGGAAGACTTATATACACTGATGGAGAGCAGTATGAGCAGAAGCAGGAGGAAAATCTATATGATAACAACAATATTGTAAAGACAACATTGAAAGACACAGGAACTCTAACCCACACAGTGACCAAATACAGGTTCAGAGGATTGATGATGATATCCTGATAGAGAAGTGATGGACTCAGTGAAAAATGAGACATTGTTTTGGGACGTGACCAATGTGGAAATTTGTTTTCACTTGGATACACGTGTTTGTAATGGGTTTTGTTTTTCTTGCTTTCCTGTGGAAGGGGGGAAGAGGGAGGAGGTGGGAGAGAGAATGTCGAACTTTGTGAAAATAAATAAAATTGAATTTCAAAAAAGGACTCAGTTCTTCACATTAATGCCTCAAGGTGCAAGGAGTAACCTTTAGGACACAGCTCAGCAATAGTTGATACAAGGACTCATCCATAAATAGTGCTGCACCCAGGGTGTGAAATTAGCGGGACCAATGCTGGATAGAAGTTTGGTCTAAGTCCACCCTACCCAGACATCAGGATGGAAGAGGCAAGAATATGCTCCTGAAGTGTTTGGGGGGGAAATGCTTGTATTTTTGTTTTTTGTTATATCTTAGATACAAATATTCCTTTGTAAAACCTGGTGGGTGGGAGGTGGTACTCAGTTCTTTTAAGGCATATCCCGATGTATCATGTTGTTTATGAAAAAACTGGTTAGAAAGCAATCAGTAACCCGCAAGGTCCCTTACCTTGAGCTTTTACCTGATGGTTGAACTTTAAGCCCTGATTATAGTATGCACTGGAATGGACAACCCATAGAGATTGCTGATCAGTATACATTTATATTGGGGACAGACAGTATAAATGGACAGGTTGGCCTCAGAATTAAATAAGAAGAGGAGAATAACCTGTATTTCCTTCAGGAAATTGCACATCTCCTTTAATGACCCCAAATTTGCCCTTGAAACAAAGGTCCATCTATTTGAAGATCAATATTATACCAGAGTTGTTATAGGGCTACAAGACATGAAACACAATAATCGCTGAAGACCTAAAAAATGAGTATCACACGGAGGGCAATGGGGAGCTTCGTGGTCTCCTGAGCAGGCTTCAAAGTATAGTAAATAAAGAACTTCAAAAATGCACAGGTGTAGAGGATGTCATCAGGGAAAGGTGTGATTGAAAAAGAAGATGGGCTGGTCCTATAGCAAGGGTGAGGAATAAAAAGTGGATAATCTGTCTTTTCCAGTGGTATCCTAGCAACACCACGAGAAATCAGGGAAGGTCTCTAGAACGTTGGGAGAAACCCCCCTATGGTGAATTAATGGGAAGACAGAGACAAGAGACAAGAAAGGATGGGCAGATAGTCTTTTCTCAATTTCCATTCTTCTCAACTTCTCTGCAATATTTGAAACTGTGAGTCATCCATGTATGGATTTTCATGACACTACACTCTGTCTCTGTCTCTCTGTATCTCTATGTTTCTGTCTCTCTCAGTTTTCCTTCATTTCTGACTTCTCCTTTTCTGTGTCCTCTATTGGATCATCATCCATGTGGTTTTCCCTAAATGTAGCTGTCCCTTTCCCAATCCCCACCAGACCTTCCTCTCTTCTCTCTCTACTTTCCCTCCCATGGTGACTTCATGAGCTCCAATGACTTTAATTGTCATCTCTATACAGATGATTCAGAGATCTATGTATCCATTCCTAATCTCTCTCCTGAATCTAGTCCCACATCACTATATTTTTATTTTAAATTTCCCATTGTTTGTATCCTGCTATTTATCTTTGCTCTTACATTTAATTAAATTCCTTTGCTTAAATTAATCTGAACTCTGGTTTGGTCTGGTTAAAAAATCATATGGGGATTCACGAATTATTATGAATAGGCAGTTGGTGTTTCAGTGAATAGAGCATGAGACCTGGAGGCAAGAGGACCTGAGTTCAAATCCAGCCTCAGACACTTACTAACTGTGTGACCTTGGGTAAGTCACTTAACCTCTGTTTGCCTCAGTTTCCTCAACTAAGGTAGGGATAATAATAGCACCTACCTTGAAGGGTTACTGTGAGAATCAAATGAGATAATATTTGTAAAAGTATTTAGCTCAGTGCTTGACATATAATAGGAGCTTAATAAATGCTTGTTCCTTTCCTTCTTCTCCTTCCTGATTCCAAGTCCAACATTTGGCTTCAGTGTCTATTACATAAAAGTACTTCAGGGAAAGATCACAGTTTTCCTCACTTAGTGTAATAGCACTACTCATGTTCTTAGTTTCCCTTTCCATATTCACACTCATATAAAAGGGGAAGGTTTACAGAATTTTATTCCTACAAGTATCAAACAGAAAATTATTTTGGACATATAGTCAATACTGGACAATATATGCTTATAGTAAGAAAGCAGTTTTCATACTCTAATCCCTAATGTGGTTCTGTAATGCTGCCTATATTGGACTAGAACTTAGCATCATCTCTTTTCTCTTTCACACAAAAAATGATAGTTTTCTTTCAAGGAAATCAGGGTGTTATTCAATTGCCCTCTTCGCTATACTCTCTATATGACATTGGAAGATTGTGGCAAAATTTGGTTGCCTGGAAAAGTTCATCAGTATTCTATGACAATCCCATGATGGCATGCTTGCACAGGTTCTAGATAATGGACAATGCTCTCATACTTTCAGGGAACCAGAGCTATATGTTTGCTTCCATTCACTTTAGCATGATGTTTTCAGCAATATTGTATGATGTCTTCAATGAGGACAAAAGCAGCATCAAGGTCAGCTACCCCACTGATGGTAAATTATTTAACTTTAAAAGACAACAATCCAAAACTAAAGTGGAGAGAGAATTGGTGTGTAACTTTTTGTTTGCAGATGATTGTGCACTCAATGCAGCCTCTGAGGCTGAGATACAACGGAGTGTGGATTGACTATGTTACTTGTGCTAATTTTGGCCTGACAACACCAAGAAAACACAGATTCTCCACCAGTGAGCACTGCACCATACTTAAGTAGAATCATTGGTTACAGCAAATAGAGAAATTTTGAATGCTATGGATAAGTTGGCAGTACACTTTCCAGGGATGTACACGTAGATGATGAGGTTGACAAATGCATTGCCAGAGCTAGCTCAGTGTTTAGATGCCTCCAAAGGAAAGTATAGGAGAAAAGACATATTAGGCTGCCTACTAAACTGAAGGTCTACAGAGCCATTGTGCTGACCTCATTGTTGTATGCATGTGAAACCTGAACAGTTTAGCAGCACCATGCCGGGTAACTGAATCATTTCCATTTGAATCGTCTTAGGAAGATTCTGAAGATCACCTGACAAGATCAGGTACCAGACACTGAGGACCTTTGAGTTGAATTGCC
Organism: Vombatus ursinus; assembly: GCF_900497805.2. Lineage (NCBI taxonomy): Eukaryota > Metazoa > Chordata > Mammalia > Diprotodontia > Vombatidae > Vombatus > Vombatus ursinus. The sequence continues at coordinate 5,842,646 of NW_020950566.1, read as the reverse complement.
AAGCATTCAAACTCTACTGCAGAGAGCACAACTACAATGGGTTGGCCACACTGTTCAAATACCAAACAAACATTTGCCTAAAAGACTGTTCTACAGAGAACTCACACAAGGTAAGCACTAACACAGAGGACAGAAGAAGCAATACAAGGACATTTTCAAGGTCTCTCTGAAGAACTCTGGTTTCAATTGTGAGACATGGGAGACACTGGCACAGAACTGCCCAGCATGGCATGCCCATAGCAAAGAAGGTGCTGCGCTCTATGAGCAAAGCAGGATTGCAGTACTTCAAAAGAAATGTGACGAGCAAATTTAGAGACAACTCCACTCCAAATGTTTATATGGACTATTTGTGCCTGACTTGTGGTAGAGCCTTTAGATTTGGTATTGGTCTGATCGGCCATGTTTGGACACAATGTACCCTGACCCCAACATAGTGATGTCATTTTGGTGTTCGAGCATAAAGGACACCAACATGACATTATATTTCCTACTTCCATACCTTCACAGAAATGCCTCTCCATGTCTAGAAACCTTTCCTTCCTAACTTCTACCTCTGGCACGAGGCCTTTCTTGACCTGTTCTACTTATTAGCACTATCTCCCTCTTGAAATTAATTTGTATATCTGCATATACTTTGTATAATGAACTGTGTGCATGGTGGATCATGTTAAACAAACATAAGCAACTTAAAGTTAAGAACTGTTTTATTTCTGTCATTGTATCCCAGGGGACTAAGCATAGAGACTTGTATATAGAAAACACATAATCCATGTTTGTTGAATTCAGCCAAGGAACTTGTTCGTTCTGACATATGTTTCAATTCTAAGGCACCAAGTTAAAGACTCTCATAGCCCAAATATTCTACTTTTCCCTAGTATCCTTCTACTTAGTGCCACTTACCTTGGACTGCATATGATGGTTCTCTCCAATTCTCTCCTGTTTCCTGTGCTTGTTTTAATGAGGAATTATTACAATTATTCCAAATCCTCTTGTTCATCTCATCTTAGGTTACCTTCTACAACTGAACTTACAGTCCTTTCTCTTTTTTTAAAACTTCTAAGATTTTAAAAAAATTCTTTACAGGACCTCTCAAAAGCTCCCTTGTTTTTTCTAAACTCTTTTATCCAAGGTGGGTTCTATCTCCCCATTAATGAGTCTTCCCCCTCTGATTTCACGTCTGCCAAAAAAAAAAAGAAAAAGAAAGAGAAAAGATAAGCTTATTAAATAGTGGTTCAGCACAGCTGTACTGAACTCTAGTTCCAATACTGGCATGTCTGATCACCCCTACTGCTTCAGAGACTTGGAAAAAGGGGATATTTTCATCAGACTGTGCTGAAGTTGGCACCGTTACTGACAGAAATCTCATTTGTCTCTGGCTTCTAGGTCCCTCATTATTGAGTAAGAGTGTTATCAATACCAGACAGTGGGCTACTGAAGACTGTTCCCTCTGGAATGGCAAGCCTGGGTACTTCATGTTGTTTCCCAGGACACAGTTTGAGCAGCAGAGAATACACAATCTCTGGAAATTGGAGGGGTCCAGCTAAGCAGGTCAATTCACAAGTAGAGACTAAATATCAGAGAAGAGACCCCTATTTGGATTTACTTTTCCTCTTGGAAAAATGAATAATTTTGCTAAATTGTGGTAGAGGTATTACTTTAAACTAAAATATATTTTAAACATTTTCTGTATCAAGGTTCAGATTACTTCATACTTTGACATTTACATTTTTCATTCTGGCTATAATTTACCTCTGTAAAATGAAGCTGGTAACATTATAAAATGTGAGTTGTTCCTTATACACTTTCCAACATTTCACCCAAACTGTCATAGTTATTTATCTCCTTAAATGCTCACTCTAGATTGCAGTATTATCAGCAGTAAATTCATATTTCAGGGAGGCAGTGGAAGAAAGTGGTTAAAGAGCTAAACTTGAAGTCAACAAGACTTGGGTTTCAATACTGCCTCTGACACATTAGTTACATGAGCAAGGCCAGTCACCCAAACTTCCAGGACCAAAAGCAGCTCCCTAAGGATACAACTTGGAGACATATTGCTAATTTGCATTGGTAGAAATAGTTTCCACGCTGGGAGTTCTGTGACAAAATTAGTATTTTAACCATGTTCTTTAATGACCACTTTAGTTGGACAAAAGACCCCACATACAGGGGATGGGGTGTGATGGGTAATTATGGCAAGGACAGAAAAAACATTTTGCGACAGATATAAAAAAATTATGAGAGCTATAACTATAAATTTTTGGCACCCAGAACAAGCAAAATGAAATCCTCTTTGACATTGTGAAAGTAATATTGAATATTAAGTAGAGTCCTTTACACTTTTATTTTTTGAGACTGGGAGTGCAGCTATCCCATCACTGGTGGGTAGAAAAGAAATTTTGACCACCTGTAGGCCAATTTGCCCCTCTTTAGGCAGACCAGTGGCCCTGTGATCTCACTTGATTAACACTGAACTTAGTCTGGACAATTGACGCTTAAAATTCCCAAGCTCAAGCGATCCATCAGCCTCAGTCTCCCAAGTAGCAGAGATTACATTTTGTGTTACCATGTCTGGCTTTGGTTTATAATTTTTTTTGAAAGCTATAAGCCTACTACAGAAATAGCCAATACATTTCTTTTTTCTCTTTCTTTCCTCCTTTCTTTTTCTTTCTTTCTTCTTCATTTTTTTTTTAGAATTTATTACTTTGAACAGGGTGGGAACATACATTTACATACATATACTTGCATTTATTTATATAAACATAATCCAAAAAAGCCATGACAGCCACAAAAACTCAAGATCACTTAAAAGTGATTGTGTTTATTGTGACCACAGAGGAATATTTTTAAGGTGATTCAGTCAAATACAATTTATGCTATATATGTCTTGTTTGTACATAGTAGTTTGCATGTTGCCTCCCCCATTAGATTGTATATTCTTAAGGCAAGGATTTTTTGCTTGTTTGTTTTTGTTTTTGCCACTTTTGTGTGTGTGTGCATCATCAGCACTTGGCTCAATGACTAGCACCTAGTAAGAGCTTAATAAATCCTTGCTGACTTGACTTGATATCATGGGCATATTTTAGTGGAAGGGGTTTTATTGTTTTTTTTAGTTTGGTTATTTAAATAAATTTTCTTTTCCAAATGAGGAAATAAAATTCAAGAAAATTTAACTTTTTTGATTAAAAAAAACTTTAAAAGTGGATTGGTATTTGTTTGTTAAATGAGGGGGGGAAAGAGCAAACGGCATATTAAAGTACATAGAACAAGAAAGGTTGAGCAGAAGGGGAAGCTATAGAGAGCACAAGACCCCATGACAAGAGCTCCTAGAACACAAGACCTGATGGGCCATGAAGTTCTAAAACATCAGAAGGTCACTGTCAAGAGGAAATCAGGGAAGGGCAAGGCCAAACAGGTGATTCACTGGTATGTAGCCAAGGAGGGCAGGGGAACAACAGAGAAGAGTATAATAGCAAGTATACCATCTAGTAGTATTATTTTTGCTAATTAGATGCTAAGCTTTTGTTTCTATACTACTGATGAAGTGCTGTCAAAAACAAATGATCACCCCTATCAGATTGGCCAACATGATAAAACAGGAAAATGATAAATGTTGGAGAAGTTGTGGGAAAAGAACAGTAATGCATTGTTGGTGGAGTTGTGAAATGATCCAACCATTTTGGAGAGCAATTTGGAACTGTGCCCAAAGGGCTATAAAAATGTGCATACCCTTTGACTCAGCAATAGCACTTCTAGGGCTGTATTCCAAAGAGATAATAAAAATGGAAAAAGGACCCACATGAATAAAAATATTTATAGCATCTCTTTTTGTGGTGGCAAAGAATTAGAAATTGATGGGATGCCCATCAGTTAGGGAATGGCTGAACAAGTTGTGGCATATGAATGTAATGGAATACTATTGTGCTGTAAGAAATGATGAGCAGGAGGACTTCAGAAAAAAACCTGGAAAGACTTGTATGGTCTGATGCTGAGTGAAGTGAGCAGAACCAGGACAATGTTGTACCCGGTAACAGCCACACTGCGCGATGACTAACTTTGATAGACTTAGCCCTTCTCAGCAATGCAAGGATCTAAGACATCTCCAAAAGTCTTGTGATGGAAAACGCTATCCAGATACAAAGAAAGAACGGTGGAATTTGAATGCAGATCGAAGCATACTATTTGCTATTTTTTTTCTTTCTGTTTTGTTCTGTTTCCTCTTCTTGTGGTTCCTTCTATCGGTTCCAATTCTTCCTTACAACATCACTAATGTGAAAATATGTTTAATAGGAATGTATATGTATAGCCTATGTCAGATTGTGTACTGCCTTGTGGAGGGAGGTGGGGAGGGAGGGGGAGAAAAATTTAAAACTCAAAAGCTTATGGAAGTGATTGGTGATAAATCAAAATAAATTAATTTAAAAAAACAAATGGACACATTTTAAAATTACTTAATCTTTTGAAATTATTATTTTATAATTTTTGTCTTCTAGATTTTGATATCCTACAATGAAGTTCCCAGTCACCATGCCCTAGTTATTGCTCTGGGAACTACTAATTTATGCTTAAAGATAATTATAGCATAACTAACTCCAGCTAGGTTAAATGTGAACTAGCATTGTTCAGGGGAAAGAATGCTGAACTTGGAATTCAAATCCCTGTGCTGCTACTTCCTATGTGACCTATGGTATTTCATTTAACATTTCTGAGCCTGATTTCCTGTTCTATAAAATTAGGGGCTTGGACGAGATTTCTGATGCCCCTTACATTTTTTGATCTGTGATTTATGATTGGGATGTGGAGGAATTTTCTGCCTAGCCTAAAGCAGGGGTTCTTAACTTGGAATTGGTGTATTTGTTTGGTTTAAAATAACTGACAATTATATTTCAATATAATTGGTTCCTTTGTAACCATATTTATTTTGTTTTATTTATTTAAAACATTATTCTGAAAAAGAGATCCATAGGCTTTACCAGACTGCCAAATGGGTCCCAGAAATAAAATAAAACAACAAAAACAAAAAGCTTAAGAACACTTTATCTTAGGTGCCTCTTGTTCATTACCTAATACAACATGAATTTATGCCCAGTATATCTTAATATGTAAAATAACAAAAAAGGACGCTCTAGCCCCTTTCCTTTACAGTGGCTGCCTAGTAAAGTGGCCTGCCTATTGGATCAAGAGACAAGAAAATTTGAGTTTTAGTTCCTTTTATAATTATTTAATTAACTGTGTAACCTCTTTCACCTTCAGTTTCATCTTTTAAACAGAAGAGATATGGTTTAAGTAATCTCACATCTAATTTTCAGTTCCAAAATGCCATTATTTTAGATTGGTGATATCCTACTAGTACAATGGAGAGGGACTGGGGATGTCCCACAAAGTAATAATTTTACCCACACTTTAAGAAAAACTCTGTCCCACAAAGTAATAATTTTACCCACACTTTAAGAAAAACTGTTCTCATTGACTGACTGTTGAATGATTGTTGTATATTTCAGAGAGAATTTTAGAAGCATAACAACTCAGTCAAAAGACCACAGATGGCAAATATCTAGTCAGATTCCAAAGGATAATCTTATTTTCTTTCTCATAAAGCAATGACCTATGGCAAACCTCAATTTGTGATATGAACATTTAAAACATATAATTATGAATAAAAAATTCCAAAAGCAAACTTGTCAGGTATAATAATATACCACCAAAGTATAAACTATGAGACACTATCAGAAAGAATATTCATGTGATGTTCAAATTACATCAGGGCCATATTCATATATGAATATTACATATTCATTCATGTATCCAAAGCATATGCTAAACATTATAAGAAATAACACCTATGATGTGATATTCAAATTACACCAGGGGTTTATTCATGCAGAAACCTTTCATTTGAAATTTCAATCAAGAATTGGTTTGCATTACATTTTGTATTATTTTAGATTTCAAGATACAATCCCTTGAGTCACTTCTAAATGTGTATAGATGTATTGTCTTGTCATTTTGAGAAATCAATTGAACTGGAAATATATTAATTTACTGTAAAGGATGTCTTTCAAAACATATTCAGAATTGAAATAATTTTGAAGGATAAAATTTCTGATTTTTTTCTGAACTTTTCATTAAATCCTGCACTTAAAAAGTAACCAACCAAACAAACCCTTCACAAGTCTTATAATCTGATGCCTCATTGTGGCATGCAGATGACCCCGGGTTCTTCATGGCTCTGCCAGCAGAAAGAAAGCTTTGGCAAGTTGTACCAAGCTGGAAAGGGACTGAGGATAGTTTTGGCAACAGCCTGTGTTCTGCTTTCTGAGGTCCAGCACAAATAACCATAGACGGGCTCATCACCAATATGCTGACCATTTGGTGATGACTTCTTTGTCTATAAACCTATAAAAGAGAAAAATACAAACTGTCCTTCAGCCCTCCCTTTAATTTCTATTGTTATGATTCTAAAGTGACAAAAAAGGTATAGTTAAGCATCACAAAGTTAACATTAACTTAACTATTTATACTCTAAATGTAAGCTTCTTAACCAATGGCCAATATATGGACATACTAATAAGGCAAAGGTTCTTAACTTTTTGTGTGTCATCAATTCCTCTGGCAACTTCAGAAGCCCTCTTCAGAATAATCATTGTAAAACAATAAAATAAGGTAAAATATATAGGATCACAAGAGAAGCCAAATATATTGAAATAAAGATGTATTTTTTCCCCATCCAAGTTAAAAGACCCCCTGAAATCTATTACCCTCTGGGGGTCCATGGACAGTAGGCTAAGAACCCTTATACTAGGAGAACTAAATAATACTGATGTTTTTGTTATTAAAGAAATAAGAAAAATGAAATTGTAGCTAAATGGAATAATGCCTCATAGTTTCTCCTTTGAAAGATAACTAAAGTTGTTGATAGAACTGGTTTCATCACAGGTCCAAAGTACACAAAAACATAATTTCATGAGATGCTTAATCATCTCATAATGTGCTACTAACAAAAATCTGCCAAAAAAGACCACCATGAAGATAATTGCAACATCTGTTGCAAAAGATGAGGCAGAAAAATTTTACAGAAAACCCAATAAGATCCTCTAAATCAAATCAGTATATTGTGATACCTAATGATTTTTTTGCAAGATTAGGTATAGGGTAGAATGGTGATAACCATGTTTAGAAAACATGGCACAGGAGTAATAAACAAAAAGGCTAAATCTTAAAGACTTCAGCATATAGAAGCATCATACTTACATATAATCAACACTTTCTTCAAGAAAAAAGTCAAAGTGCTAGTCATGGTGAATGCCACATACAGTGAATATTTCATTTCATCAAAAATGAAACTGATTATATTTGAAAGGACAGAAAAATGGGAGTCATTTCTGTATTATCTGACTGTGCTCATCTTCCACTTTGGAGATAATAGGGTCCTGGTGAGGATAAAGAATAGTTTTAGGAGTTGGGCAGAAAGAGAGATGAAAAGTCAGGAGATTCTGATCAGATAGAATCATTTAAGAATTCAAGATCATGAAGATGTCACAATATAGAGTCATGTTAAGAAGTCATAGAAGCTAATGAGGCATATGCCCTGTGAGGCCATGGTGTTTAATGGGATATTAAATTATACTGAAGATCTGAAGGTATGAGAACAGTGTTGTATGGACAGGTAGAAAGAAAAACTGCAAGCCAGGCACTGAGCTCCTTGAGTTGAAGAGAACCGCCTAACAGCAGGAACATTACAATAACAAGGATATGGATGTGACAACACAGATAAATTAAATAAACCTCAAAGGAGAAGCAGTTGCAAAATGTGAGAGTGGCAACGGGGAGGAAGAAGCATTCAAACTCCTCTGGTATGTCAAGGATCATAAGAAAAGAGTCAATCAGTACTAGAAAGGGTGGCCTTTTCTTCTGTGGAGTCAGGTTCCATTAGTAGAAGATGAAAAGAGTATCAGAAAAAGATCTAAGATGAAGGGGAGTTTGTTCATCAAAGAGTGGTTCCTGTGATGAAAGTAGAATTGGTTAGGAGGACAGGGGTATCAGTATCTAAGGTGTGTTCTTTCTCCAAACACCAGACGTCTATGGTCGGCATGTTAGGGAGTTTTGATTGACTGTCTGATTTAGGAAGTTCCAGTTAATTATGCTCCAAAGGGACTAGAAAAGAACTCACATGCTGGACCAATTTTGGAGTTTTCATAGTCATGTCAGGAGATAGAAAAGCAGCAGAGTTTCTGGAGATAATAGTGACTTATATGGCTTCATTGTGAGGTCCTCAATCGCAGGAAAAATGTTTTAATGCTATTTTTTCTCCAAAAGAGCTAGCTATTCTCTTTGTGACCACATGGGAAGGGAAAGGAGCAGTATTAGAGTCTAAAAGATGTTAATGGTGATTCATAGTGATGTAGGATGACATTATCCTAGGCAACATTCTTTGGTTACTCTTTAATTTATACAGTGGGTAGGTAGTCTTCACATTCATGATCATGTGAGAAGTGGAGGTGGAGAGGAATGTGGAATAACTACAAAATTTCCAAAGATGTAAATGATGGCCCACCCTTACCATCATCCATCTCTCTTTCTCTACCTCATATACCTTCTTTCTTTCATTATGTCCTTTTTAAAACCCATTGTCTCAAATGTTCAGGCCACTAGAAAGAACATTACATCTAAGGATCTCAAACCACCAATGAGGTTTACTGAGACAAAGTTAGAGGCAACTTCTGGCTGTCTCAGACCAAAAGGCTGATCTTCAGCCCTCGGTGAGGTACCATACATAGCCACAATTCACAATACGTTCAGGTACAGTGGAAATCCAGATCTGAATCTGTAAACCTTGACCATCTTCCAAAGGGATGATATCCTGGGGGTGATACTCTGAGATATGATTACATCAGGGGAGTTTCTCAAACATCTCAAAAGCATAAACCTTTCCATATCAGAACCCTGGAGGCATACTTGGATCTGAATTTATTTCTAAAGACAACCAAACTACTGTAAAACTCCACAATTCCAGCCAGTCTGTAATTATCAATAGTGAGGCTCACTCTTCCTCTTCCTTAAATCCTCCACCTAATACATAAAACTAAGCTCATCTACCCACAGCCCAGTGTTGTCGCTTGCAGTAAGAGCTAATCCAGCTTTTACAGGTCTCAGTCTCCCTTGTGCCATGGGCCAGGATACTGACATAAACCATGTGAGATAACAATCCACTTCTGCCTTGATTAGTTATCTTTCAATGTGAAAAAAAAGGATTCTTTCTCTGCCTTCAATTCCTAGTTGTTTTCAAGCAATGGACAAACAGCTGGAATAATTGAAAGGAGAACATTTTCACAGAAAAGATTTATGTAAACTAAAATTTAAGGTGGAAGGATACTGAGATAAGTAGGAGGCAGATAAAATAAATGTTTAAGAATATATTTTCAGAAGGCAGTTGTAAGTAACAAGTTAGATACCCATTTTAAATGCTCTTAACATGCCCGTTATATATGCCTGAGTGTAGTTTAACACTTAAAATTTTTTGGGGGGGGGGTTTAAAAGAGAACCAATTTTATCAACTCAAAAGCTTTAACAGTTTAGTTTCACATAACCATGAACATACATTGATGGTCTTAGAATAAATACTCTAAATAATGTAAGGAATCTTTATACTAGAGAGCTGGAGATTGAATAGTAAGATGTGTTTAAATTGGATTATTCTTTTAATATGTTCTTTGTGTGAATGTGTTAAAATTCCAAAATTTTATGTAAATGCGAAATTTGCAATCAATTATTGCAGTCAGAGTAACTAGAGAGACTAATGCATGAAGAAGTATAGTTCAATGGGAAAGAACCCTGGAATTGGGGTCAGAAGACCTAGGTACGAATCTTATCTTTTCAAGTGGCTTATAAGCCACTTAAATCCCATGGGCCTCAATTTTCTCATGTATGAAAGGAGGTAGTTGGACTAAGGTCCCTCCGAGCTTCAAATCTGTGACACTATGATATTTACTTATAGAAAGGCAATGGGGTATGATGAAAATAACACAGGGTTTGGCATCAGAAAAAGTGAGTTTGAATCTCCACTCTGATATTGAGCATCACAAATTTAGATAGAGCAAGAGCCTTAGGCCAACCTTCCTCATACCATTTTACACATGAAGAAATTGGAAATCAGAGACACTAAATAATTTGCACTAGTTGAGGCAGTTTCATGGCATAGTCTAGAATTATAGTCAGGAAAATGAGTTCAAATCCAACTTCAGGCACTTGTCTAGCTGTGTGACCCTGGGCAAGTCACTTACCCACTGTCTGCTTCAGTTTCTTCCTCTGTAAAATGAGGGATTGTTATAATGATAAAATGAGTACCACAAAGGGCAAGTCATTTAAAACTTTCTAATCCTCAATTTACTCCCCTGTAAAATGGGGATAATAATATTTGACCTATGTCCATTATGGGGGCAGCCAGGTAGCACATAGAATTGGGAAGACCTGAGTTCAAATCTGGCCTCAGATTCTAGCTGTGTGACCCTGGGCAAATCACTTAACCCTGTATGCTTCAGTTTCCTCATCTGTAAAATGATCTGGAGAAGGAAATGGTAAGCCATTCCAGTAACTTTGCCAAGAAAACCCCAAATGGAGTCACAAAGAATCGGACACAACTTAAAATGACTAAACAAAAACAACAAGATGTTCGTTATAGATTGGTTGTGAGGAAAGTACTTTGTAAACCATAAATCACTTTAGCATGTGTGGGCTGTTAATTTCAAATGAAATAGGTTATTAATGCAGCAACAATTCATGTTTAATTATTATAATGATTATATCTTATCACATGCCTGATTCTTATAAGAAAAATTGCCATATCAAGACAGAGGACTCAGGAAGACCTGGGTTCAAATCTAGCCTTAGATGCTTATTATCTGTCATTTAACCTATTTGCCTCAGTTTCCTCATCTATAAATGGGAATAATAATAATAATAGCTCCTACCTTTTAGTTGTTGTGAAGATAAACTAAGGTATGACTTGTAAAACTCTGTTTATATAGATGCTAGCTATTATTATAAGTACCTGAGATAGTATTCGGAGCCAGCTGCTATGACTTCTATGCCAGTATCCTTTCCATTGTACTATCTGTCTACCAAGGACCCCGTGATCTCAGAAGAGTGAAAATTGACATTGCAGGGTAATGAAAAGTCACGTGGTGGGATTGTACACACACACACACACAGGCACAGTAAGGCCCTTAGCACATGGTGAGTGGTGCTGGTTGTGGAATCTTCTGAAATGATTAAAGAAAAGATATGGCTGAGGCTCACATAGGATGAGAAGGCTCAGGAGAGACAGCAGAAAAAGCACTGTCTCTGGAGCTGGAGAACCTGTCTCTGAAACTTACTACTCAAATGATCTCAGGCACATCACTCACCCTCCCTGGGCCTCAGTTTCCTCATCTGTAAAATGAGGGGATTGGATCCAAATGGTTTCTGATGACCTTGATAGCTCCAACTTGTGATGTGAGCATGAAGGTAGAACTGTTCACATTACCAAAGTCACAGATCCTTCTGACCAGCTAATCACGTCTTATAGCATATGTCCCATTGTGATTGCTCTGTAAGCATATTTGTACATTGAAGGTTTTTTGCTTGCTTGTTTGTTTTTTGTATTTTAGGAAAACCCAATCTTGGGTCTCAAGGGATAATTTATTATTTTCCTTTGGCACAAGGCATGAGAAAACTAATAGGTTGGGGATTTTACTTTGACCCTTACTACAAATAAATTTTCTTTGTTCTCAGTATGACTGAGACCTGTAAAAGATATGTAAATGTAAATTTAAAATATAGTAGTTAGGTAGCACAATGAATAGAGCACTAGTCCTGGAGTCTGGAAGACATGAATTCAAATCGTGCCTCAGACACTTACTAGCTGTGTGACCTCATGCAAATCATTTAACCTTTGGCTGCCTCAGTTTTCTCATATGTAAAATGGGGATAATGATAGCACTTATCTCTCCAGGTTATTGTGAGGATAACATAAGACAATATTTACAAAGTGCTTTGCTAACCTCAAGGTATTATGTCAATTATAGCTAGTATTATTATTAAGACTGCTGGGTCAAAATTAAAGGCCAAATACCTGAATGGCACAAATATTTGATGATGATGATGATGCACGTGCATATATTATGTAAATGTTATGAATTTTTGTATCTATATGTAAGATTCAAGGGTGGGGAAATATTATTTAGGAACAAATATTATTTTGAGGTCAGAGTTAACCAGAAACTGAGTATGAGCCAGAACTATAGTTATGATTAAAAAAAAGAACACAACCAACGTGATCCAGCTGATCCAGCTATGTCTTAAAAGAGTGGGATGTGCAAAGCCTAGAAAGTTATCTTCCTTCCTATTCTATATTTCCCTTTCTGGTGAACACATTCTGGAGAAGGGAGGTGAAAGAGTGCGGGTCGGATGCTTTGTACTGGTTGGAGGTTGCCCTAGGAATTTCCACTATGTCAAAGCAAGTGAGAGCAGCTGGGGCAACCAGTATTGCTTAATTGCATCTGAGACCAAGAGAGAGAAGCTTGTTAAGGCTTGTCAGGGTAGCAGAAGCTGGAGAGTCAGTGACCTGAGACCTGTTTGTTCTTCACATGTGCATACCTAATTGTTCAGGTGTGCTCCCCTGATTGTATTCCTAGGGAAGGAGGAAGAACAAATGAGAGCAGAAACACGACAACAGGTAGCTTCCTTGTTTTATCAAGGGTAGGCTCAGTCTGCCAGGCAGCTTGATTTATCGGATGTTGGCTGAGGAGGAACCTAGACCCACTGATTAGACTTCGACCCAGAGCTCACAGAAACACCTGCCTCTTCACTGAGAGTCCTGGGAAGAGGAGAAAGCCACAGATGCGGATTCCATTTTGCCAATCCATGTGGAAACATGAGACATGAGTTGGGATAATATTAGAACGGTGCCCTTCTATACTACCACCACCCCCATTCCCACCATGGATCCGATGAAACAGGACTCTTGCAAATCTCCTTGAAGACAATGGTGAACAGAAGCTACCAACAAAAGCACAGTGGTAGCTGGCAGCCTTGGGATGGGCTAGTGAACTTCACACACACTAACTCCCCCTCTGTTCCTGGCTTGAGAGAGTGACCCTCTGTTAACTGTCTGAGACTATCTACTTCTGGTTCTCCCTTCCCAAAAAAGGTAAAGAATTAAAGGAGATGAGCCTATTTTAGCCTTCCCTCCTGGGCTGTCAGCCAAAAGTAGCCAGTGCTCAGGCTTTTGTTATGTTGACAGTTACCCTTTCAATTCCAACTGTTTGATATTTTAAAGTCGAACTTTTGTGAAGGAATGTAAGTATTACACTTCAATCAGGCCTAGTTCAATACCTAGTTAATCAAAAAGAATTTGTTAATCACCTACTATGTACCAGGTATTGTACTTTGTGTGGGGAATAAAAAGACAAACATGAAATAGTGTCTGCATTTAAGGATGTGACACTCCTTTGGGGAAAATGACAGGTACACCTCTAAGTACATCCAAAACATATTCAAATTAAATACAGTATGATATAGAGGAGGGGAGAGATAAGGAAAGAGCTCATAAAAAAGTTACCTAGGGACCGGAGTCAGGAAGATTGGAGTTCAAATCCAGATCCTGATAATTAAAGCTGAGTAACCCCCAGCAAGGCACTTGGGGGTAATAAAAGGTTCTATCTCCAAGGGTGACTGTGAGGATGAAATGAGATAATACTTGTAAAGAGCTTAGACAGTGCCTGGCACATGATAAGCATTGTGTTATTGTTGTTGTTGTTGTTGTTATTTAGCATTTGAACTGAGCATTCAGGGAAGCTAACTATTCTAACATGTAGGGGTGAGGGAGTGCAGTCCAGGCACTGGGGGTAGCCTGGGCATAGGACCAAAGCAGATAAAATATGTGTGATGAACAAAAAGGTTGGACTATAGAGTGAATGAAAGGGAGTAATGTGTAATAAAGTCTGGAAAGGTAGGTTGGAACCAATTGTGAAGGGCTTTAAATGCCGAACAGAAAAGTTTGTATATGATCCTAGAAGCAATAGGGAGCCTCTATAATTTTCTGAGCAGGGGAGTGACATGGTCAGAAAACTGCTTTAGGACAATCAGTAGTTGGGTGGAGGATGAGCTAGAAAGGCCATAGAAAAAGGGCAGGGAAATTACTAGGAGGTTATTAAATAGTCAAGTAAAGTCCAACTCATGTATTTTCCATTCCTCTTCATGCTACCTGACTAGAACATCTACTCTTTTCATCATATATCTCTCTGATAATATCCTTTATGCCACTTTTATGGAATAATAATTATCAACAACAACAACAACAATAATAATAATAATAATAATGTATTTTATTGGTTTTATATATATGTATATGTGTGTATATATATGCATATATATATATATACATACATACACATATGCCTAACATTACCATTTTATGGTCAACTCCTCAAAAGTAGTATTAATGTTCCAGTGACAAGGCATCTCACCAAATCTTGAGGCCAACCTGCACTGGTTTAAGGTGTCCCTCACTTAGGAATTATCTATATCATTGAAGTGACAGGCTTTGTCTTTACCCCTTTTCCTCTCACTCAGTCCCCATTTTGAACAATTTCACCCAATTGGTGGAAGTTAATGGTGAAGTCCAGAGTTATAGATACAATTAAATCTAATTGGTTCACATAGGAGCTGAATCCATGACTTAACACAGAATTCTAACTAACTGAATTAATAGTCATAAATTGACCACTCAGTGAAAACTGTCTTGATTATTTAGGAGATGAAATATTGTAATGGACTAACAATGACAGAAATTGTGGAGTGTCTGTGCCTTGCTGATTTTTAAGAGGAAACAAACTTCTATCATTGCATAGTTTCAACAGTTACTAATATTGAACTACTAATTACTACTAACTACTACTAATTGTAGGTTAAGTTCTAAACTTATTGATTTCTCAAGGTATCTTTCATTTTTAAGATTCTATGATTATCTTGTAATGTTCACAGAAGTGTTTTTAAGGAAAATATGACAGTAATATCCTTCTAGTATGGGATAATTAGACCATATTTCCATCTGAGTCCCCAAAGGCAATATGGTATAATTTAAAGTGATCTGGACTCCCTGGCTACTTGTCCTGTATTTGAATATGAGCTAATTAATTAATTAATTAACTGAAAAGCATTTATTAAGCACTTACTATGAGCCAAGTATTGCATTGAGTTTTGAAAAGTGAGATAGTTCCTACTCTCAAGGAGTTCACAGTCTAATTGTAGGAGACAAGACAATCAGGACAGTACAGCTACATGGTGGGTAATAAGGCCCAGAATTCTTTAGGATGGTGGAGTAAGGCCCAGAGGTCTTTACTTCTCCTCAACTATTCATCTGCCCATATCCAGGTCACCAAATTTCTTTGGGCCTCAGTTACATCATCTGTAAAATAAGTGAAGAGAGTGGTTGATATCCCCAACTGTTTTATGTGAAGGAAATACATGCTGCTTTCATTTCTATCAATCTTTGAGAAGAATACCAAGTCAGGGAATATTTGAGGGGACAATGCTACAATCACCAGTGCTCATAGATTTCCATAATTTCCATCATAATTGAAGATGGTGTCTGGACTCGATGTTCTTTAAGGAGGTCATTTCCATTTCCAGAATTCTATGATACCATATTATTTTTGGTCCAAATGCCCTCAAGTTATTAAAGAAATCAATAAACATGGAGATTTCATGAGACTATATAACAAAAAATGTTATTCTTGTGCAGATACAAAGGGATTTTAGGAAGGAACTGAAGAAAAAGATTTGTGTCATGGGTACTCTAAAATCAAGAGACCAACTAAGAATCTAAAAAATAATATTCCACTTTTGTGGTAGGCCCTATTGGTTATATCAGTACAGAACTTCAGACTATAATTTATGCAAATTCATGTGGAAATTTAAAGTGTTTTTCTAAGAAAGAACATTATTCTGGAGGTTTTGGGAAACTGTGCTTAAATTCCTGTTAATGGGAACTGCCTGAAAAATGAAATGATCAGCTCTTTCTTGATGACCCAGTGCATCAGAAAAGCACTGCTGGGAAGCTCACATTAACACCTGCGTACACTATGACTATTATTGCTGTTAGTACTATTAGGCCTGTACTTCTGTGGGCAGCACATTCACTCCCCGCTCTAGCATAAAAGCATCATTTGTGTTCTCACAGTTTCCAAACAAGAATTACTCAAAGGTTTGGATGCATTACGTTGTACTCAGAAACAATTCTAATTAAACAAATCTATATTTACTTGCAAAATGATCCTCCCTTTCTCCATCTTATTTCTTCATCCTGCTGATTATTTTTATATTCAAGGTTAAATGTGCATTTGGAGTTTGCTGGTTCCCATCTGAGTTCAGTTAAGTTTTATAAGATGGAGGAGTCTTGATTCAAGGTACTTTTGGTTATTATTTAAAGCCCAGTTCTAAAGAGGGCGTGGAGTAGAAGCAGCAATACGGTACAGTAGTAATAATGTTCTCTACTTCTTATCTAGGTTCCAGGTTCTGTAGACAGTGTATAACGGACAGAAAGTTGCCATAGGATGACCCCTATAACAGGTCTTTTACTCCTGACCCCCATCATCCTGGCTTGCTCACTACTATTTTTCTGAGAGAAAAAAAAATTAAGTGCATATTTCTATATGCTAAGTCTGTGATTGTCATGACTATAAATGGAATCCAGATCTAGCAGCAACACCATCAAAGGAAGTTAAAAATACAAATACAGTCTTTGTAGGAAGCTGCATGATACTGTTGAATTTACTTCAGTGAATCCTTGACACCCATATAGGATGAGGATTTAAATGTTAAAGTATACGCATGACCTAATGTGATAAATTAACTGACAAACTAATGCCTAGAAATGTATTGTTATATTTTTAGTTCTGCTAAATGGCTCAGCAGGTCACAAAAGATAAACTTGAGATCCCCCCCTGGAAGAGTATGACACTGAGAAATGAAAATGGAACTAAACAGAGTCATTATAAAAATCCCACTGGTAAACTTAGAGCAGAAAAAAAAAGTTGAAACCAGATGCTTCTGTTATCAAGCTCATTCAACTTAGAGAGTGTACCAATGAAAGGGAAAAGTTCTATGCAAAAGCCTCATGGCAACTGCCCAGAAATTGATGTAGTGACAAGACACCTGATTAACATGAATCTTAGAACATTTTGTATAAGATTACCCAAAATCATTTCAACCATAATTCAAGAAGTCCCTAAAATCTGTCTTGTTATTAGGATGATATTATTATTATTAATAATAGCTTTAGAACTTTCAGGATCCTGGGAATTGTGTGACTCAGAGTGATCTGTGGGCCTAATAAGGTCCTGAAATATTAAGTAGGGTACCTCTAAACACAGGAATAAAAAAGGGTCATGATGAAAATAATGGGACAGTAATATAATAGGATGCCATAATGCAACAAAAAGAAAATAAAATGCATTGTTAAGGTGATAAGAGAGAGAACTCATTTTCAGAAAGAGACAATCTAACAAATTTTCTTTTCAATTTTTGAGAAAATTGAAAAGCCCATACAAAAGTGATCCCACATGCATGAAATATTTAGTGTGATACTATATTGGGAAGTCAAACTTAAGGCCCCAAAGGCTCCGAGTCTTAGAAGGCTTGAATATTTACCTGTACGTGGTCAGGTAACTACCCTGTTCAAGAACCATAACTCTTGTCCTTTTTGTATCACTTGTTGTGTATACACTTGTGTGTTTAAACATTTCATACTATCCTGCAATTTTAGAAAGCTTTACTATATCTGATGCTATCACAAAGACAAAACTCCCATTTGGGAAATTTCTTCCCAGAAATGCTCAGTAAACAAAATATTGTGTACATTTTTGTAAAGCTTTCACTTCCTTGGCAATATTCCTGCCCTATTCCCAAGGCTCATCCTATCTATTCTAACAAGATTTGCCAGAGCCATGCAAACCTAGGCTACATACAAAGGGACTATTTTATAGGTAAAGTCATGACCAACTAAAAGTCCCCAAAAGTTCAAAGTGGAAATGGAGAAGAGGAGGCCAAGCTAGAACTATAGGTCTCAGTATAAAATTGGAGATAAGAAGAAAGGATGTTTCATTCTTTGTCAGCATGGACAACAGTCGCTTGAGATGGTGCCCCATGGGGAGCCCAAATAAACCTCATGACAGGGAAGTGAAAACAAAGACAGTCTTAATCAACCTTCCCTTATCAGATGGGGCATGTGTATCCCTGTGGGTATTGCAGAATGAAAGTAAACTAAATATCCACACCTGAATGTATATACCATCATTTCCATGTTAACAGGAGTACTGTATCTCTCTAGGGTTCATATCTCAAAATAGGAGAGGTACTCATCACACCGTTCACTTTGGCAAAATTGGACATAATGCTTGCCTATAACCGAGAAGCTAAGAACTATATTCTCACCACACCTGAAACATACTGAACATGGGAAAGATCAGACTACCTGATGTCAGGGCTGGTACTGGGTAAAATTGCAAAGTCAGCAAAATTCTTCTTTCTACCAACTTCATCTTTCTGCAGCTGCTCCTTACTTGTTCATATCAAGTCTAGCGAAGTGCTAACAATGACCAAGCTAAAGGGATTTTTAACTACCTTACCTTGCTAGGTCTTAGGCTGATCCCCTGGTAGCTTAGGGGAAACTCTAAAAACTCAAGGATAATGCAACAATTAACAAAAGGTTTATTTAGTCATAGCATAGAAAAGATATTTAACAAGGACATAGCACTCAGCTTGAAAGGGAGGAGTCCCTCCTCCCTATAAAAACAAGTTTGGTTAGAGGGCAGAGTGCAGTGACACCCAGCCTTGGGACATCCCCCAAGGCACACTGCACATAGTGGGGTTTTTATGTCCTTAGGTGAATAGGAAACTGTATTAACTTGGCCTGTGGCCACCCAGAAGCTGCATTAAGAGCTGGGTGACTCTTAGCCCCTTATACCAAACATACCTGGAGGATAGATTCTTTTCCTTTTAGGAAAAGAACTGGCCTAACTTACATTGTTGGAGGTGGGTCACCCTGGCCCTTCAGGCTTTATACCACTATCGATTGCTACTAGAATCATCTTTATGTCTAGTCTACATAGACAGATCAGTAATATGTGGTCCCTCTTAGCAATGAAATGCCTTCTAGCTTAAGCTGACGTTTAATTTTTTTTAATTTTTATTTCAAGGAAATTATGGGATGAAACTCAGTGTGGATTCTTTGATCAAATGAGCATAGAAAGCTGTTACCATTCCTTAATAAGAAAACTTGCAGGCTCCATTTTATCTTACAGATACAAGAAAATAAACTTCCCTCTCCCTTTAAAAACAGAACTTGCAATTTCATCCATATAGAGAGTTCTCAGTAAGGAAACTCCCTCTCTAATGCAAATGTGTACCTTCTCTGCAAATTATGTTTTAGAGAGCTGTCCAGACACTGAGATTGCTTTCATCAGATCATATAACCAGCATGTAAGAGAGAAGGGATTAGAACACAGATCGTCCTGACTGAGGCCAGGTCTCTGTCTACTCTATACGGCTGCCTTGTTTTCATTAGTAAGAAATATGTCAGAAAGTGCATTTTGATGAATTATGCTAAGGCACCACCATGAAAGTCCTATTCTAATTTCTACTAAGGGCAACTAGGTGGCGCAGCGGACAGAGTGCTGTGCCTGGAGTCAGGAAGACTCAGCGGAGTTCAAATCTGGCCTCATACACTTACTAGCTGTGTGACCCTAGGTACATCACTTAATCCTCTTTGCATCAGTTTTCTTATCTGTAAAATGAGCTGGCTAAGGAAATGGCAAACCACTCTAGTATCTTTGCCAAAAAAAAAAAATTGTTCTTCTCTATCACTAATATCTCTTTGGCAGCTAGGTGGTGCAGTGGATAGAGTGCCAGGCCTGGAGTCAGGAAGACTCATCTCTCATCTTCCTGAGTTCAAATCTGGCCTCAGATACTTAATAGCTGTGTGACCCTGGGCAAGTCACTTAACCCTGTTTGCCTCAGTTTCCTCACCTGTAAAATGAGTTAGAGAAGCAAATGGGAAACCACTTCAGCTAGTTAGTGTCTGAGGCCAGATTTGAACTCAGGAGAATGAATCTTCCTGGCTGCAGGGATGGCAGTCTATCTACTGTGCCACCTAGCTGCCTCATACCTCATTTTACAGATGAGAAAACAGAACCCTGAGAGGTAGGAAAGAGTAGAGCCCAGTTCTAACCTAGATCTTCTGACCCCCAATTCAGTGTTTTTTCCCCTTTTCCTATATTCAGAGGTATATTGGTAAATGTTTACCAACCAGCTCTGAAAAAAAAAAACACAAGCAGAACACACTTTAAAATTTAATCTGCATTATTAATATTTTCTTCATCACTTTCTTACGTCTAGAGGGACAACTGACAATAAACAAAAAAATGAAGCCTTGATTTGTAGCATTTGCCAATTTCTGAGGTAAAAATGGTCACATTGACAACATAACAATCAGTTCTCAGGGGTCTCATGAGCTGGCTCCAGCCTCTGCTTATCTGCCTCCTCATATGAAGCATTACACTGTAAGAGCAGTGGATTGAGGGTAAGTGGATACAGCCATAATCTCTGCTCTGTTCCTTAATACACGTGCAAATTTAGGCATGTCACAGTCTTCCCGGGCTTTAGTTTCCTCATCTGTAAATGGCGCTGGGGGTGTGTTAGATGATTTCTGCATCCTATAATCTCTAATCTTGCTTTTCAATGTTCATGATGAACATAAAAAAGACAAGGTTAAAAGCAACTGTAGACAATTCACCATCATTTGTGGCAGAGGATGAAGAAGTAAAGAAAATTTTTGAAAAAATTTGGAAAGATTGATACTCAGTGACTTCAGTATAAAAGCGATGCAGGTAATAAAGGGCTAGACCTAGAATCAAGAAGACCTGAATTCAAATCCAGCCTCAGGCTCTTATGAGCTGCATGACCCTAAGCAAGTCACTTAACTTGTGTCTGCCTCAATTTCTCCCATAAAACTGGGATAACTATAGCACCTACCTCCCTAGGTTGTTGTGAGGATCATATGAGATGATATTTTGTAAAGTGGTTTATAAAACTTAAATAGTTATTGCTATTATTATTAAAACTACGTTGGATCAAGAAATTAAAGAAGCCAAAAACCTGAATGTCACAAATACATTTTCTCAGAAGAAAAGGTAAAACCAAATATTTAATAACCACCAAGAAAACAAAAAGGAAAAAGAAAGTAACCATAACTTACTGGATAGGAAACACTTACAGAAACTGCAGCCATTTTATAATTTGATTAATTAAGTGAAGAAAAGAAGTCAACATGAAATTAGAAGAAAGGACAAAAAGGGAAAGAAAATATTGATGAAATCACAGAGTTTATTCCAAATTGATTTAATAACCTGTTACCTCTGAAAAATGGGAAGTAAACAAGAGTAGGGTCATAGATTTAGAGAGGAACTCAGAGACCGTGTAATCTAATTCTTCTATTTTATAGATGAGGAAACCTATGACTAGAAAGAATGAGTGATTTGCCCAAGGTTACGTAGGTGATAAGTGACAGGCAGGATTTGAACTACAGATATTAACTCTTCACCATTTCTCAGAGAATTTTAACTAGTGCTAACAGTTGAGGCCAAAATTGACTCAACATGTTTCTTTTTAACATTTTCACCAAAGATACCTTTGATTCAGGTAAAGATTATTCTTATAAAATTGGTATAGAGATGAGGTACTCATAGGCTGTTTCTTTCCTCCTCCTTTGATTCATTTTAGATAACATCCTTTAAGTCACACAACCTTTTTTCTTCTCCCCTTGAACATATGCAGATATAGTTAACTGTGGAAATTTTACATTAGGAGGCCTTTAGGCCTCTTCACCTCCTTACCAGATTTGTTTTCCATCCTTCATCTGTCAATACCTTCTGTCCCAGTTGGCACTTGTCTTGGTTCATTTCCTTCTTAAGTATCCTTTTGATAAAGCACCCTCACAAAGCTTCCTGTTCTTGGCCAACTATGATATACAACTTAGCTGCTGCATTTGCTGCTGTGTTGAAAATCTCATTTATGCCCAGCCAGTTACTGTTGTCCTGGTTCCTCTGCCCTCCAAAAAATGACAATGAAATGGCTGTGAATTAAATAAAAAGAAGACCTCAGATTGGATTGCATTTGGGAAACTGTGTACACTTCCAATAATTGCAAAGTGATTGCTGCCACAAAAGTCCATCTCTCCAATGTTAATATTTTCCCAGTGATACTATACAACTATAAATCATAGAAAACCATTATATCAGAGGAATATAAATCACAGGTTACCCAAATAGCAATGGAAAGGTACATGTTGAGTATAAGGACACATCACCAACAATGATGTACTCAAGATGAGGGGTCAAAGATATCATCAATAAAGACATGTATGATAACAAATGAAGATGGGCCAATGACACTATGAGAATAAGGGATAGTGAATGGATAGCCCAGGAGAGGGCTGTCAGAGCACTGGAGGAATCCTCTATGAATGTGTGTGTGTGTGTGTGTGTGTGTACTGATACCACTGAGATCACTGATCCACAAAAGTATAAAATTACAGCAGTACAGATAAAATGTCTCTCCTCCCATCCCAATAGAATATATGCTATTTGTAAAGAAGGGATTATTTTACTCTTTCATTTTCGTCTATAACCCCCAGGATAAATCCAAGTACTAGGGGCACCTAGTAGGTATTTCATGAATGCTTATTGATTATGCTAAAAGGCTTTGTGCTTTCTTGGCACACATGCCTTACTGTCACACTCTCTAGTGTATATTTACTGATTAAAAAAATGCTAACTTGATGTTGGACTTAACTTCAGCAAGCTATAGGAAATGATTATTTTCCATATGTGTTGTGGATTTTATTCTTCCCTTTGAAAGAAATAAGCATTATTTCTTTCTGTTCATAGATGTAAACATATCGTCTTTGGCCTTCAGAGCTAACATTTCTAAGAACTTAAATTAAAAAATGGAATAAATCAGAATACTACAAAAACAACTAACCTAAAATCAGTGCTATGATCCAAACCAACATTGCTAATCTTGCATTCAGCCACTAATAGCATTTTTATGCTTGGCCTCCATGCCCCTCCCTTGCCTTCAATCCCCCCATGTAGTAGCAAGTCAACAGCACTATTTTAGTCACAAGTGGGAGGAAGCCAATAATTTCTTCATGTTCTTCATAAACCTACTGTCAATCACCTTTTACATACTCAGTAGAAGTAGTGCCAGGTGGGAATCCTGCTGCAGTGAGACTAAATGTGTCCTACAGACTTCCTTGAGTCCAAAGGGAAAAAAAAAAGTATTCTCCATTATCTTTTATATCTTAATGATGAAGAATACAATTTGAGGCTTTTTGTATAGGTTAAATTGGTAGAAATGATGTCATCATTGTGGTTTTCCCCTGATGATTCTGGAATTTTCAGCAGCTTAGAGGAAATCAAATGATAAGCGATTTTCCTAACATGGCTTCATGTCTACAGAGAGGAATACACATTGAATACTCAAAGCACTCCATTAATCAGAGATTTTCTGGGTTTTGTTGTTGTGGTTGTTACTTTCAGTTTTGTCTGACTCCTCATTGACCCCTTTTCTGAGGATGTTCTTGGCAAATATACTGGAGTGGTTTGCCATTTCCTTTTCTAGCTCATTTTACAGATGAGAAAACTGAGGCAAACAGGGATAAGTCACTTACCCAGGGTCACACAGCTAGTAAGTGTCTAAGGCTAGACACTTGTGGAGTAAGTTGAACTCAGGTCTTCCTGACACCAGGCCTAGCACTCTACCCATTGTACCATCTAGCTACTCTCACTTGGAGATATATAGGGGAACCCCCCATATAATCTTCGCTTTTAATAGGGTAGTAAAGACGGGGTAAAATAAAAACAACATTGATCCACATACAAAAATGCATTATATATTACAAAATTACCTATAAACTCACATACACAGAAAAGTAGAATAATCATTACTGCAACGAAAGGGAAGTAATAAACTGGGTTATATTAGTGGGTAAGACATTGGCTAGCAGTGCATAGAATCATTTCAATGAAGATGCTGTTTAAATGTAGGAAGGGAGTTTTGGCAAAAGGGAAGAAGGAGGTTGCTGATATGTTTGGGACAGATTTGGCAAAGACGCAGGAAACAGATTAAACATGGGATAGGAACATGGGGCAGGAAAAAGGCAGGATTATCTAGATTAGAACAAAAGTCTGAAAAGTGAGTAGAGAAAGTGGGTGTTGTGCTAACTGTTAGACATCATTGAAAGCCATAGGCAGAAGTTTATATTTCGTCAGGAAGGAAAGGGAAAACAATTAGAAGCTTCAGGTCATAAAATAGCATGGCACAGCTGGCAAATGTACAAAATTGTTTTTTCTACAGGTTTGCAGAACAGTTTGGAATGGACTGGGCCTTTAAAATAGGAAAGATTAGGAATGAAGTAATTAGGACCTTGACAAGGAATTTAGCAGCGAATGAAATAGGGGAATTCAAATAACTTTTCGGAGAGAAAAGGGATTCTGTAGGAAGGCAGAAGTATTGAAGATTACTCTGAAGTTTCAGACTTGGAGTAAGATGACTGTGCTGGTAGTGTTCAGGTGGTAAAGACAGGAAAACCTAAGGAGCTCTGTTTTTCCATACTGAATTTGAGGATTTTTAATTATTATTTTTTAATTTTAGGGGTCAAACCTATGATTTCATCATAATTGAGAATGTTTAGCATGGAAGATTCCTCCACTAATATAGATTATGAACTCTAAAATTTATAGTCTTACAGAGCTACGCAGGACCCTGAAAAGTTAATTGATTTTTCCATGATCACACAAGCCAGTATATAATGGAGATAGAGTCTGAACTTGGGTCTTCCTTATAACATGGCCAGGCCCATAGACATAATATGGTGTAGTTAAGTTTGAGGCAGCAGTTAGAAATCCAATGGGAAAATTAATGGAAAATTTAAAAGATGTGAGTGATTAATTTAGGACTGAACAGGGAGAAAGAGATGTTGTGACACCCCTTGTTTTGTTTTTTGTTGGTTTTTTTTTTGGCAAAGATACTAGAGTGGTTTGCCATTTCCTTAGCCAGCTCATTTTACAGATAAGGAAACTGATGCAAAGAGGACTAAATGATGTGCCTAGGGTCACTCAGCTAGTAAGTGTGTGAGGCCAGATTTGAACTCACCAAGATGAGTCTCCTGACTCCAGGCTTGGCACTCTATCCACAGCACCACCTAGCTGCCAAAGAGATATTAGGGGTATAAAACAACAGTTTGGGAGGTATCTATAAACAGATGATATAAGAAGACATGAGAGCATCCCAAGCAAATCGGGGCATGGAAAGAATATTAGTCAACTCAGCATAAACTCTTTGGGGGATATTCATACTGCATATTGTGGAGTAAAGAATAAGTTAGAAAAAAGAAACTAGAAGAATTATGATTATGGCATTTCCTTGTTCAGAAATCTTCAATTACTGCCTTCAACTTAGGATAAACACAAAATCCTAAACCTAGCATCAAAGCCAACCACAACATTTTCCAGTGGATATAATAAACACTTAAAAAATGTTTGTTGACTGACTGACTGGTTAGACCTTTCTATTTTTTTATTACTACATTGTGTGTACTTGGTAGTATTTACCAACTGCATATCAGTCTTTCCTACCTATATGCATTTGCTTACACTATGTCCCCTACCAGGAATAGTCTCTTTTCTGCCATTTTTGCCGATAGAAATTCTCCCTTGTCCTTCAGTGCCTAACTGAAATGCTACCTTCCCTGTAAAGTTTTGCTTGATCACCAGTTGAAAATGATTTCTTCCAACTTTGAATTTTCAAGATAAATTTGTGCTTATAAAATTCCACCTCCTATTAATACTGATCGGTGAAATCAGTTCCTTGAAGGCAGGTATCATATCTAATTCTTCTCTGTATTCCTCCTACACTAAGCAGTCTGTTTCACATAGCAAGGGCTCAATATATGTGTTGAATGTGTGTAAGCTCAACAAAGACAGAACAATGCTAAAGAATTTAAGACCAATGAAAGTATCCAGAAAGAGAGCATGGGCAATGCCAAACACTGAAATCTAAGAAGATGAGAGTAGAGTACAGGCTCTTTGGTTTATTTATAGGTCCTTAGTTACAGTGTAAAGGTGATTTTGCTGGAGCAGTAAGAATGGAAAGCAGATTGGAATGTTGGAAGAACAAATGTAGAACTTGAAATAGAAAGAATATATAGTCTCTTTCAGAAGTATGGGTATATGAAAAGACAGGAAGTGACTTAAAATAGGAGGTACTCCTAGAATGTGCATGAAAGCACCTTAGAAAGATCCAAGGAGAGAATAATAATAAAATAGAAGACAGTGAGTCCAGAAGAGAAGTAAAGCAGGGATTCGAACCCAATTCCTATGAACCTGAATCCAAATCCTGTGTTTTTTCCACTTACTACATTATATTGCTCCTTTAAAGAAAAGGAGAGGAAAGAACAGATGTCATATTTAATGATATTCTGTTAGGGGTCACTTCAGTTTATTCAGGAAGAAATTACCCCAGGGGAACAGGATTGAGTCAATACAATGCAGTTTCTTGAAGGGGGGGGCAAAAATAGAGGAATCAAAGTAAGTAAGAAATAGAATTTACCCTAAATCATTTCAACTTGATTTGCTTTGCCATTCTCATAAACTTTCATTTTAATTTTATCTCAACTGTGCATTACTGCAACTGATCATAGTCATACATTTTGAATTAGTGAAGAGTTAGCAAAAAAATTATGATTCCTTTGGTGCTAAATTATGTTTTATACTAAATAATTTCCATTATAAAACACAATTTTCCAATACTAAAGAACGTATATATTAAATACAGCCTTATTGTGCATATATCCTAAGTTAAAATATGAAAATCTTGCACACATACAAAAGGATTTAGGGAATTTCTTTTCCTCATGTCTCCATAGCATTTAGGGACAAAATAACACTTTATACATCTGATATAATTAAACATTGTCTGTGCCTTGGTTCTTATTTACACGTTCAACTTCACTTTGGCCTCAATACAGGCTGGATTTATGTTTATTTATATCTTGCAGTTATTTTCCTAGGGTTTTTTTTTTGGTCCTTGTCTCTGAATCTGTGTCTCTATCCATCTGTCTGTCTCTGTCTCTCTTTCTCTTCCTCTGTCCTTTCCTTCTTCCTTCCCTCTCTCTCTTTCTCATGTTTGGAGTTTACTGGTAGTATCCCCTGGAGTGCACTTGTGTGAGGGCATAGCCAGGATGCACATTTCTGAGACTTTTTAAAGGATTTAAAGAGCCAGTGTTGAGGACAAAGGGATCTTCTAAATTCTACTTTACTGCTTCTTCCATTAAACACACATTCAATTAATCTGCACTAGAACCTCATCTCCATGTGCAGCTTATGCCCTGAAATAACTTCCTTAAAATCTTAACAGAAATTTTCAGCAGGTATGCTTAGTATTAGATTTGTAAGCGTTTCTTATTTTTTAACTTTTTTTTCTTCTTTCTTTTCTTCTTTTTCTTCTGAGCCTCATAGCTTTGCAGCTTTGGCATATTGGAAAACAGAAATGAACTTACCTAGACATGAAAAGCGTAACTCTCTTTTATAAAATGAAAATATCTTTCTTTCCAACACAAATGTATTCTACACATTGCTGGCACTGCTTAGCAATTATTAGACCACAATTGGGATTAATTGATCTGCTCTTAATTGATTCTGTTCTTAACTTCCTAAATGGGTAGATGTAGAGGTACCATGAAACTAGGGAGGACAGTGGTGACTAGGGAGTTCTATGGTCCTGAAGACGATAAAATGACACTTGCTACAGCTTCCCTGGATCACCCTATGATTCTTCTGTAATCACTGAAAACTTTCAAAAAAATTTAAGGTCCATTTGGTGTTTTCAAGGGGTTTTTCAAAGTTAATTTTCTTATTGATGAATGAAGATATCCATGGAGTAAATGAAACTACTGAGAAAATAAAGATCTTAATTTTTTTACCTATTTCTTCAAAGAGGGTAGTAAAGTTCTGGTTGAGATGACTTAGTGAAGAGGGCCAATGATTCACCTGCTGAATCACTATGTTCATCATACCTCTAGCATTCAGATAGGAAACCTGCAGAGTATACTAAAAGGGCTGACCCAGCTCCATTTGGGAAAGCTGATGATGAGATCATAACCTACAGAGACAGACCACAGCAGGGAAAATAAAACATTTGCACCAAAATGATAGTAGTAAATGAGTATGCCTATTGAGAGTCAGTACATTATTATTTCTAAGGAATTGGTGAAAAATGCAGTAGAGCCTTCTAATCTGAACTAAACCACTAGTATTAAAGCAAAAGGAAAAAGTACAGGAACATCTCTGCCAGCTCAGAATGTATGAACTTGTCTATTAAATATTCAAACATTATTATTGATTCCACCATGTGCTGCTGTTTATTAGACATCTTCATTACCTTCTCATTAGAAATCATTGCTGAAAAGTATTTTTTATTGATGGATTATATGCTAAATGCAATGAAATGAAAGTCCAGGAACAGGCTTTGAAAAATTATATTTAAAAAGTTACTAGGCAAATTCTTTCCTCACTAGTAATGAGAATTACTTTGTCAGGCACTATCACAACAAAGCCCTCTCCCTCATGCATCTTCCCGGAAGGAATGGAGTTGTTGATGTTATTTCATGTATCATGGGTGATTTTCAAAAATCTACTTTTACAGTAAAAGCACTGAATTTGGAGACAGTTTCTGGGCTCAAGTCCTAACTTTGTCATTTTGCTTGTTATGTGATCTCAGGTAAGGCAACATCTCTGAGCTTTAGTTTCCTCATTTAAAAATTTGATATGGTAAGATTTCTATCACCTATTTTAAAAGGTTGGTGTGAAATAAAAACAATGACTTATATGTATAGTTTAGGTTGCCTCAATGAAATTATTATGACAAGAATAAATGTTGTTATATTATAGAAAAGTAGCACTAAGTCTAGAGAGGTGATGGCAATGAACGCAAATGTGGAATTGAACTGGGTATAAGTAAGATGGAATAGTCTAAGAATGATTAAAGCTTGGATAAGCTAAGAAATCAGGTGGTAAAGGGATGTTGACAACAGGAGGTCCTGAATGTTCTAGTTAGAAAGGTTTAAATATAAGATATTCTCTTTATCTAACCCAAATTCCTTTGTTTCCTTCAGTTAAAACTCTTCTTCTGTCCTTTGTGATGATTAAAAAAGAGCTCTTTTCTTTTCAATGTATAATGATCTTTCATATTCTTGAAGATTTCATGTAATAGGAAACATCTGTGTATATAGAGCTCTTCAAAGATCCTCCACTCTAATTTTACAAGCAATGTCAAGAGAAAACAAAGAATTTACTCCCAAAAGGAAGAATTTGGGAGAAAATCTTTAACTATAGCTTTACACCACGGTAAGATAAGGGGAAGAATATTCATATCTATATAGCAGGCAAAATGGATGCTTCTTATATACCTACCCCTCTTGCTGAATCTTGAGAGTAAGTTTTAAGTTCAGAGAAATATAAGTGAACCAGCCAATCTGATGAGAATGATTTAGACTCTTAAACTGTGTCTATATTAAAAACCAAATGCTTATCTTCCTTCTCAATAGATGGATTTATTTTAATCTACTAGATAGTGAATCTAGGACAAGGATCATATCTTACAATCTAGAAAAATTTGTATCTACACTCATCACATCCCACATGGTCTATTACAGTACTTTTATTATAATATGTGCTCCAAAATATTTGTTGAATGAAGGAAGAGTCATAAAATTAGAAGCTCATTTTTCACATAACCATCTATGTCAATTCTTGTTTTTGCTTGTTGAAATCAAATACAAGTCAAAAATTCAAACTGTCCATGATAATAACACACTCAAAGGACATAACTGGTAGCTTTTGCTGATCAGCCCATTAAACACGTCTCTTTTGAAATTTCTAACAGGAAAGATGACAGAGTATATGAAGCACTACAGCTGAGCTGTCCCACAGTTCCCCTCCAAACAACTTTAAAATAACACCTCAAAGCAGACTCTGTAATGGCAGAGCCAACAAAATGTCAGGGGAAAACATTTTTGCAGCCCAAGACAACTTAGGAGGTTGGAAGGAGAGATCTGTGACACTGGGGTGGGACTGGTATGGATCCCATGTGCAGTCACGCCAGCTGTGGAACTTGGAAATGGCAACAGCAACTTTCTGAGCTCTCAGCCCAAAGATGGTAAGGGGATCTGGCAACTAGTCAGAAAGAAATTACATGGAATTCTATTGTGCTATAAGAAATGATAAACAGGCAGACTTAAAAACAAACAAACAAATAAACAAACAAACAAACCTGGAAAGACTTGTATGGACTGAAGCTGAGTGAAGTGAGCAGAACCAGGAGAACATTGTACACAGTAACAGCCATGTTGTGTGATGACTAATGTTGATAGACTCAGCCCTTCTCAGTAATGCTAGGATCTAAGACATCTCCAAGACATCTCCAAAAGTATCATGATGGAAAATGCTATCCACATTCAGAGAAAGAATTATGGAGTTTGAATGCAGATCGAAGCATACTATTTGCTCTTTTTTTCTTCTGTTTTGTTTTGTTTTCTCTTTCTTGTTGTTCCTCCTATTGGTTCTAATTCTTCCTCACAATATCACTACTGTGAAAATATGTTTAATAGGAATGTATATGTATAGCCTATATCAGATTGTGCACCATCTTGGGAAGGAAAGTGAGGAGGGAGGGGGAGAAAAATTAAAAACTCAAAAGCTTAAGGAAGTGACTGTTGATAAATTAAAATAAATTAATACAAAAAGAAAGAAATTACAGGGACTTACATAATCATAATTATATAATTAATAAATTAAATTATCCTTATTAGCACTGGGCACACGACAGTGAACTGTTTGACAACTCCATTGTCTATACCCACATCCAGGTTGGAGTTTCAGGGTGAAGAGGAGTGCTTTCATTCCCAAGGGATCAGGGACTCTGAGGAGCTATATTGGCTTGGGTCACAAGGGAACAGGGGCCTTTCCTGGGGAAAGACCACAGAGCACACCTAAAGAGAAGTGACCATATCTCTCCCCAGATCATATGACCCTGGAAGCACTGAAACTTCTAAACACCTAGAACTAGCTCTGAAAATAGCAGTGCTAAAAAACCTGAAGCTTAAGACAGTGTCCTATCCTGACTCTAGGAGCTTTAACATAAAGTTAAAGTCAAGAAATAGGCTGAACTAATGAGAAAAAGGAGTCTGACCACAAAAATCTACTACAGCGAAAGGGAAAATCAAGACACAAACTCAGAAAAAGACAACTATGTCAAAACAGCTAAAAGAAAAGTAGTCTACATAGACAGAGGGCAAAAAAGTGAGTCAATTATGTTTAGATTTCCTCAGAAAAAAATTAAGGGGTGAAAAAGAGGGAAGCAAGAGGAGAAGAGGGAAAGGAGAAATAGAATACGGAAAGTAATTTCACAAAAAAGAGGCACAAAAGGAAAACCTTTTATAATGGAACAGAAAATAGGGAGTGGCATGTAATGCTTGAACCTCACTCTCATCTAAATTTGCTCAAAGAGAAAAGAATATACACACACACACACAAAGTTGAATATAAAAATTGATCTTACCTAATAAAGAAGTAGGAGGGGAAGGGTGATAAAATAGAGGACAGATTTAGGGAGGCAGTGGTCAGAAGCAAAATGGACTTTTGAAAAAGGACAGGGTAAAAAGAGAAAAAAAGAAAAGAAAAAAGAGAAAATGCACAGTTAGTAAGGATAACCGAGAATGTGAAGAGGATGAATTCACCCATAAAACAGAAGAGGAAACCAGAATGGATTACAAGAAACACACAAGATACAAAAAGACATACATAAGTTAAAATAAAGAGCTGGAGCAGAATCTTAAACTTCAATTGAAATAAAAAAGGCATAATACCAGACAAATCAAAAGCAGAAACTGACCTAATTAAAAAGGATAAGTGGGGAAACTACATCTTGCTAAAAGGTACAATGAAGTAATAACTATACTATACATATATGCACCAAAATGGCATAGCATCCAAATTCTTAAAGGAAAAGCTAAATGAATTACAGGAGGAAATAGATACAAAAACTATACTAGTGGGACAAAGACCACAGAGCACACCTAAAGAGAAATGACCACATCTCTCCCCAGATCACATGACCCTGGAAGCACTGAAACTTCTAATTTCCCTTCTTAATTTTTCCCTTCTTAGCGCTAGATAAATCTAACCACAAAATAAATAAGAAAGAAGTTAAGTAGATGGATAGAATTTTAGAAAAGTTAGAAATGAGGACATCTGGAGAAAACTGAATGGGAATAGAAAGGAGTATACCTTTTTCTCAGCTATATCTGGCACTTTCACAAAGATTGACCATGTATTAGGGCATTAAAACTTCACAAACATATTAAAAAAGCAGAAATATTAAATACATTTTTCAAACTACAATACAATGAAAATTATTCTCTATAAGGGATATTGAAGCATATTATTAAAATTAATTAGAAATTAAATAATTTCATCCTAAAGAATAAGTGGATCAAAGAATAAATAATAGAAACAATAATTTCCTTAAAGATACTTCCTAGCTGTGTGACTCTAGGCAAGTCACTTAACTCCAATTGCTTCACTAAAAAAAAAAATTATAATGACAACAATGAAATAACATATCAAAATTATTTGTGAGATGCAACCAAAGCAATTCTTAAGAGAATATATATAGGGGCATATCAATAAAAGATACAAGGAGAGCAGGTCAATAAAGTGGATATGCAACTAAAAAAAACTAGAAAAAGAAGAGATTAAAAACCCTCAATTAAACACCAAAATGAACATATTGAAAAACAAAGGAGAGATTAATAAAGTTGAAATTAAAACAATTGAAATAGTAAATAAAACTAGAAACTGGTTATGTGGGGGAAACAATAAAATTGATAAATCATGGGTTAATCTGATTTAAAAAAAACACAAGGAAGAAAACAAAATTACCAATATTAAAATGAAAAAGGTTACTGCACCACTAATGAAGATGAAATTAAAGTGATTAGGTGCTATTTTGCCCAATTACATGCCAGTTAAACAGATAATCTAAAGAAATGAATGAATTTACAAAAATATAAATTGTCCAGTTTAACAGAAGAAATAGAATACTTAAATAACTCCATCTTACAAAAAGAAATTGAGGGGCAGCCAGGTGGTATAGTGGATAGAGCACCGGCCCTGGAGTCAGGAGGACCTGAGTTCAAATCCAGTCTCAGACACTTGACACCTACTAGCTGTATGACCTGGGACAAGTCACCTAACCCCAATTGCCTCACCAAAAAAAAAAAAAAGAAAGAAAGAAAGAAAAGAAAAAGAAATTGAGAAAGCCATAAATGAGCTCCTTAAGAAAAAATTCCCAGGACCAGATGGATTTGCAAGTGAATTCCACAATATTTATGGAACAATTTGATCCCAATATTATATAAAGTATTTGAAAAAGTAGGTAAAGGAGTCCTACCAAAATCCTTTTAAGAAACAAATATAGTTTTGATACCTAAACTGGGAAGAGGAAAAACAGAGAAAGAAAATTATAGCCCAATTTCCCTAAGAAATATTGATTCAATAATG
Organism: Vombatus ursinus; assembly: GCF_900497805.2. Classification (NCBI taxonomy): domain Eukaryota; kingdom Metazoa; phylum Chordata; class Mammalia; order Diprotodontia; family Vombatidae; genus Vombatus; species Vombatus ursinus. Next base: position 5,808,933 of record NW_020950566.1, on the reverse strand, counting down.
TTAAATAAAATTCTAGCAAGGAGATTATAGCAATACACCACAAAGATCATACATTATGATTTATATCAAGAATGCAAGGCTCGTTCAATATTAGGAAAAATATAAGCATAACTGATCATATAGCTCACAGAAACAACAAAAATCATATGATTTTATCAGTTGATGCAGAAAAAACTTTAGACAAAATACAAGACCCATTCTTATTAAAAATATTAGAAAGCATAGAAATAAATGAAGTCTTCTTAAAATGATAAGAAGTATCTATATAAAATCAAGAACAAGCATTATCTGTAATGAAAATAAACTGGGAATCTTCCCAATAAGATTAAGGGTAAAGCAAGGACTTCCATTATCACTACTTTTATTCATCATTATATTTGAAATGCTAGCTATAGCAATAAGAGAAGAAAAATAAATTGAAAGAATAAAAATAGGCAATGAGTCAACAAAACTTTCATTATTTGCAAATTATATAATGGTATACTTAGAAAACCCTGGAGAATCAACTAGAAAACTATTTGAAACAATAACTTTAGCAAGCTTGCAGGATATAATACAAACCCACATAAATCAATGGAATTTCTATATATTAACAACAAAACTCAGCAAGAAGAGACAGAAAGAGAAAATCCATTTAAAATAACTACAGATAATATAAATACTTGGGAGTCTATATGCCAAGACAAATTCAGGGACTATATGAACACAATTATAAAATACTCTTCACACAAATAAAGGCAGATCTACACAGGTGGAGAAATATTAATTGCCCAGGGGTTGTTGCTGCTCAGTTGTTTCAATCATGCCTGACTCTTCATGACCCCCATTTGAGGTTTTCTTGGCAAAGATACTAGAGTGGTTTGCCATTTCCTACTCCAGTTCATTTTACAGAAAAAGAAACTGAGGCAAATAGGATTAAGTGGCTTGCCCAGGGTCACACAACTAGTAAGTGGCTGAGGCCAGATTTGAACTCAGGTCTTCCTGCCTCCAGACCCAGTGCTCTATATACTGCACCACCTAGCTGCCCAATTACTCAAGGGTAGGCTGAGTCAATATAATAAAAATGACAATTCTACCTAAATTAATTTACTTATTCAGTGCCATCTCAATCAAACTTTCAAAGAAATATTTTATAGAGCTAGAAAACAAAAACCCAAAATTCATCTGGAAGAACAAAAGGTCAAGACTGTCAAAGGAATCAGTAAAAAATTATGTTAAGGAAGGCAGCCTAGCAGTTGCAGATTTCAAGCTATATTGCAAAACAATAATTATCAAAACAATCTGGTACTGGATAAGAAATAGGTAAATCAGTGGAATAGATTAGGCACACAATACATAGTAGTAAATGACCAGAGTAATCTAGTGTTTGATAAACCCATAGATCCAAATTTTTGAGGCAAAAATTTACCATATGACAAAATTTGCTGGGAAAACTGGAAAGCAGTTTGGTAGAAACTAGACACAGACCAGCACCTCATACTGTATACCAAAATAAGGTCAAAATGGGTACATGATCTTGTGGGAATTGTGTAAACTAAACTGAGTCTATCTTATAAAACTGACTCCATTTTAAGATCCCTCCCCCCAATTCAGAAAGTCCCCAATCTTTTAATTTTGGCTGCATTCGTTTTGTTTTTTCAAAAAAATAATTTCACATAATCAAAATGTTCCATTTTACTTCCCATGATCTTCTCTATCTCTCATTTGATTGTAAACTCTTCTCTTATCCATAGATCTGACAATTCTCCAATAAGAAACCAGATGCCCTAACCTTATATCCTGGTTTATATCCTGTTTATTGTTTTCAGATAATGATTAAAAATCAGTACAAAGTTTTTATTTGGGGTCCAGTGCCTGTTGGGAACGGGTGTCTAGTTTGTTGTGCAATTTGTTATGCAGCTGCATGCCTTGCCAATAAATTGATATGCCTAGAAGCTTGAACCTTTGTTTCTTCAGTTATTGCATATTTCATGCACCACAATTTAAACATTAATGGTGATAGCATAAGTAAATTAGGGGAGCATGAAAAAATTACTTGTTAGATCTATGAATAAAGGAAGAGTTTATGACCAAATGAGAGATAGAGAGGATCATGGGAAGTAAAATGCATCATTTTGATTACATAAACTTAAAAAAATAAATGTTGAACAAACAAAACTAATGCAGCCAATGTTAGAAGAAAAGCAGGAAACAGAAAAAAAAATTACGGCAAGTTTCTTTGATAAAGGCCTCATTTCTTAAATACTTAGGAAATTAAGTCAAATTTATAAAAATAAGAGCCATCTACCAATTCATAAATGGTCATATGATATGGATAGGCAGTTTCCAGAAGAAATCGCAGCTATCAATGCTAGCATGAAAAAATGCTCTAAATCACTATTGATTAGAGAAATGCAAATTAAAACAATTCTGAACTACTACTACACATCTGTCAGATTGACCAATGTGACAGAAAAGTAAAATGGCAAATGTTGGCAGGGATGTAGGGAAATAGGGACACTAATACATTGTTGGTGAGGTTGCAAACTGGCCTAATAATTCTGGACAACAATTTGAAACTAGGCTGTAAGGGCTATAAAACCATGTTACCTTTGATCCAGCAATACTACTACTAAGTCTATATCCTAAAGAGAAGAAAAAAAAAGGAAAAGGACCAATACGTACAAAAATATTTATAGTAGCTCTTTATATGGTGGCAAACAATTGGAAATTGAGTGGATGCTTACAATTGGGGAATGACTGATATCAACAAGTAAACACAACTTCATGAAACTTATATGAAAACTAGAATTATTACAAGAGAAATGAGCATGCATGTGGAACCCAAAGAGTTCACAGTCCATACAGAAATCTGCATGTTTATGACAGTATAACAAAGGGAGGAGGAGAAAACACAAATTTTCCACTAAAGGGGTGTGGCATGGGAGGGAGAAAGGTGCAGTAAAGATGGGAAAAGGACAAAACCCCTCCCAAAGGGGATGATCAAGGCAATGGCAAAAGCTGCATTCTTTTCCCTGGGCAGTGCTAGACTATGAAGATAAAGATGCTTATCTGTTTTTAAATTTTTAAATTTTTAAATTTTTATTTATTTAATTTTTTTGTTTTTTTATATTAATAAATTTATTTATTTTTAGTTTTCAACATTTACTTCTCCAAGATTTTGAGTTCCAAATTTTCACCCCATCTTGCCCCTCCCCCCACTCAAGATGGCATGCATTCTGAATATCCCCTCCCCTAATCTGCCTTCCCTTCTATCCCTACCCCCCTTCTCTTATCCCCTTCCCCTTCTATTTTCCTGTAGGGCAGGATAGAGTTCTGTACCCCATTTTCTGTATTTCTTATTTCCCAGTTGCATGTGAAAACTTTTTTATTAAACATGTGTTTTTAAAACTTTGGGTTCCAAATTTTCTCCCTTCCTCCCTCCCCACCCCCCCTCATTGAAAAGGCAAGCAACTCAATATAGGTTATACATGTGCAGTTATGCAAAACACTTCCATAGTAGACATGCTATGAAAAACTAAGTCTATTTCTCTTAATCCTATCCCAGACCCCCCATTTATTCTATTCTTTCTTTTGACCCTGTCCCTCCTCAGAAGTGTTTGCTTCTGATTACCCCCTTTCTCAATCTGCCCTCCTCTCTATCAACCCCCTATTCTCTTGTCCTCTTCCCCCTCTATTTTCTCGTAGGGTAAGACAGATTTCCATACCCAATTGAGTGTGTATGTTATTCCCTCCTTAAAGCAAATCCTATGAGAATAAGATTCACTCATTCCCTCTCACCTTCCCCCATTTCCTCTCCACTGTAAGAGCCTTTATTTTTCTGTTTTTTGGTGAGATAATTTACCCCATTCTATCTTTCCTTTTCTCCTTCTCCTAGTATAATCCTTTCTCACCCCTTAATTTTATTCTCCAGATATGACCCCTTCATCTTCAACTCACCCTGTTCCCTCTAAGTATCTAGCTAGCTAGTTAGCTAGCTAGCTAGCTATATACATACATGTAATTTTTTCTCTCCAACTACCCTAATACTGACAAAGGTCTCATGAGTTATAAATATCATCTTTCCATGCAAGAATGTGAACAGATAAGATGCTTATCTACAAGGGTCCCAGATGCACAAGCAGTTTCTTGGCCTAATGCAGATTGACTGGTGCCTGTCCACTCCCAAGAACACAGGCAATCCATTTTGGGATGCAAACACCAAATTCTGTCAGCTTGGGGTGGGAGACTTTGTCCTAGTGTTTCTGGAAAACATGGCAACTCAAAAAGACAAGTTCAGGAGACCTCTTAACAATTCTTAACACTGAGTAAGTTGCAGTATATGATTATGATGAAATACAATTGTGCTATAAGAAATGTTGAGGGGGACTGTCCCAGAAAAATCTGAGAAGACATATGTGAACTGATGCAAAGTGAAGTGAGTAGAACCACGAGAACGTCATATACAATAACAGTAACATTGTAAACATAATTGACTGTGAAAGATTCAGCTACTCTAATCAATACAATGATTCAAGACAATTCCAAAGGACTCATGATGAAAAATGCTGTCTATATCCAGGGAAAGAACTGATGAACTCTAAGTGCAGATTAAAGTATACTTTTTCACTTTCTTTATGTTTCTCGCTTTTTATTGTGTTTTGTTTTTTTTTTTTGCAACATGGCTAATGTGGAATTACATTTTGCGTGAATTTACATGTATAATTGACATCATATTGCTTGCCTCTTCAATGAGAGGAGGTATAGGAGGGATGGAGAAAATTTAGAACTCAAAATTTTAAGAAATGAATGTTAAAAATTAATAAATAAAATTTTGAATTGGTAGTGAATAAAATAAGCTATTCATTTCCTATTTCTCCTTTAAAGACAATATCCTTTTAGTGCTTGTTAAAATAAATTATAGACATGTGAGAGGATCACATATTAATTCAATTATGTAAATATTATTAAATGCCTACTATGTGCAAGGTATTTTACTAGGACATGTGAGTATAAAAATAGGGGGAGCCATTCCTTTCTTTCAGAGAACTCATAGTCTAAAAGGATAGTAGCACATGTACATCATCATCATCATCATCATCATCATCATTATCACCACCATGCTAAGTGTTTTACAAATATCATCTCATATATGGGGCAGCTAGGTGGTGCAGTGGTTACAGCACCGGCCCTGAAGTCAGGAGGACCTGAGTTCAAATCCAGCCTCAGACCAAACACTTGACACTTACTAGCTGTGTGACCCTGGGCAAGTCACTTAACCCCAATTGCCTAAATATATATATATATATATATAAATACAAATACACACACATATATATACATACATACATACATATATATATATATATATAAATCTCATTTGATCCTTACAACAACCCTGGGAGGTAGGGGCTATTATTATTTTTACTTTACAGATGAGGAAACTGAGACAAATAGAGGTTAAGTGACTTGCCCAAAGTCACTGAGTTAGTAAGTATTTGAGATCAGTTTTCTACTCAGGTCTTCCTGATTGTAGGCCCAGTGTTCTATCCATTGCACCACCCATGGCTCATAAGTATACACAAATAATTATAATTCAAGGAAGACTTGGATGGCATACTGTGAGGAAATTTGCAGAGGAAGATCACTTTCAGACAGGGTAATTAGGGAAAGCTTTCTAGCGAAGGTGGCACCTAAACTGAGGCTTTAAGGAAGAGAAGAACTGTAACGGGCAGATATAGAAGGAATGCATTCCAGACATAGAGGATGGTATGGACCAAGTTTTAAGGATAGCTAATAGACTGGTTTGGCTGGAATACAGAATTCATGAAGAGGGATAGTGTGAAATAAGGCAGGAAAGGTAGGAGCGCTTACAAAGTTGGTCTAAGAAGTTGATGTTTGTAGGTAATGAGAAGCTGCTGAAGTTTTGGAAGCAGAGAAGGAACATAATTAAACATCTACCCTTTACAATAATCCTGTGAGGAAGGGGGAGGGTGAACATTTAGCTCTTTTTTTATAGATAAGGAAGTAAAAAATATATTCATTTGGAAGACTGATTTGGCAGCAGTGTGAAAGTTTGATTAGAGAAACTAAGGAGAGAAAAATGAAGTAGATCGTTACAGTAATCTAGGCAAGAGGTAATGAGGACACAGACTTGAGCAGTGCCATTCTTACAGGATTAGGGTCCTCTGCTCATTCCCTGATGGAACATCAAAGATGGGTTTAAAGAACCTGTGCCATTTTGAAATTTTGGGCATGAGTACTGGTTTTGTCTGAGAGAAGACTGGTCCATAGTGACCCTAGGAATTTTTGTTTACTGAGATATTTGGGACGAGGGTTGTGATGGTAGGGAGGTTATAATTATTTTGGCTTAGATCTCCTCCACCAACCTCCATTCTCTGAATAAACCCTATACTCCTTAGATTGATACCATCACAATAGCCAACATTTATCTGGCAATTCATGTTCACAAAGTGCTTTACATACATTATCTCATTTAATCCTTACAATTGCTCTATGATGAACATTTTCTTTTTGTGTATGTGTGCTAGGGCCTCAGACCTGCCTTTCATTGGCACAACAAACTCTCAATGAGGAAGCTACTTCTATAAAGGTAGATGAGCATCTGTTCTGCAAGTTAAGCTATTAAACAGTTTCTTGGGGTGCACTGAGAGATTAAGTGATTTTCCCACAGTACTCAGCCAGGACTTGAACAAAGGACTTTCTGACTCCAAGGCTTGTTCTCTATCTACTACCCCCACAAGGCCTCTGGAAACAGAAGTGAAAGAGCTAAGATTTAAATTCAGGTCCCTTGGCTCCAAATCCAGTGTGCTTTTCAATAAAATTCACCTGCCTCTTTTAATCATGTTGAGGTAAGGGCCCACAAGAAAAGAATAACCTCAGCCAAGCAGAAACAGAAGTATTTTTCAAGAACAAAATAATGAAACCGCCCTTTGTCAAGTAAATAGTTTTCACTTAGGCCATTGCATTTTAACCTTAAGGGTATTCTAGTATCACCTTATCAGACTCTTGATAGATCCATCTTTTAGTTTTCAGAAAGAAAAAAGAAAACCTAATTACATGGATGTTTTGTGACATTTGTCTTTGCTAAGAAAGTAAAAATGATATGGAGACTAAAGCAAATGCATGTATATATATATGTCTCATAAATACTACATTTAGCACAACAATTGCCCTGGATCACTGATGAAATAGTTCTATGTAAAAAAATGACACTTTGTGGAGTACAACCACAAACAATCAATTGTATAAGGGTTTTATTAAATTACCAGCAAAATCATGATATGTGATCGAATTATCTCCTAAAGAGTTAAAATTTTTAAAACAGACCTTTCCAGTCACAGAATGTCAATGCTGAAAGGGACTTCAAGAGGCCTAACGCATAACTGATGCAGAATCCATTCCTGAGAAGTGGTCCTTCACCCATTACTTAAAGACTTGCAGTTAGGGAGAACTGATTACTTCCTAAAACAATCCACTCTGCTCTGGGGTAGCTCTAATTGTGGGAATTTTTTCCACATGTGATAAATTTGATAGATTCAATTACTAAAATTGGAGAACTGCAATTCCAATATTTGTACTGGAGCTTGCATTTGTCTTCCAGGTTACCTCTTCCCTGCAAATTCCCTTAGAGAAGAAAGGAGAAACAATACCTCAACTAACATTTATAGAGGTAATGGATTAAGTAATTTTCAATTTCATTTCCCCTATAGAAAATGTCCATGCATATCCAAAACTGAGGGCTATTTAACTTTCTAGATAACCCATTATTAGAAAAAAAAGATGCTTTCATACAGCAAAGTTTTTTTTTAAAGATATTTAAATTTTTATCTAAACTGAATCTACAGCTTTATGTTTTCAAAAGGCAAGGGGAGAAGGGTCATCTTTAATATATATGAAGAGCTTTGCTTTTAAAAAGTCCTTCCTGCCAGCAACATGATTAAATTTCATTTATCTACATCTAAGGACTCATATTTCTGTACTTAATTGAACCATGGTCTTGGGATCAAAGTAGTCTCATTTTGACTCTCCTTTAATCAAAAAAAAAAAGGCATATAAATTTCCAGATTTTTTTTTATCTATTTCATTTTATTATTCAATATATAGGCCTAACACATCTTCAAATCTTTAAGCTTTGATACTTGCCTTTGGACTATAATTCTTTATAAGAAATAAAGAAAAGAGAGGTTTTTAAAGTTCAAATTCAAATATATTTGGCCCCATTAACTCAATGATAATACTAACATATTTGCAAAGTATTTTTCTCACAATAGAGTGCTGTATTTTAAAAATTCACCTTTGTATAGATTTTCCTTTATTTGCAAAATGTTAGACTTATTTTTTCTATTGAAAACTGTACTTCCTGTCTTCTTCCATTTCATCCTGTTTGATGGACAAACAAATGGTTGCAACTCTCCTTTGTTCCTAGAATGTCAGTTAGAATGGGCCTTCAACCTAGAGACTGGATTCTGGTCAGAGCCCTTCTTAAAATTCTTTGGATTATCCTAATGCCCCTAGGTTATTTCATTAGAATTTGCTAATAATCGGTTATAGTAAATTACCAAGACAGAACATTTGTTGATATGATTCAGAACCTTTTGTTTTAAAAATAATGTTGGGGTATATTCACTTGCTAAATATCAACACATCAGTACAAAACAATGTTCTGATTTTTTTTTCTTCTTATATATGGAACTATGTCAAACTGAAATATAAAAACAAGAATATAATTACGGTTGCTTTGTTTTTTACATACAAAATTCTAAGATGACCAAAATTCCCAAATTTTAGTTTAATTCTGTAAGGAGAGGAAATTAACACAAAAAGATATGTGTGAATAGGTGCATATCTATCTATCTATACATATATGCCTTACTTTTTAAACCAGAAAGGACGAGCAGAAAATGGGAATGAGATTAAAAATGTTGATAATTGCCTTGTGGTAAATTTCCAACTTAAATGATTTGAAGTGCTTTCCAATATGATTTAGATCATTCATTAATTTAAGGGTGGTGAAAGATGCTTTAGAGTAATTTCTCTTTCTACTTTGTGGTTGAAGAGTAGCACCATTGAGAGAGCATTGGACTACATACATTTCATTGGTCTTTGGATCTAACCCTGGCCGTTCACTAATTAGTCTTAAAACTTTGGCTGATTTCATTTTACCTTTCTGAGTCTGTTTACTCGCCTGGGGAATAAGTCTTAGCTGGATGATTTCTAAGACTCTTTTAAACTCCACCACGCTTTGAGCTTATGTGCTCAAAAAGCTCTGAAATAGGACCTGGGAGAACTAGTTCTAAATCAGGGCTCAGATCTTTACCACCTACTTAACCATAGACAATCACTTAATCTATATGAGCCTGTTTCCTCATGTATAAAGTGGATATGATAACTATATTATGTATTTAATAAGGTGGTTGTGATGAAAACACTTGTAGAAAGAATAACTTTGTTATCTTAACATATCTAAATCCAGTTTGTTTTAAGCCACCATTTTGTAATTGAGAAAGTTATTTAAGTCCCAAATAAAATCTCATCTTCAACCTCTCTTAATTCTTTGTTAATTATTTCCTAGTTGTCCTGTGTATAGATTGTTTATCTATATTTGTTTGCATTTTGTCTCCTTGCTAGATTGTAAGCTTCTTGAGGGTAAAGACTACTTTTTTTCTCCATTTGCATACCTAGTGCTTAGCACAAAGTCTGATACATAAGCACTTCTTATTTTTATTGTGTTTATTGATTGATTAAAATTGATTCATAGATACAACATAAGAGTCACAAACTTCTCAGAAGAATAGGCCACATTAAAAAACAAAAACAAAAACAAAAACAAAATCAGAACAGAACCTACAGTGCAAAAAATGAAGCAAAAAAAAACCTATCCAGAAATTCTGAATACAGAAAAGAAATAATCAATTTAAAGAATCCACAGATGACCTCCAAAAACAAACAAAATTCTTCAAAAATCCTTTGATTCAAACTTCGAGAGCCTATAGTGGTTATTAAAATGAACAATTCTAGTTAAAAGCAGTGACTTGCTTGAGTTTTCCCCCAACCCCCTCCAAATTTGCAAAAAAAAATGGCTCTAAACAAATTCTAAAGCAGCAGAACCCACAAAAAGACAGAGTGAAACACATTTCCAGCCCAAGACAATCTGGATGGTTGATTAGAAAGGTATATCGTGCCAGGGAGAGAGAGGAATGCAGTTTCAGCATGGGCATACTGGCCACAGCGAACCTGGAGCAGGCCTCAGGGGACCGAATCGCAGGGAGCTGTGACGGTTTCCAGACTAAAAATTATATGTATGTGTATTTGGGTCTGGAATAAAATGAACAATTCTAATGACAAACAAATTTTACATGCAACTAGGAGAAAGACCTTCAAATAAAAAGGAAAGGAAATTGAAATAATAAAAGACAATTCCACATCTACCAAAACCTGCATAAGGGAATGGAATAATATATTCTGAAAAACAAAGCTCAAAATGCAACCCAAAATAGTATATCCTGCAAACCTGAGTCTAACCATCAATGAAAGAAATAGCTATTCAATAAAAGAAAGGCATTTGAAGCATTCCTATGGGAGGGGAAACAAATAAAATAAGACAGTAACAGATTACTGACTTGAAAAACTCCCATATAATTGAAATGCAAGAAAGATAAATAAATACAATTACCAATGAATGCACAGGTAATGAAATAAATGACCCTATCTTTAGAGACTATTTAAAAAAAAGAAAGAAAAGACATCCATGGGGTTAAGAAAAATCAACCAAAGAGAGGGATCAGTATAGTACTTCTTTCTAAAAGTCAAAAAACTTGAACACTACAATACAAGAAATAATGCTAGGTGATAATGATGAAAGTGTCACTTAAAGAATTAGAAAGTGGTGGTAGAAGAACAGTCTTGAAACAAGGAAATGTCTACTATTGGGCAATATTTCTATCCTCACTACCTCTTTCAGGAATGGATTCTTCTAAGAATGATGCACCACAGAAGGAAAGGAGTTAGGGGCCAGATCAGTACTGACAAAGCTATAACATACAAATTATTTAGACCTAAAATTAATAGTTTAAAAGCTTTAATTCCACAAGGAACACAAAGAGAAGAAGAAGAAACAGACAAGCAAAAAAGATTATGAATCAAAGAATTAGCTTATACAGGGAAGGGGATTAATGAAGAGAACAAATAAATTATTTTTAGAAAAAGGCATAGAAAATGAAAAAAACCACCTTAAATTAAATTGAAGGGTAGAGGAGATGAGGATTTAATTGACTATTTAACTAACAGGGAAAAGGAGAAGAAAGAGGGAAAAAATTAGATAGGTCATACATCAAAGAAACAAAAAGGTCCCAATACTGAGACCAGGGAAGGATGAAGCAAAGACAATCATAGACCAATATCATTAGTGAGTATTGATTCAAAAATTTCAAATAAAATCATGTCAGACAGACTAAAGCAATTCTTCCAGGAAATCATCCATTATAACTAAGTTGGATTTATACCAGAGAGGCAAGGATATCCAATATGAGGTAAGCAATCAACATAATTAATCATATTAAAGATAAAAAAAATCATAAAACACAATTCTCTCAATAGATGCAGAAAAAACCTTTGACAAAGTATAGTACTCGTTTATGCTAAAACAAAACAAAAGAAAACAAAAAACTCCAACCTACAACTTATAAGCATAGAAGGATCTTTTTTAATATCATAAAAAGTATTTAAAACAATGCAAGCACTGTATGAAATGGAGATACACTAGTAACTTGCCAAATAAAGAAAGCAAAGCAAGAATGCTTACTACAGTTTGACATATTTCTATAAACACTAGTAAAAATAACAAAACAAGAGAAAGAAATTAAAAGTACAAGGATAGGGAAAGATGAGATAAAACTACTCCTGTTTGCTGATGAAAGAATGGTTTATTTAGAAAATGATAGAGAATGAATAGTGATATTGACACAATAGTTTCAGCAATGTTGTAGGCTGCAAAATAAACCCACAAAAATCAACAGCTTTTCTGTACAATATTATCAAAATCCAAAGAGGCTATAATAAGAAGGAAAATGTCATTCAAAACAACAATGAAATGCAAAGAGTACTTGGGGATCTCTCTACCAAGCACACAAAATACTTGTCCAGATTCAATATGCAGTGCTCATAGTGGGCCATCCAAATATAATAGAAGTGACAATTTTATCAAGCTTAATTTATAACTTTAGTGCTGTACCAACCAATCAGAGGGGCCTTTGCAGAATTTGATAATATATAATAAGAAGATTCATTTGGAGAAATGAAAGTTCCAGAATATCAAGGAAAATAATAAAAAAAAAATTGTAGGAATGAATGGGCAAGAGCACTTTCCAACCTCAGACTATAGTATAAAGCAAAGCTATTTGGCATTAGTTTTAAAAAACAGAGAAGTAACTTAATGGAATAGACTAACTAAGGGAGAATCAGAAATAATGGAAGTCAACCTAATGTTCAATAGTTCCAAAACTACCAAGTATTTAGAACAGAACTCTATTTGGTAAGAACTGCTAGAAAAACCAGAAAGCAGTTTGACAGAACTTAATCTTAGACCAACTTCTTATACTATATTCCATAAAAATACAAAATGAATGCATGACCTTAATATTACAGAGCACATCATTAAAAATTAGAGGAGAAAATGATCATATATTTTATAGTTAAAGGCAGAAGATATATTCTTAACCTAACAAGGGATAGAGGCAATTACTAAAGATATATAGATAACTCTGATCACATGAAATTAAAGTGTTTGTACAAAATTAATGTATCAAGGGTAAGAAGGGATGAAGTTAAACAGAGGAAAATATCTATGCTAAATTTCTTAAACTGTGATTTGGTATCCACTATATAAGGGCAGCTAGATGGAGAAGTGGATAAGAGTGCTGGGCCTGGAGTCAAGAAGACTCATCTTTCTGAGTTCAAATTTGGCCTCATACACTTACTAGCTGTGTAACCCTGGGAAAGTCACTTAACCCTGTTCGCCTCAATTTCCTCATCTGTAGAATGAACTAGAGAAGGAAATGGTAAATCACAACAGTACTTTTGCCAAGAAAACCCGAAATGGGGTTACAGCGTCAGACATGACTAAAAATGACTCAACAACAAAAACAAATTCCTGATATCATCAGCTTCTAAACCACGTATTTTTTATCATTTTTTTTTGTCTGTGTGTATGTTTGTCATGGGCCTCTTCTCAAAACAATGTGTTTTTTAAACTCATAAAAGGAAATACATAGGATTAAAAAGGAAACCAACTATATCTAAATAAAGGTATAATTCTTTCCCTGTAGAAGTCCATGGACCTCCTAAAATCTATGGATTCCTTGGGGGAGGGAGGAGTTCTGTGGACTCCAGGTTATGAACCTCTGCTCTAAATACTCTTGAAATACCTGTCCCACCCACACTACATAAAATTACATACCACTCTGTGTAAAAAATATGTTTAAAAATTAGGAAGAGAAAAAGGGGTAAGCTTTATTAAATTTATCCGTACATATCATCCAATTCCCAATTATTGACCTATTAGATTTCAGGAGTATGGAAGCACCCTAATTTTTTGCCTTTAAGGAATATTCTGTGATGCAAACTACTTTAAAGAGGGGTTGAGACATAAGAAAATGTTTATAACAAGCATCTTGTGGAGTTGTAAACATCTCCTCTGCCTCCTATGCAACTTAGTCTTATGGTTTGAACACAATGACAACAATTCATGTTTCTGTAAAATTCTGAATACAGGGCAGAGCCAAGATGGTGAAGTAAAAGCAGTGATTTGCTTGAACTCTCCCCCAAACCCCTCCAAATACCTGTAAAAAATGGCTCTGAACAATCCTAGAGCAGCAGAACCCACAAAAAGACAGAGTGAAACACATTTCCAGCCCAAGACAACTTGAATGGTTGATTGGAAAGGTCTATTGTTGCAGGGTTGGGAAAGGAGCTCAGTTCAGTGTGGGCCACACAAACAAAGACAGGGCTTCAGTGAACCTGGAGCAGGCTTCAGGGGATTGAATCAAGGGGAGCTGTGGTAGTTTCCAGACTTCTCAACCCACAAACACCAAAGACAACTTAGAAGGTCAGTAGGAAAGGTCTGTGGACTGTGGTGAGAGAGGAACTTGGTCTGGCCCTACTCATGGCCTAGCCCTGGGGAGGTGGCTGCTTCCTGAGCTCTCGGCCCACAGACTGAGGGGGGATCCTGCAGTTGATCAGAAGGGGATTGCAGGGATATCTTTGCTGGTGCTGAGGCAGGACTCTCTTGCTTTGCCTGTGCTTGAATCTGGGTCGCAGTTCTAGGTAGAGATCGTGGGGTGAGGAGGAGCATTGGTGTGGTGAAGCTTGTGGTGACAGTGGAGAGGGAATTCTCCTCACAGTTACAAGGCAGAAAAGAGTGTTTGTGGTCACTCATAGACCACAGCACAGGCCAGGAAAGGAGTAAACACTTTGCCCTTGATTGTACCACCTTGGAAGAACTGAAAATTTGCAGGCCCCTGGAAGTACCTTTGAAAACAGCTGCACAAACCCCCTGAAGCTTGGGACAGTACATTTTCCACACTGGAAGCAAACCCCTACCTTAACAAAGAGTTTAAAACTCAAGTAATTGGCTGGGAAAATGAGCAAACAGCACAAAAAATGTCAATCCATAGAATTTTATTTTGGTGACAAAGAAGATCAAAACATACAACCAGAAGAAGACAACAAAGTCAAACCTCCTATATCCAAAGCTTCCAAGAAATATATGAATTAGTCCCAGGCCTTGGAAGAGCTCAAAAAGGATTTTGAGAAGCAAGTAAGAGAAGTGGAGGAAAAAGTGGGAAGAGAAATGAGAGTGATGCAAGAAAATAATGAAAAACAAGTCAACAGCTTGCTAAAGGAGACACATAAAATACTGAAGAAAATAACACCTTAAAAAAATAGCCTAACCCAAATGGCAAAAGAGGTCCAAAAAGCCAATTAGGAGAAGAATGCCTTAAAAAGCAGAATTGGCCAAATAGAAAAGGAAGTCCAAAAGCTTATTGAAGAAAATACTTCCTTAAGAATGAGGAGCAAATGGAAGCTAATGACTTTATCAGAAATCAAGAAATTGTAAAACAAAACCAAAAGAATGAAAAAATAGAAGACAATGTGAAATATCTCATTGGAAAAACAACTAACCTGGAAAATAGATCTAGGAGACATAATTTAAAAATTATTGGACTATATGAAAGCCATGATCAAAAAAAGAGCCTTGACATCATCTTTCAAGAAATTATCAAGGAAAACTGCCATGATATTCTAGAACCAGAGAGTAAAATAGAAATGGAAATAATCCACTGATCACCTCCTGAAAGAGATCCCCAAAGGAAAATTCCTAGGAATATTATAGCCAAATTCCAGAGTTCCTAGGTCAAGAAGAAAATATTGCAAGCAACCAGAAAGAAACAATTTAAGTATTGTGGAAACCCAATCAGGACAACACAAGATTTAGCAGCTTCTACATTAACGGACAAGAGGCCTTGGAATATGATATTCTAGAGGGCAAAGGAGATAGGATTACAACCAAGAATCACCTACCCAGCAAAAGTGCGTATAATCCTTCAGAGGAAAAAATGGACATTCAGTGAAATAGATGACTTTCAAGCATTTTTGGTGAAAAGACCAGAGCTGAGTAGAAAATTTGACTTTCAAATACAAGATTCAAGAAAAGCATGAAAAGGTAAACAGGAAAGAGAAATCATAAAGGACTTATTAAAGTTGAACTATTTACATTCTTACATGGAAAGATGGTATTTATAACTCATGAGACCCTTGTCAGTATTAGGGTAGTTGGAGGGAAAAATATATACATGTATATATACACACATGTGTATATATATATATGTGTATATATATACACACACACACACATATGTGTATATATACATTATAGATAGAGGAAACAGGATGAGTTGAAGATGAAGGGGTGACATCTAAAAAATAAAATTAAAGGGTGAAAGAGGATTATACTGGGAGAAGGAGAAAGGGAGAAATAGAATGGGGTAAATTATCTCACATAAAACAGATAAGGAAAAGCTTTTTACAGTGGAGGGGAAGTGGGGGAAGATGAGAGTGAATGAGTGAATCTTATTCTCATTGAATTTGGCTTAAGGAGGGAATATTATACACACTCAATTGGGTATGTAAATCTATTTTACCCTACAGGAAAATAGAGGAGAAGGGGTAAGAGAGGGGGGGTGGATGATAGAAGGGATGGCAGATTGGTGGAGGGGGTAATCAGAAGCAAATACTTCTGAGGAGGGACAGGGTCAAAGGATAGAACAGAATAAATGGGGGCCAGGAGAGGCTGGAGGGAAATATAGTTAGTTTTTCACAACATGACTACCATAGAAGTGTTTTGCATGACTACACATGTGTAACCTGCATGGAGATGCTTGCCATCTCAAAGAGGGTGGGTGGGGACGGAGGAAGGGAAGGAATTTGGAATCCAAAGCTTTAAAAACAAATGTTAAAAATTGTTTTTACATGCAACTAGGAAGTAAGATATACAGGCAATGGGGTATAGAAATCTATTCTGCCCTACAAGAAAATAAAAGGCGAAGGGGATAAGAAAAGTGGGGGAGGTGTGTGTGTGTGATAAAAGGGGGGCAGATTAGGGGATTCAGAATGTACACCCTCTTGGGGTGGGGGGAGGGGCGAGATGGGGAGAAAATTTGGAACTCAAAATCTTGAGGAAATGAATGCTGAAAACTAAAAATAAATAAATTTTTAACAAAAGAATAAAAAAAATTCTGAATACAGCTAGTTTTGTTTATTGTTGTTGTTCAGTTATTTGAGTCATATCCAAGTAAGTGACTTACTCAGGGTCACACAGCTGGTAAGCCACATTTGAACTCAGGTCTTCCAGACTCCAGCCCTGGTGGTCTATCCACTGTATCACCTAGCTGCCTCCAGGTAGTTTACTCACATGACTAGTTATGGAAGAAGGTCAAGGACGAAATCAAGCAATTTAATATGGGAACTATTCCATAGCTCCTACTTCAAAAGAAATCTCCCTTTCCAGATAAGTTATCTATTAAACATTCATGCAAAATGCTAAAATGGCATTATTCTCTTGCCCCAATGTATAGGTGGCTACATGTCTTAATCAGTTAAAAAAAAAAGGCAAAATAAAAGTATTTGTCCATATAATTAGATGGCTGAAAGATACAGACTTTTAAATTCATGTCTTTTGGAGACCTTTGAAGGCCAGTAAACTAAGCCACAAAGTATGAAAGAAACTAAAACTTTATTTATCCAGCCAAATCAAGGCCAGGCTACAGTCTGGCAGAATGTTTGCCGTAGTCTGGCTATTTGAGTGCAGGGATTGACTTTTTGCCTTACTTTGTAATATGAGCATTCGGCACAGAAGCTGACTAATGCCCAAGTCCCTACCCCACTGGATTGCTGTTAGGTTGAAATGAGATGTAATATGTAGGAAATCATTTGTAAACATTAAAGCACTATATACTTGTCAGGTGTGGAGGGTGTTTTGTTGTTGGTAACCAATGCTTGAGGTGCTATTCTGGTAGCAGCTCAAATTCTTTTCCCTGGGTCCAATCAGACAGGAACTTTCCCAGAACATTCCTGACACCTATCTTTTCCTGCTTACCTTGCCTTCTCCTCTTTTCCTTAAACGATTAGAGACTATTCACTCTGAAAAATAAATAGGTCAGGCTGACTGGGTTTATGGTACTCTGCTACGGGTTTTTCCCCCTATTTTTGGTACTATCAAGGCAAAATACTGTTTGCTTATTTTTTCTGCTTAAGAGTTTTAATTCTTTATGATTTTATATTTAGATACATTCTATTCCATGTGGATTATTTAAATATGTGCCACAGGAACATTCTTATTGATTATTACATTTTGAATAAAAACCAAGTTTTGCTAAGTAATAACAGATACATTTGGTCTATTTTTTCATATAAGCATCAATAACATGTTTGGACAAGATTGTTTTTAAGATCTGACTAATACGTAGTTTGGGTACAGGGAAAGGGAAAATATGTTACTGATAGAAGAGAGCCTCTTATGAAAAATAGAACATAGCTGGTGTAGGAAATATGCTATTTAGGAGTCTAGAACAAAACTATTTGGCAAATTATAATTGAGATCTTTGTTACAAAAAAATAAGATACTGATTTCTAAAGTGCATACCCATGGGATGCTAAGTGCCATGAATTATCCTTTCCCTCCCCACTTCCCATTTCTCACACCCCCATCCTTGGCCCTGTCACCAATTATATTATGGACTCAGGACAAAAAAACTCCCTCATTTTTACACAGTTTTATGGTAAACCTTACCAAGGTGGGTGTAAATTATAGAAAGTATTTATTGACGCAAGCGTAGCAATTTTATACTATGCATAATGTGAAAAAGATGTTTGCTATACACATTTACAATTACAAAAGGCAATTATTCTTAGGGATATCTATAATTTGAATGCTTAAAGGACTGTAGTGTGTCACGATTTGTAGCAATGCAGCAGCATCAGGAGAATATTAGTATTAAAGGTTTGTTGTTGTTGTTGTTCTAGGTTTTTGTGTTGACGATTAGCCTGGGAATTATTGAAAGCACTGTAGAATTTTGCAAATGAAATCCATCTTCATCTTTTTCTACTACTCAGTTCTGATCTTTACTCAGTTTATCTACTAGAACCTTTATAAGATACACATATTGATAGACTAAGTGATGGATCAAATAAGATAACATGTACAACACTTTGCAAACCTTAACATACCATTATAAGTGCTAGCTATCATCATCATCACCATCATCTCAATAGAATGCTTTGCCAAGTGCACTATATTTTAAATGATTTGTGATCTGCTTCCAAGGATTCAAATGGGAACTCATTTTTGCTTCCTCACTGTGTACAAATATTGTTCATACCCTTTTGTGAATCCTGGGGGATTTTCCTCCAGATCACTTGATATTTTATGGAAACCAACGGAGGACATGGTTATCTTTAGGTTATTCTTTGCTCTCACTACATGGTAGGTTTACCTCCATTTCCATTCATATAATTCTTGATGCTAGCCTTTATACTACCTTTCTTACACATTTTTTGTTGATAATGTGGTACATATATTTACCTCTATCATAAACCTCTCCATCTCCATTTAAGTGACCTGCAACTTTAGACTCTGGTATTTTTTTTCCCCGTGAATCACAGTTTTATAGTATTCTTGAAAGAATATTGATGTCTACAGTAGATGAATCTTTGCTTCAGGAGGAAGCATGAAAAATATTGCAGAATTTTGCAAAAGCAAGCTAGCTCACTCGTTCTCTTCCTCTTTTTTGTTTTTAAGCCCTAATTCATTGTTTACATGTAGTATATGTCATATATATGTAAGTAAAATATACATAAATATGCATATGGATATAATGATGAATTGAATCTATGTGTTTTCTATCCAAATTCATATTATAGCCTGGAAAATAAGCATTCTTCATCTACCAGGACCTTAGGGAAAGCTAGTCCAGGTGATGCCATAGGGCTCCAAGAAATACTGAAATATATTTCCTACTATATTTTTATAGGGAGCTAAGTTTTTTGTGTGCGACAGATTCCTTTGGCAGTCCCACGAAGACAATAGACCCCTTTTCAGAATAATATTTTAAATGAATAAAATACATAGGATTATAAGGAAACCAATCACATAAAAATACAATTAAGAAAAGAAAAAAATGAAAACAAGTTCACAGGCCCTAGGTTAGAACCTCTGCATTATGGTCAGTCAGTCAACAAACATATATTAAGCACTTACTATGTATTGAACATTGTGCTAAGCACTGGAAATACAAATATAAGTAGAAAGAAAGGTAGTCCCTGCCCTCAAGGAGCTTATATTCTAATGGGGAAACACTTCACAGGAAAGAAAGGTATGTAGGTGGGGGGCAGCACTAACATTTATCATTATTTAATGTGCTTTCAATTCTTTAATACCAGTTTTAATATCAATAAATATTATTTATTATATTGTAGCTTTTTGTGTTGGTGTCTTATCCTTCCATTAGATTATAGGATCCCTGAGGACAGGGTCTTTATATTATCTAAATTTTGTATCTTCTCCAGTACCAAAACAGTGCTTTGAACAAAGATACTTAATGAATGTTTGCTGCTTGTTGTATCTCATATGTTCTATTTTATTTTTCTGGGTTTTATCCTTCCAGTTCCATGTAGAAATGCTCTAGGAATACATGAGAAAACAGTAACAGAGTCTATCTCTATTTTTGTTCATTTCCCATTTTTCATTGTGAACAGCTTGTTTTCACAGGCCATGTGGGGGCTATTGTAATTGCAGATAATCTTTTCTTTCTATCTTTATTCTTCTAATTTGGTCTTTACTTTCACTTTGACTCTAACCTACCAATGACCCACCTGAACACAAGCGATTGATTCTGGAATTACTCACATTTGCTTTCTGCCATTAAGGATATGTACCATTTAACTTTTTATTCTTTTTTTTTTTGGTGCTGCCACATCTAATATTTTATGACTTTCTTCTTAAAGTCAAATCAACAAGTATTTATTGATTACACTACACACTAAGGCTTGTGCTAAGTGCTGGAGATACAAAGAGAAGCAATGTTGAAGTATATGTCCTTTATGTTCTGGTGTTTGATTTCTAACTAATCACCATGTTTTTGACCACTTTCCTTTCTTCATTTTGAACTACATCTTCTAGCATAATTTTCATTGCATTTTATACACACTTTCGCAAGTCACATAACAAGCCATACATAAGACAATTTGTAGCATCTTGCTATAGTTTCCCAAGAACTTTTTAAAAACTTTATTCTCTGCAACAAGCATTGTCTCTAAGGGCCAATCATCTTCATCATAGTCTTTTGGCTTCGGCTTACTGCAAGCATTACAAGGTATGTCTGATGAGCAAGTATCCTATGAAATAACTTTCTTATTGCTTTTGAGCTCAAAACTCAACTCTGCTAGATCACTTTAAAAGGTCTGTCAGCTTTACTCTATTTCTCTTGGCCTCAGCACTCTTGAGGAAGCTCTGTGAAGGGAGTGGAGCCTATAACCTTGTCAATTCACAAGGTCCAGGTGGCTCTTTGACATTGGTCCACAGTTTGGGTTTTCAGTTAACACAGTATCACTTCCCTGAGGTACGGGGAGAGTTGAGCCTCTCTAGTCATCCCATGCTTCCAGAGTCTGGGTTTCACAGCCAGTTCAGCATCAGTACCCTGAGGTTCAAGAGACAACTTCTGGGAGCAGCCTTCAGGAACCCAGCACAGCAGTAGCTGAGACACACACTCATTCAGCAGTCATGACATATTTACACATGACCTTGGTCATGAACTATATTTTGAGCAACTGAAATATATTTTGAACATGATTTAAAGCCTATAATCCTATATTTTGAGTCTAAAGTTATCCTTTAGACACTCAGGTAGCATAGGGTGGATTACTCCTTCAAAGAATTAAGAGAATTGTTTGTATGTTTGTTATTGCTATATTTTTGAAGTAAGCATGCCTTTGTAAAAGCTAATCTGATGTTACATGGTTAAATGAAACTGAGGTTCTAGGTACTGATCCTCTAAAATAGGGAGAAGGGAGAAGAGGGAGAAGTTCCTACAGCTTATAAGAACTTGAGCCAGTGAATCTCTCAAGACACCCTGGAACACTGAAGAGGAGATGTAACAGGCCTGGCCCTGAGAAAGTGGGCCCTGAGCACATGTTACAAAATAAATACATCATTTACAGACCATAATGCAATAAAAAATACTAATGATTGAAGGAAATATGAGCAAAGATATAGACCTAAGTGGGAACTAAATAATGACATCCTGAATGATGAATAAAAAAAATAAGTAATAAAACAATTTATAAGTATACTGATGATAATGATATCAGGAGAAACAACATAATAAAACTCAGGGAATACATCTAAAAGTGGTCATCAGAGAGAAAATATATTTCTCTGAAAACTCACTAAATGGAAAAAAAAAAGATCAATGGACTTAGCATGCAATTGCAATGGTGGTCTCAAAACACCATCACTCTGTCTTAACCTTGATATTTTAACAAGTGAAAACATGCTTCAATTAATGTATCAAGTGATCTGGAGGAAAATCCCCCAGTATTCGTATAACCCAAGGAAACATGGTCACATCCTAGGGGTCATTTCTAAATTATACAAGAATTTAAGAAGGGAGCCTTTCCAGAAACTGGAGCAAATGTGGTGTTCCAGCCAACCTCCCTGAGAAGGAAATCCTTACGGGGTTCAGCAAGATCTTGGTCTCAATTCAGTCTGGGTCACCTTCCACCTCCCTTTGGCTAAATTCAGAGGCCTTTTATAAAAGTCTAGAGAATGTTGGATTTCCTATCTTTCCACTAGGGTCCTGGAGGCATATCCAGATTAGTTGATGGCAGTAAGTTGTCCAGGAGAGACTGGTTGAAAACTATTGGCTTTATAAGGAGCCCAGCAAACAAACTATACCATGCCAAGGAGGCTTTTTTGAACACTCTAGGAATGAGAGAAAAGGACTTCCAGAAACCATCAGCTATGAGTTATCCATTTGCCACATATGCTCTCTAAGCTTGAGCATACTTCCCCCTGGATTCTCTATGTTCTTATGGGAGAATTACATCACAGATTGTGGAAGGATGTTTTGTACCAACCCTCACCATACTGGTTTTAATAAATACCCATTTCTTTTTTTTATTTTTTATTTTTATTTTTTATAAATGCCCATTTCTATAAGCTGATTAAGGCTGGCTGATTAAAATTATTCTCAATTGAATCTGAGGGGGGGGGGAAAGCACACAGATGGAGATCAGGCTTATTTTATTAGAGAACCTGACTCCTTAGAGATTCTCTTAGAATCCTGAGGGAGGTAGCCCTGCATTGGGAACAGATACTCTTCTGTGAGGTCAGGAGTTGTAATAAGAATCCTCAGAAATCACATGGGCTATGCAACTTCAAAGAACAGAAAATAAAATCAGAATCCCCCCAAAGTACAGTAGAATAATGTTAGAAATGAAAGAAGAAAGTGACAAAATAGAAAAAAAAGATTATAGAACTTTTAATTAAAATTGGGAATTTGCTTTTTGAATCAATTAACAGAATTGATAAACCAATCAAGAAAAAGAAAGGAGATATTTCCTCTTCTGGGAACCAAGATGGAGGAATAAGCAGCAAATCACCATAACTCTACCACATCACTTCCAAACAACCATAAAATAGCACCCCAAAACAATCCCTGGAAGAGCTGAACTACCAAAAAGACAGGGGAAACAACCTTTAAGCTCAAGAAACTTGGAAGATCAGCAAGAAAGGTCTGTCTCACCTCAGAAAAAGGGGAGCACAGTCTAGGACAGGAAGAATCCCAGAAAGCCAGCGGCAAGTCCCACCTCAGCAAACCAGCAGCAGATCCTGAGCCCCATTGCGATGGAACAGGCAAATGCCAACATTTAGCAGTTATAAGCACAGGAATTGTTAGAATGTCAGATGTTACTGATGATGTTCTGCTGTAGTGTAGATGGACTGTCCACAAGCCTCAGCATAGCCAAGGAAACGGGCAGACTTCAGCTCTGAGAACCACCACATGCTTCAGCATAACCCAAGGCAAGGAGGCAGCCTGCAGTGGCCAGACCCTAAGTGCTTCAAAGTAGCACCCAGTAAACAGTCAACTTCCAGTAGCCAAACCTCCACTCCATGCTTTTCATTGTAGCCTCAGGCAAACAGATAACCGCCTACCCTACTGGAGCTTAAGCAAACAGGCCCTGGGAAAACAGGCATCCTCCAGTGGCAAGACGTCCACATGCTTCAGGATAGCCCTTGACAGACAGGTATCCTCCAGTGGCCAGTCCACCACATGCTTCAGGTATAGTCTCAGGGAAACACAGAAACACCCCACCAGCCTGAGCACAGACTGGATAACACCAGTAGGACCACAGCTCAACACCTGGCAAGCTGCCAGATCCCTATGGATTCCAACAGCAACATCTACCCCCACGCCACCCCTTAAGCACAGGATCAGACATGAGGGTCCTGAGTGGGCCTCAGTGCAACATCAGTGCAGTACCACATAAATAGCTAGTGACTGCAGCCCCTGCCACAAGAAGCCTGAAATAGTGCCCCTTCCATCTCAGGAGTAGAGCACAAAAAAAAAACAAAAAAAACCCAGAAAATAAAAAGGCCAAAAAAGATGAGCAAAAAATCCAAAACAAAAAAAGAATCTGAACATAGAAAGTTATTGTGGTGACAGGGGAGATCAAGACACAAACTCAGAAGAGGACAACAGTGTGTCAAAATATTAAGAGACACTGTTTTCCGGAGCTAAGGCCCAGCAAGTAGGCCATTTCCTGAGCTTGGCATCACAACAATCCTTTTCACTTACCCTCTGGATGATCTTAGCCACGGTAAAATCTCAGAATTGGGATTTATGATTTTAACTATTTAGCCCTATTTCCCAGGAGATTTTGGCCTGAGAGCTGGAGCTGCAGCTCCAGCCACGCTGCAGGAGAACATCAGCAATAACATCTCCTGACGTTCTATCAATTCCTGTGCTTGTAACTGCTAAATGAGCTGAACCAGGTACTGCACTCCTATTCCCATGATGCTGACTTTGGTTCTGTACCCTGCTAAATGATCACAAGACTCAATGACCCTTAAGACTTGAGACAATCACAAAGCTCAATGATACTAATAACTTCAGAAACTGTTCCCACAAAACCCAAGAACACCTGTATTGTCCAAGAAATGCCAACCGTAGAAATTGTCTACTCAAGACCCAAGAATGACTACATTGTAGTCCCACCTTTTTGTGGTTTTCACGTTTAAAAGGCCTATCCCTACAATAAGCCACTAGCCCTCCTTCTCAGGAGGAATTTGGTTTGCAAATCTGTTTTCCTCACTATAAAATTAAACTTCTGTCCGATTCCTGACTCTTCTGTCTCTGGCCTGCTTTGTTCATCTTCAGCCACCCACAGGTTAGAGGCTGGTTCAAATCTGGTTGTCAAATGTCAAAATACTTGTAGGCAAAACCCCTAAGAAAAATTAAAAGTGGTCTCAAGACCAGAAAGAACTCATGGAAGAGCTCAAAAAGGAGCTTAAAAATTATATGAGAGGTAGAAGAAAAATTGGGAAAAGAAATGAGAATGATGCAAAAGAATTATGAAAAAAGAGTCAACAGCTTGGAAAAAGAAAACAACTGCTTAAAAAGTAGAATTGGTTAAATGGAAAAGAAAATACAAAAGCTAATTGAAGAAAACAACATCTTAAAAGTTAGAATCAGGCAAGTGGAACCTAATGACTCTATGAGACATCAAGAATCAATCAAACAAATTCAAAAGAATGAAAAAATGGAAGAAAATGTAAAATACCTCATGGGAAGAGCAACTGACCTGGAAAATAGATCCAAGAGAATACTACTGTGCTATAAGAAATGATGAACAGGCTGACTTCAGAAAAACCTGGAAAGACTTGTATGGTCTGATGCTGAGTGAAGTGAGCAGAACCAAGAGAACGTTGTACACAATAACAGCCATGTTGTGTGATGACTAATATTGATAAACTTAACCCTTCCTGGTAATACAAGGATCTAAAACAGCTCCAGAGGCCTTGTGATGGAAAATGTTATCCACACGCAAAGAAAGAACTATGGAAGCCGAATTGTTATTTTTTTTATCTTCTGTTGTTTTATTTTCTCTTTCTGATGGTTCCTCCTATTGGTTTTAATTTCTACTTACATCACTAATGTGAAAATATGTTTAATATGAATGTAAATGTATAGCCTATATCAGATTGTGTGCCATCTTGGGGATAGTGGTGGGGAGGAAGGGGGAGAAAATTTTTAAACTCAAAAGCATATGGAAGTGATTATTGATAAATCAAAATAAATTAATAAAAAAAGAAAATAGATCCAAGAGAGACAATATCAGAGTCACTGGATTACATGAAAGCCACAATCAAAAGGAGGACCGGAACAGCATCATTCAAGAAATTATCAAGGAAAACTACTCTGATGTCCTGGAACCAGAGGACAAAATAGGCATTGAAAGAATCCACAGATCACTTCAGGAAAGAGATCTCAAAATAAAAACATCAAGGAACATACTAGTCAAATTTCAGAACTATCAGGTCAAGGAAAATACTACAAGTGGCCAAAAAGAAACAATTCAAATATTGGGGAGCCACAATCAGGATTACACAGGACGTGGCAGCTACAACATTAAAGGACCGGAAGTCATGGGATATGATATTCTGGAAGGCAAAGGAGCTAGGCCTACAACTAAGAATCACTTACCTGGCAAAATTAAGCACAATACATCAAAGGGAAAAATGGTCATTCAATGAAGTAGAAGGATTTCAAGTTTTCCTAAGAAAACCAGAATTAAACTAAAAATTTCCACTCCCTAAAATATCCCCTCCCAAGAGAAGCATAAACAGGTAAAAAGGGATAAGAAAACATAAGGGATTCAATAGAGCTGAACTGTTTATATCCTTACATGGTAAAATGATACTTGTAATTCTTAAAAAAAAATGTATCACTAATAGTACAGCTAGAAGGAATAAAGACAGCGGGTACAGGTATATGGTGAATTTGAGGGAATTACACAAAATATAAGGGATGAGAAAGAGGAGTACACTGGGTGCAGAAGGAAAGGAGAGGTAAAATGGGGTAAATTATTTCACATGAAGAGACACAATAGACCTATTACAGTGAAGGGGAAGATGGGAAGGTGGGAAATGAGCGTTTCTTGAACCTTACTCTCATCAGTATTGGTTCAAAGAGGGAATAACATAAAAAAGCAAGAATAGACCTAATTAAAAGAGATAAGGAAGGAGACTACATCTTGTTAAAAGGTATCATAGACAGAGATGTAATATCAATACTAAACATATATGCACTAAGTGGTATAATATCTAAATTCTTAAAGAAAAAGTTGTAAGTTACAGGAAGAAATAGAGAGCAAAACTAAACTAGTGGGGAGCCTCAACTCTCCTCTCTCAAAACGCAATAAATCTGACCAAAAAATAAACAAGAAAAAACTAAGGAGGTAAAAAGAATATTAGAAAATTTAGAAATGACAGACCTTTGGAGAAAACTAAATGGGAACAAAAAGGAATATACCTTTTTCTCAGCAGCACATGGCACCTACACAAAAACTGACCACATAATAGAGCATAAGAAACTCAAAATCAAGTGTAGAAAAGCAGAAATAGTAAATGTATTCTTTTCAGATCATAACGCAATAAAAATTACATTGAACAAAGGGCAGTGGAAAGATAGATTAAAATTAATTGGAAACTAAATAATCTAATCCTAAAGAATAAGTGAGTCAAAGAACAAGTCATAGAAACAACCAATAATTTCATTAAAAAAGAGAATGATAACAATGAGACAACCAATCAAAATTTATAGGATGCAGTCAAAGCAGTACTTATAGGAAATTTTACTTCTCTAAATTCTTACATCAACAAAATAGAAAATGGTCAGATCAGTAAATTGGGCATGCAACTAAAATAAAAACTAGAAAAAGAAAAAAATTAAAAAACTCCCAATTGAGCACCAAATTGGAAATCCTGAAAACCAAAGGTAAGATTAATAATATTAGACTGAAAGTAAAAAAATCAAAAACAAAAACAAACACTTTTGACCTAATAAATAAATCTAAAGCTGGTTTTATGAAAAAACCCAATAAGATAGATAAGCCATTGGTTAATTTGATTTTTAAAAAAAGAAAGAAGAAAACCGAATATCCAGTATCAAAAATGAAAAAGGTGAAATCATCACCAATGAAGAAGAAATTAAAGACATCCTTAGGAAATATTTTGCCCAATTATATGCCAATAAGTCCGACAATCTGAGAGAAATCAATAAATATTTACTACAATACAAATTACCTAGATTAACAGATCAAGAAACACAATGCCTAAATAACTTCATCTTAGAAAAAGAAATTGAACAAGTCATTAATGAACTCCCTGAGGAAAAATCCCCAGGGCCAGATGGGTTCACAAGTGAATTCTACCAAACATTCAAAGAATAATTAATCCCAATACTATATATGCATATATGAAAAATGCTCTAAATCATTATTCATTGGAGAAATGCAAATTAAAATAACTTTGAGATATCATCTCACACCTATCAGATTGGTTAAAATGACAGAAGAGGAAAATGACAAATGTTTCATTGTTGACAATTAAATTGAAGGGGATGTGGAAAAATTGGGATACTAATATCCTATTGGCGGAATTGTGATTTTCCAACCTTTTTAAAAAGCAATCTGGAATTATGCCCAAAGAGTTACAAAACTGTATATACCCTTTGACCCAGCAATACCACTATTAGGTTTGTTTCCTAAGGTGATATGAGAAAAAGGAAAAGAACCTCTATGTTCTAAAACACTTGAAACAGCTCTCTTTGCGGTGGCAAAGAATTGGAAATTGGGGAATGGCTAAACAAGTTGCAGTATATGATTGTGATAGAATACTACTGTGTTGTAAGAAATGATGAACAGGTTAATTTTAGAAAAAACATGTGGGAAGACTTGCATGCAATAACGAAGAGCGAAATGAGCAGAACCAAGAGAACTTTGTATATAGTAACAGCAATATTGTTCAAAAATAATTGTAAACAACTAAGTTATTCTGAGTATTATAAATATTCAAATCAACTGTAAAAGATCTATGAAGGAAGATGCTATCCACCTCCAGAGAAAGAACTGATAAACAGAAGTATGCATAGTATGGTTTTACATATATATATATACATATCTGTGTCGATTGGTGGCCTTCTCTAATTTACAGTGTAAGAAAAAAATAAATTAAATTTTTAAAAAAGATCACTGCTAACTTTGGAGTGAGCAGTTTTGGTAGAATGATGAATTTGGAAGCCAAACTTCAGAGCTCAGAAAAGAGTGAGAGAAGCAGAGCCATCAATTGTAGCAAGGAGTTCAGCCATTAAAAGTTTTTAATGATGGGGAAGATGGGTGTGTTTGTAGGCAGCAGGTAAATACCCAATAGAAAGGGGGAGGTCAAAGGTTTGTAAGAGAGTGTGAATGAAGAGAGGAGGCAATCTGCTAGAAAAAAATGGGATGGGATTTGGATCAAAGGTGCACGTAGAAGGGTTTGTCTTGTCAAGAAGAAGGCCTACCTCTTTATGTGAGACAGGAGTAAAGTAGGAGATAGTGGAGGAAGACATTTGAGTGATGTAAGATGATGGGGATGAGGAGAGAGGAAGAGGGAAATCTTAACAAATGGTTTCAACTTTTTCTTAGTGAAGTATGAGGCAGAGCTCTCATGTGGCAAGGGGTGGAGGGAGCGGGGATGATTCCATGGGAAATTTTAAGACGGACAAAAAGGTTTGTAAAAGCTGACAGTGGATAGGACAGTGAATCAATTACACAAGGTATATAAACTTTATATACATATATATTTATAAGGTATGTATATATGTATGTATATTATATATATTATATATAATATACATACACACAATTACATAAGGTATAAAACAATTTCATCACCTCAGTGAGGGCTCAGTTGAGATTGTTGATGTTGTTCAGTCATTTCAGTCATATCCAATTCTTCATGACCCCATTTGGAGTTTTCTTGTCAAAGACACTGGAGTGGTTTGCCATTTCCTTCTCCAGCTCATTTTACAGATGAGAAAACTCAGGCACATAGGATTAAGTGACTTGCCCAGGGTCATATAGCTAGTAAGTGTCTGAGGCCAGATTTGAACTCAGGAAAATGATTCTTCCTTACTTCAGGCCCTGTACTTAATCTACTGTGCCACCTAGCTGCCCTTTGGTTGAGATTAAGTAGTATCTATTTCTGGTGGACCCAATCATCATGTATTTGTAGTTTCTTTCATCTTCGTTTCAGAAGCACATCAATAAGAGTGGAGGCAGCAGATCATGGGCATAACCTGAGGTTGGGGCTTGGCACGGCACAGTCAGTGATAGGATAAGGGGATAAGGGATTCAAATGCAGAGAACAGTGTGGAGTTTAACAGAGGTATCAAGGTGTCAAGATAGAGAAGGGAGGAATGTGTAGCCAATTCAGCATGATGGTCCATGAAAGAACTAAGGTAGCTGTTAGGACAAAGAACAGGGTTAGGAATCTTGAGGCTGAGGGAAAGACGGAATGATAAGAGATTATAAGATAAAGGAATTTAAGAGTTCATGAACATGAAAATGGAACAATTATGCATAATGGCAAGGTCAAGATCATCTTTGTGTATAGCTGAAATGGAAGAAAGGACTAGGTCATGGGAAAGGGGTAAATTAAGGAACTTGGAAGTTAGCATGTTTGAGGGAGTATCAACATGTATATTAAAGTTCCCTAGTATGAGAGAGGAAATTAGAAAGACTGTGAGCCAAGCATTGGACTCATTGAGAAAGAAAAGAGAATATACTAGGCTTTTGGTTTACCAGAAACTTGACTGAATAATAAGTTTGGATTAAAAGATCTCTCCTCAAAGGAGGAAAGATAACAGAATGAAATTGTTAGAAAGAGAGTCTGGAAGTGGCAGTAGGGAGCAAGGAGAATTTTAACTTCCTCACCATTACTCCTGAGTGGGGTTGTTGGGGTTGGGGGGAATGAGTGAAACAGCAATGGGTACTAGAAAAAGTGGCCAAGGATTCTATGTCATTAGAAGGGAATTAAGGGAATTCACTCAGTGAGTAAAAGAAGATTGAAAGAGTGAGAAAAGAATAAAGTTTGAGATGAAAGTAATTTTGTTAATAATGGAGCAGGCATTCCAGAAAGCACAGTGGAAGAAATGGATAGATATGGATTGGGACATTGAGTAGGTAATGTTGAAGCGGGGGATAAGGAAGAGGGTAATGGAGAATGGAGGGATGGGGTTTCTGCCATCAAGCTAAGAGAGCATTTTCAAAATTAATGTCTTAGGATTTTATTATTCATTCTAGACAAGCATAAAGGCATCCTTTCCCCTACTTCCCCCTTCCTTCAAATCTATAAGTTTCAGCTACAAGTTCCAAAAAGGAAAATTAAATTAAGATGAAATTTTAAAGTTTTAATAACATTCCTGAACATTGGTCTTTTCCCCCTTTTATTTTCTGTAGTAATAACTGAGGATATAACTCTTACAATTCAGGATTATAAGAAAAATTAATACCTGTACCTGGAGTAATACTGTTACATTGACAGATACGCTGTTTCCTTAGAGCAAAGTATAATGAAATAAGTTTGTAATTGCAACCAAATGCTATTTTACAGTTGAAATGTAATTTAATCTTATCCTAGAGTGCTGAAATGCTACAGTCAATCAGAAATGGGATATGATGAGTGAAATTCACAATTAAATTGAACTCCAGCAAACAAAAGGATTCTTTGGAAACCAGTAGTATATATAGAGTCCTGTGGAAAATATTGGAGAAAATCATTTTCTCATTTCATTTTAGTCTATCTGGGTCATAGACTTACCAAGAATTTATATGATCACATTTGATTACTTCAATTCATTTCAGTGCTGAATGAATAAAATGTAAAAACATGCTGAAATGAATTAATGTACTTATAATAATAGCTGATAGATTCTAAGAACAAATGATCTTCTTAAGCTCTCCTAAGGATGAAACCCTCGGTAGGATTATTAACATATTGAGAGATGGAAATGATGGTTTTAAAATTAATGAATCAGGGTTCTGTTTAGAGGTATATCATGAGAGACAATAACATGTTAACTTAAGTAAAACCTTACGACAGTCAGGGCTCCAGAAGTGGATAGCACTTAAACATAAGAACAATTGACAGCTTTATAAAGTCTTTGCCTGAACTTGGATGGGTGTGTCTTCTCAGTCTTGATTTTCTATCCCCTTTTTCCTGTTCCCAATCTCAGCATCACCCTTATTAGCATCTGAGTCCAAACTTTTGATTCTTATTGCTACTGACTACTCAATGCCTAAAATTCATTATTTCTGGTCATTATTCAGACTCAAAAAATCTCTGATTCATCCCCTATCTCACTAAGCTTTTCATTCAGACAAACTTCCTGCTATAGGATATAGCTTTTAGAAATACCTAAAACCTGCTTGATAGGCCAATACCTTGAGCAGCCTCTGTGGCTCTATTGTTCCTGATCTACAAAAACATTTGATTTTTTAAAAAATGTTTTCAGTGACCAAGAATTCCCTTCTACAGTGTGCCTCGAGCCTTTACCTGGAAACTTCCAATGAGGGAGAACTTTGCTTAGAAACCCTTCTACTTTTATGCTGAAGGAATGTTTCAAGGGTGATGACAGGCTCTAGGTCTGTAATATCTTTGATATAGGGAACTCCTAAAGGGGGTATAACATCTTCCAAAGTAGGTCAGAATCTTTTCTGCAGGTTATATTATTAGAGAGAAGCCAAAATCATTAAGTGACCTGTCTAGAATCACCTAGCCAGTATGTGTCAGAGGTGGGGCTTGAAACTAGGTCTCCATAGTTTCAAAGCTAACTCTCTATCCACTATTATATGCTGCCTCTCTGCTCTTTGACTTCTACTCTTTACAAAAAAAGAGTGAGTGATGTCTCTAGGATCTCACATACAGTACATGTCAGATGTAAGATAAACCCAAGTCTTCTGGACTCCAAGTTTGGCCCTCTATTCACTGTGCCATGCTGTCCTAATGATAATTTTATCTACTACTCTTTGGAATAGGGAATGGATCTATGATTTTACTGAAAATTTACAGTTCCCTAGAAGTACCTCTGAAAACAGCTATACAAACCCCCGAAGCTTGGGACAGTACATTCTTCACATTGGAAGCAGACTTTTACCTTAACAAAGAGTTTAAAACTCAAGGAATTGGCGAGGATCATGAGTAAGCAGCGCAAAAAGAGTCAGACTATATTATCTTACTTTGGTGACAAAGAAGATCAAAACATACAACCGGAAGACAACAAAGCCAAAGCTCCTACATCCAAAGGTTCTAAGAAGAATATGAATCAGTCCCAGGTCTTAAAAGAGCTCAAAAGGGATTTTGAGAAGCAAGTAAGAGAAGTAGAGGAAAAACCGAGAGTGATGCAAGAAAATCATGAAAAACAAATCAACAGCTTGCTAAAGGAGACCCAAAAAAATACTGAAGAAAATACCACCTTAAAAAATAGCCTAACCCAAATGGCAAAAGAGGTCCAAAAAGCCAATGAGGAGAAGAATGCCCTAAAAAGCAAAATTGGCCAAATAGAAAAGGAAGTCCAAAAGATTACTGAAGAAAATACTTCCTTAAAAATTAGAATAGAGCAATTGGAAGCTACTGACTTTATGAGAAGTCAAGACACTGTAAAACAAATCCAAAAGAATGAAAAATTAGAAAACAATGTGAAATATCTCATTGGAAAAACAACTGACCTGGAAAATAGATCCAGGAGAGAGAATTTAAAAATTATTGGACTATCGGAAAGCCATGATCAAAAAAAGAGCCTAGACATCATCTTTCAAGAAATTATCCAGGAAAACTGCCCTGATATTTTAGAACCAGAGGGCAAAATAGAAATGGAAAGAATCCACTGATCTCCTCCTGAAAGAGATCCCCAAAGGAAAACTCCTAGGAATACTGTAGCCAAATTCCAGAGTTCCCAGGTCAAGGAGAAAATATTACAAGTATCCAGAAAGATTGTGTTTCCACAATTCAAGTATTGTGGAAACACAATCAGGATAACATAAGATTTAGCTGCTTCTACATTAAGGGACCACAGGGCATGGAATATAATATTCCAGAGAGCAAAGAAGATAGGATTACAACCACGAATCACGTACCCAGCAAAACTGAGTATAATCCTACAGGGGAAAAATGGTCATTCAGTGAAATAGAGGACTTTCAAGCATTCTTGATGAAAAGACCAGAGTTGAATAGAAAATTTGATTTTCAAATACAAGACTCAAGTGGAACTTGAAGAGGTAAATAGGAAAGAGAAAATCATAAGAGACTTATTAAGGTTGAACTGTTTACATTCCTGCATGGAAAGATGGTATTTGTAACTCATGAGACCTTTGTCAGTATTAGGGTAGTTGGAGGGGAAAAAATTATATGTACATATATATAGATATAGATAGACAGACAGAAAGAGGGCACAGGGTGAGTTGAAAATGAAGGGGTCATATCTGGAGAATAAAATTAAGGGGTGAGAGAAGATTATACTAGGAGAAGGAGAAAGGGAGAGGTAGAACAGGGTAAATTATCTCACACAAAAAAAAAAACAAACCAGAAAAGAAAAGGGTCTTACAGTGGAGGGGAAATGGGGGAAGGTGAGAGGGAATGAGTGAATCTTATTCTCATAGGATTTGACTTAAGGAGGGAATAACATACACACTCAATTGGATGTGGAAATCTGTCTTACCCTATAGGAAAATAGCGGGGGGAAGGACACAAGAGAGTAGGGGAATGATAGAGAGGAGGGCAGATTGGGAAAGGGAGTAATCAGAAGCAAATACTTCCGAGGAGGGTCAGGGTCAAAAGAAAGAATAGAATAAATGGGTGGGCGGGATAGGATTAAGGGAAATAGAGTTAGTTTTTCATAGCATGTCTACTATGGAAGCGTTTTGCATAACTGCACAAGTATAGCCTATATTGAGTTGCTTGCCTTTTCAATGAGGGTGGGTGGGGAGGGAGGAAGGGAGAAAATCTGGAACCCAAAGTTTAAAAAAACACATGTTTAAAAAAAAGTTTTCACATGCAACTCGGAAATAAGAAATACAGGAAATGGGGTACAGAAATCTATCCTGCCCTACAGAAAAATTGAAGGGGAAGGGGGGGAGAGATAGCAGGGATAGCAGACTAGGGAAAGGGTATTCAGAATGCATGCCATCTTGGGGTGGGGGGAGGGGCAAGATGGGGTGAAAATTTGGAACTCAAAATCTTGTGGAAGTAAATGTTGAAAACAAAAAAAAATAAAAATTACCATAAAAAACACTCACTTCAGTTCTTGTATTTATTAAACAATCTTGAATTATTTTAACATATGTATGAGAGACATCTTGTTAGAGGAAAGCTTTAAAATGTGTTTTGTTCAACTGGATTGAATTCTTTTTTGCATCAACAAACCACAAAACCAAGCAGAACTTTTGATTATCTGTACCTTTCATCATTTTTGTTAGCCATAAAGATATGATCCATCATAGAGAAGTATTTGAGAAAGTCTGCATCTTCCTTTCTCATTTTTACCAATAATAGCCACAATACATGCATAGATCATTCTCATAAAGATTGCACAAAGATAAGAATATAGGAACATCAGTTAATAGCTTTGAGGTTTTAAAATCATATTCTTAGATAATATCACTGGTGATCTTTTACATACTTCTGGTATCTTCCCTTGTCTGAGATAGCTTGTAAAATAATTCTCACTGCTTTAAAAGCTCCTCTTTGTGAATTGAGTTAAGGAGGTTTAACACAGACTTGTAATTAAAACAAAGGCAACTGATTTCAGGTTCATTTTTTAACTCTGCTCTCTTGTGTGACCCACTCCTCTACAGAAAATACTCAAAATGCAACAAAAATGAGATCACAAGTCAACAAGGTTTAAACAGCATAGTCAATTTCAAAGGATATTGATGCCAGTTCATTAGGCAAGTTATGAGATGAATCCAGCATCTAGACATGGGAGTGTGGAGAGCAGATAACTTCACCATATCCTACAACTAGGAAATCAGGTACATCCAGACAAACAGCAAATTCTCTATACGTAAAACACTCCTGAAATGGTGATTCAGACAAGGCTACAATTCATTATTATGTTCAGTTGGGGGTAGTGGTACCCTCCCTGCTATTGGCTCACTGCTCAAGTACATTTACCTTCTAGTCCTCTTTTCTCCTCTGAGAGCAAAAGTTCCCTGGCTTCCCTTGTTCCTCTGCTTCTCCTGTCCTACAAGGTTTCTTCCTCCTGAGATCTTGAGTCCCTGCTGGTAGTTGAGGAAAAAAACTGCACTTGCTACCAATTCCCTTACTCAGTCACAGATTTCCTCATCCTGTCATTGGTTTTATTTGAAGTTAAAGGATCTTAAATTTGAATCCCAGCTCTGGTATCTATTATCTACCTCTCAGGGTCTCAGTTTCTCATCTGTAAAATGAAGAAGTTGGACTTGAAAGCCTCTAAGCCCTGTCCGGCTGTAAATCTGTAAGCCTATGATTCAATCCTACCCTATATCTTTAAATGATTTCCATATTGGAATATGAGAAGATGCCTGGAAACATTTTGTGTTGGTTAGGATCACATCATCCTCTCGGTACCTTTCCTATCCTTCTCACTAAACATGTTTTGACATGTTTGTCTT
Source organism: Vombatus ursinus (assembly GCF_900497805.2). Taxonomy (NCBI): domain Eukaryota; kingdom Metazoa; phylum Chordata; class Mammalia; order Diprotodontia; family Vombatidae; genus Vombatus; species Vombatus ursinus. Next base: position 5,772,630 of record NW_020950566.1, on the reverse strand, counting down.
TCAGAACAAGAATCTCTTGAAAGGATTTCAAAGAAACATGGAAAGAAGTGTATCAATACATACAGAGTAGAAAGTCAAGCATGCAACATAACAATAAATAAATTTGGGGGACTGGCGGGTATAAGGATCTATAATTTCATCTGTGTAGAGAGCTGCTGGAGAAGGAACTTCCTCAACCTATGTAATTTAGTAATAGTATGCCTCAGAGTTGGAACGTGAGCTCAGGTCTTCCTGACTCCAAGTTTTAGGCCAGCTCTTAATTCACTAAATCATGCTGCTTCCATTATTTAAATGATTGGAAGCTAGTCTTGGTCCTGGAGAAAAGAGAAGGAAACACACCTTTTCTCTTTCACTGAAGAGTTAGCATGTCATGGATGTGGATGGAATAGTGACAATGAAGGCTCAGTCTTTGTGTGTATACACACGTGCATATGTGTATATGTATGTTTGTAGAGTATCTGCATTTGACTGTAATATAAAAACAAAAGGCACCAATAAGGCATTTTTAAAAGATCTACACAAATCTAAGTTGTATTGTCACTTACACTGCAGTGACCATTGTTTTTCAGACCAAATGATTTCAGCTCAACAACAGTACAGCAAACATTGATTAAGTGTATACAAAGTGTCCCCAAAGTCTTATGCTTTTAAAGCTTAACACTGCACTAAGACTTTGAGGACACCCTGCACTATAAGTAGCACACTGTTCTAATTGTCGAGGGAGCTGTTAACATTTAAAGAAAATGAAGTCCCTGCCCACACGATGCATATAGTATTTGGTGGGGGTGGGGGGAACAGAGTAAGACATATGTAATGCATAATATCAATTTTATGTGCACGAGTGAGGAAAAAAGTGCTAGGCAAAGTCCAAGGGTGAAAATAAAAGCCTGATTGCAATTCAGTAAGTGATGTGAGGTAGAGAGGGCAACTGCAGGCACAGGAATCAATAGTGATCTGGTTTGGTCAGACTGTAGAGTGGTTGGAGGAAAGTGATAGAGAAGCTGGAAGAGAGAGTGGGGTCTGATCTTGAAGAGTCTTGTATGGCCAGAAAAGGGAAACGAACTTTACTCAGTAAATCTTGGGAAACTTTACAAGGCCCCCTGTCCAATCAGAGGCTCAACCAAGGAGACAGAGTCGGTGAATCAATCAAGGGCTTAAACTTCTTATGTGACTCCTACCCTGAGAAACAAAATTCATTTTGCATTCAAGATTTTTATCTTTTCTAGATCGACAGATAAGGTGGTAAATTTCCTATTTGATATTTCATTTTGCCAATGTAAGAAGCAGACTAAATGTGTTGCAAATCTAGACAGCAAGGAGTGGTTTACCTTATTCCCTCTGCTTTTATCCTGATGGGCTGCTAACAGAAACTTTATATATTCAGAATTGGCATACATAGCAAATAAGTTGCTGAGAGAGAAGAATCAGGCAGTCAGTCTTAAAGACTTTATGTTTAAAATTTTTAATAATGAACAAAAATGAAAAGATGTCTCAGCTTTAAGATGTATTTTGCACAGTACATTTCTTTCCTTTTTTTCACATAATAAATGCCCTCCAAACGCACACAGCATCACTATTTCACTAGCTCACTTTAAAATGTAATAAATACTAGAAGAAACAATTGTCAATGACTTGAAAATTTTTTATTGTATCTTTTTATATCACCTTCATCTCCAAATAAACTTTACCCTTCTAGATCCACATGTTGTAACAAAGAATACAAATGATAAAGAACACTGAGTCTTCTAACACATGCAATGTTTCATATATATAATCTTCCGCTTCTGCAACGTTGGGATGCATTTTCTTCTTTCTTTTTTGGGGTCAAGTTTGAATATTGTAACTTCAGAGCATTATTTCTTGTTCTTGTGCTTTTCTCTTACATTGTTGTAGTCACTGCATACATTGTTTTCCTGATTCTACTTATTTCTCTTTGCACAAATTCATATAAATCTTCCCTTATTTCTCTGCATTCTTCATTTCAATTGTTCCTTATAGAGTAATATTTTACATTTACGTGCCATAGTTTGTTTGGTCAATCAATGGAAATATTTCCATTTATTCGCTACCATTGTTACTGATTTCCCATTATTTATGCCATTTAAATACATTTTAACCACAAATGTATGTAAACAATTCTATTTATTTTTATTGGACTATCTTACTGTAAACTTCTTGAGGGGGCACGTTTTATTTATCATTGTATCTTCCTCAGCATATTGTACAGTGTTTTAAAACTAGTAGCAGCTTAGTTTGTGGCACGGATAACCAGTATGTTAGGTAGATTACTCCCTGATAATATTTTAGGAATAGCATTAATACATGCAGGCTACTTATAAAGAATTCTTTAAATAATTATTTCAGCAAATCAAGTAACTTTATATTACAAGGTATTCAAAAAGACCATAGTCCATAGCTGAAAAATAAAACTATTACACATCATTATTTCACAGATTAGTATTTTTTTTCTCTCAGGTGTCGCATACACACAAACACATGTTTAGTTAGTGTGAATATGGTTCCTACTCATAAGGTAATAGGATCATTGTGGAATTAGAACTGGAGGGGACTTTAAAGGCCATAAAGTCCAACTCTCTCAATTTATAGCTGAAGAAACTGAGGCTATGAAAGACCAAATGTCTTGGTCAAAGTCATATAAGTAAATGGCAAAGCTGAGGTTTGAACCTAGGTTCTCTAATTCTAAATCCAGTATTTTTTCAAGTACCCTTTGATCGTTTCATATCACTTTAGGTAGGACTTTTCATGCTTCCCTATATCCTTTGCAGTTTTCATTTTTATTGCACCATAATATGCCACTACATTAATTCAGTCATTCTGCAATCACTCTTTTTATTTCTTCACTAATATAAAATAATAATAAAGTAGCTATGAATATTCTTATATGGGTAAGTTCATTTTTACTTTTGTATCTAATTAATTTTTAGTTTTCAACATTTGCTTCCATAAGATTTTGAGTTTCAAATTTTCTCCCCACCCTCCCTTCCCCATTTTTAGTTTTAATAATATTTTAGATAAAGTTCCAGCAATTCAATTGATAGGTCAAAGGTGTGATCAGTTTTATGATATTTTATATTGCCAGATTGCTCTCTAGGTAGTTTGCATTAGTCTATAGTCCCAAAGCACTATAATAGTGCCTGTTTTCCTGCAGAACTACCAACATTGAATTTTATAATTTTATGGCAATAATTTTAAAACACTCTACACTATGTGCTCACGAAGTACCTTACTTACCAAAAATGATTAAATACTTACTGCACTGTAAATGTGAAACTAGGTTACAGTGTGATATTCTGTGGATTTTAAATGGATATAATTTTATATCTGATGGATTAGAAAATCTCCCAGTGTCAACAACAGGCTATATACAGAATTTTTTTTTACTAAGGAAATAGCTACAGGCACATAAAAATGCAAATAACCCAATTGGGTCTGGGTAAGGCGGGAAGGTTTCCCAAATACCATGTAATTCAGAGGATGGTTTCCTTACTTTATAAGTATTAAGGCATCTCATTTAAAATCCTGAAATACCCAGATTCTCCCAGGATTCTACACGATCATAATTTGGCCTATAGTATTTTTATGTTTGGACTAAGTGTTCATAATTGGCCCTTCATAGTATGTTAAAGTTAAAAAAGTACATTTAATTTTTAAAATTACATTATTTGGGAAGAAAGAATTGTTCTGTTAAAACTTCCTTCAGGCTAGGAAGAATTCCAGGAGAATTCAAAGCTAAAGGGAGAGACTATTTCTTGGTAATAATTCTTATTTTTTGTAAAGGTCATAGGTGAAAGAGCAGATAAATAGTGTGGTAGTGAATAGAAAGCTGGCTTCAGAGCCATGAAGACTTGACTTCAAGTCCCACTTCTGACACAAATTGGCTATGTGACCCTGGTCATGTTACTTAACCTCTCAGGTCTCTAAGTAACTCTCTGGGACCTCAAGTTGCAGAGGTTTTCCCTGACTTGGTTAAGGTAATTTTATCACCTGGGAGTCTCATTTTCCAATGAAATCACAGGTCCAGACCCTATCCCATAGGTTAAAAAAATTGAAAATAAACATATACCTAATCTACAGCGTGTTGGTTGTGATGGAAAAGCAGTTAGAAATCAGTCATGATCTCTTTAAAGATACAGGAAATTGGGTATGATTTCATGAGCATTTATAAGCACTTATATCTTGCTATGACCTTGAGAGTACTTTCCCTGATTCTGTAGACTGTGTGTAAAATGTTTAATTCATTTTTTTGTCAGCAGTTTCAATTGCTGTAATGGGATTATATGTACTGTCTCTAGTATTTTTAACGCCTGAAAATTCTTGCTCATTTAAAAAAAAATTAAAGGATTTCTATAGTCTGGCGTGGATAAAGTAACTGATTTTAGAGACTGGGAGAGAAGAAGAGAAAGGGAGCTAGGGAAAAGAAGACTCAAAAGAGAAATAAGGGTTCTAAATTCTTACAGGAGAAAGATGGAAAACTACTACTGTATTTGATCCTGTGACTCTTACATTCTTACTTTGTATCTTCTTACATTTGCTAGCATTTAAAGTCTAGATTTAGAAGTGTAATTATGTTACTTTCATTTTGCAGTAAGTTTCCCACTGTACCAGCAGGTACTTAGCCAACACAGAAATTTTGGGGGACAGCCTGCACCTCACGTACTCACTAAGCATAGGATTAGAGAAAGCCCAAGGCCTGGTGCTGGACTTCACTCCTTAATTTGCCACTTAGCAATGGTATACTAGATATTACCAGTACCTGTACACCCTGCTTCCAATACATCTACTTAAAGAATTCTGTACCTCAAAGGACCAAATTGTGTCAATTAACATTTGTTTGCATAAGGCAAAGAAAACAGAGATAGTAGGATGAAAACATTTCAAAATAATTATAATATCTGCTTATAATTCTTTGTATTTAAAGTATATCCTCCACAGTTAGGAGAAGGTAAATACATTATTTTGTTCAGCTGTTTTTCAGTTGTGTCCAACTCTTCATGACCCTATTTGGAGTTTTCTTGGCAAATACACTAGAGTGGTTTGCCATTTCTTTCTCCAGCTCATGTTACATATGAGGAATCTGAAGTAAGCAAGGATAAGTGGCTTGCCCAGGGTCACACAGTTAGTAAGTTTCTGAGGCCAGATTTGAATTCAGGAAGATGAGTCTTCCTGACTCTAAGCCTGACACTCTATTCACTAATCCACCTAGTTGCCCACAGTAAATTATAGTACAATTATTTTTTAATTCCCATTAATTGACATGTGCTTAGTCTTTCTAATGTTAGTGATCTCTTCAGACATTTAAAGAGAGTCCACCCAAGTGACCTACACATTACTTCTTAGGTCCTGGTTAGATTAGAACTGCTTCAAAAATTTCATTGTGAATTTTTAAAAAAAATAGGTAACATGAATAAACATTTTATGCTTTCATACATATTTATTGACATTTTCCAAAAGATTTTATACTTAAAAAACAAAACCTTAATAGAAAAGGTTTCATAGTGTTTTTGCATAGTCAAATTAAATACATCCAGGAATTTTTTTTTTTTTTCAGATCACACATGTAGGTTCTCCTTGTTACCAGGAAGTCTCAAGCATAGAAAGAACTCTGGTCTGATGTCAAGATTTCCTCTTCTGGTATTTTTCTCCTTTACTTTCCACTTCAGACAGGGGTAATTAGTTGCCTTTTCTTATTTGCAAAGGCTTGGACCAGTTACACTTAAGATGGTTTTACTACCCGCATCCCCAATCCCAGGAATCATTGAAATGCTTCTGGAAGCAGGCTCCGACAACTGCTTTAGTAACCAAGATTTACAACACAGATGGTATCATCTACTGGTCATTCTCTCAACCCTTGGTCTGAAGTTATCCTGATCTCTGATCAGTTGATTTGCCTTATTATACGTTATTTCCCTTCCTGAATTCTAAGGCCCAATAAAACCCATCTTCCTACTGTTCCTCATATATAACACTCCAATTTCCATCTCTGTGTCTTAGTATTACCTATCTCCCATGCCTGGAATGTAGTCCCTCTTCAGTTTCACCTCTTAGTATCCCTTGTTTCCTTCAAGACTCAAGTGCCTCCTTCTATATAACATGAATAAAGCATTTATTAAGTACTTACTACATACAAGGAGAGGAGAGGCGAGATCTACTTTTTGCTTTTGCTTTGAGATCATGATTGCTACCTGCTTTTTTTTTTTAAACTTCAGCTGAAGCATATTATATTCCCCTCCATCCTTTTACCATTGCTCTATGTGTGTGTCTGCTTCAAATATGTTTCTTGTAAACAACATATTGGAGGATTCTGGTTTTTAATCTATTCTGCTATTTGCTTCCGTTTTATGGGTGAATTTATCCCATTCACATTCACAATTATTACTAATTGTGTATTTCCCTTAATCCTATTTTTCCCATTTGTACTTTTCTATCTCCTTTCACCCTGTCCTGCCTCACCAGTGTTTTGTTTCTGACCACCACCTCCCTTCTTTCAGACATTTCCCCACCCTTATTGATTGTCCCCTCCCTTCCTACTTCCCCATAGGTTAAGATAGATTTCTATACCCAACTGAGTATGTATGTTATTCCCTCTTTCAGCCAAATTCAGTGATGGCAAAATTCAAGCAATGCTCAACCCTCTATTTTTCTTTCACTCCACTGTAATAGGTCTTTGATGCCTCTTTATGTGATATGATTTATCACATTCTGCCTCTCCCCTCTTCTCCCAGTCCTATCCTCTTTCCTTATTCCATAATTTTCTTATATTATCCCATTGAAATCAACTTATACCCAAACTCTCTGTCTATACTATACACTCTTTCCAACTGCCCTAATAGAAATACAGTTCTTAAGAGTTAACAATTATTACCCTCCTGTGTAGGGATGTAAACACTTTAACCTCATTGAATAACATGCTTTTTTTTTTCTCTTTCCCATTTCTCTTTTTTGGTGAGAAAATTGGGGTTGTGACTTGCCTAGGGCCACATAGCTAGTCTGAGGCTGGATTTGAACTCAGGTACTCCTGACTCCAGGCCCCCATTATCCACTGGGCCACCTAGCTGCCCCTTCCCATTTATTTTTAGGCTTCTCTTGAGTGTTGTATTTGAAAATTGAATTTTCTGTTTAGCTCTGGTCTTTTCACCAAGAATATTTGAAAGTCTCCTATTTCACTAAACGTCAATTTTTTCTCCTGAAAGATTATGCTCAGGTTTGCTAGGTAGTCAATTCTTGGTTGTAATCCAAGCTCCTTTGCCCTCCGGAATATCACATTCTAAGCCCTCCCATCCTTTAAGGTAGAAGTTGATTAGTCCTGTGCAAACTTGACTGTGACTTCTTAGTATTTGAATTGTTTCTTTCCAGCTGCTTGTGGTATTTTCTCCTTGACCTGAGAGTTCTAGAATGATATTCCCAGGAGTTTTAATTTTGGGGTCTATTTTAGGAGGTGATTAGTGGATTCTTTTAATTACTATTTTACCCTCTGGCTGTAGGATGTCAGGGCAGTTTTCCTAGATAATTTCTTGAAAGATGCTGTCCAGGTTCTTTTTTTTTTTGAGGTTTTTAGGTAGTTCAATAATTCTGAAATTATCTCTCCTACATCTCTTTTTCAGGTCAGTTGTTTTTTCCAATGAGATATTTTATTTTTTCTTCTACTTTTCCATTCTTTTGATTTTGTTTGATTGATTCTTGATGTTTTATGGAGTCATTAGCTTCCACTTGCCCAATTTTAATTTTTAATGAATTATTTTCTTAAATTAGCTTTTGTACCTCCTTTACCATTTGGTTAATTCTACTTTTTAAGGAGTTGTTTCCTTCAGTGAATTTTATATATCTTTTTCCATTTTTTTTGTGCTTCCTTTACCAAACTGTTGACTCTTTTTTCATGATTCTCTTGCATAACTCTCATTTATTTTCCAATTTTTTTTATCTCTCTTATTTTATTTTTAAAATCCTTTTTGAGCTGTTCCAGGAGAACTTATTGGGCCTGAGACCAATTCACATTTCTCTTTGAGGCTTTCATGTAGATGTTTTGACAGTGTTGTCCTTTTTTTTTTTAGCTTTTATTTAGTATTTTATTTTCCCCTAGTTACATGTAAAAACTATTTTAACATTCATTTTTAAAAATTTGAGTTCCAAATTCTCTTCCTTTCTTCCTCCTCACCCCCCCCGCCATGGAGAAGGTTATGCATGTGTAGTCATGCAAAACATACTTGTAATAGTCACGTTGTGAAAGAAAACATGGGAAAAAAACTCAAGAAAAATAAAGTTTAAAACAAGTATGCTTCAATCTGTATTCAGACACCATCAGTTTTTTCTCTGGGAATGGACAACATTTTTCATTATAAGTCCTTCAGAGTTGTCTTGAACCATTGTATTGCTGATAATAGCTAAGTAATTCACAGCTGATCATCTTATAATATTGCTGTTACATTGTGCACGGTACATTTCATTTTGCATCAGCTCATGTAAGTCTCTCTAGGTTTTTCTGAGAGCATCCTGCTCATCATTTCTCATAGTACAATAGTATTCCATTATAACCACATACCACAACTTGTTCAGCCATTCTCCAATTGATAAGCATCTCCTCAGTTTCCAATTCTTTGCCCTCAGAAATGAGCCGCTATAAATGTTTTTGTACATATAGGTCCTTTTCCTTTTTTTAAATCTCCTTTTAATCTTCTAAATCTCTTATCTCCTAGTAGTGGCATTGCTAGGTCAAAGAGTATGCATGGTTTTATAGCACTTTGGGCATAGCTCCAAATTGCTCTACAGAATGTTTGAATCAGTTCACAACTCCAACAATGTATTAAAGTTTCATTTTCCCCACATCCCCTCCAACATTTGTCATTTATCTTTTCTGTCCTATTAGCCAATCTAATAGGCATGAGGTAGTAACTCTGAATTGTTTTAATTTGCATTTCTCCAACCAAGAGTGAGAGTATTTTTTTCATATGACTCTAGATAGCTTTTATTATTTCATCTGAAAACTTATCATATCTTTTGATCATTTATCAATTGGGGAATGGCTCTTATTTTTATAAATCTTACTCAGTTCTCTACATGCTTGAGAAATGAGGCCTTTATCAGAGAAACCTGCTTCAAATTTTTTTTCACAGTTACTATTGCTAACTGTATTTTCCTCCATCCTACCCCTCCCTGCCATTTATTCTATTCTTTCTCCTTTCACCCTGTCCCTCCGCAAGTGTTTTGCTTCTGACTCCCCCCTCCCCTGATCTGAACTCAGTTCTATCACTGCCCTTATCCCCTTCCCCTCCTACTTTCCTGTAGGGTAAGACAGATTTTTATACCCAATTGAGTGTGCCCTCTCTGATGAGAGTAAGGTTCACTCACTCCTCCTCACCTCCCCCCTCTTCCCTTCTACTGTAAAAGTTTTTTATTGCCTCTTTTATGTGAGATAATTTACTCCATTCTATATCTCCCTTTCTCTTTGTCCTGGTACATTCCTCTCTCACCCTTTAATTTTATTTTTTAGATATCATCCCTTCATATTCAGCTCACAACTGTGCCCTCTGTCTATATATGTTCCTTCTAAGTACCCTAATAATGAGAAAGGTCTTAGGAGTTACAAATCTCATCTTCTCATGAAGGAATGTAAACAGTTTAACCTTATTAAGTCCCTTATGATTTCCCTTTCCTGTCTACCTTTTTATGCCTCTCTTGAGTCTTGTATTTGAAAGTCAAATTTTCTATTCAGCTCTAGTCTTTTCATCAAGAACACTTGAAAGTCCTCTATCTCATTGAATATCCATTTTTTCCCTTGAAGATTATACTCAGTTCTGCTAGGTATGTGATTCTTGGTTGTAATTCCAGCTCCTCTGCCCTCCAAATATATTCCAAGCCCTTCAATCCTTTAATGTAGAAGCTGCTAAATACTAAGCCACAGTATTATCCTGACTGTGGTTCCATAATACTTGAACTGGTTTTTCTGGCTGCTTGCAATATTTTGTCTTTGAACTGGGAACTCTGGAATTTGGTTATAATCTTCATTTTGGGATCTCTTTCAGGGGGTGATTGGTGGATTCTTTCAATTTCTATTTTACCCTCTGGTTCTAGAATATCAGGGCAATTTTTTTTTAAGGCAATTGGGGTTAAGTGACTTGCCCAGGGTCACACAGCTAGTAAGTGTCAAGTGTTTGGTCTGAGGCTGGATTTGAACTCCTGACTTCAGGGCCGGTGCTCTATCCACTGTGCCACCTAGCTACCCCGAGGGCAATTTTTCTTGAAAGATGAAGTCAGAGCTCTTTTTATGATCATGGCTTTTAGGAAGTCCAATTATTTTAAAATTATCTCTTCCGGATTGATTTTCCAGGTCAATTGTTTTTCCAATGAGATAGTTCACATTATCTTCTATTTTTTCATTCTTTTGATTTTGTTTTATTGTTACTTGATTTCTCAAAAATTCATTGGCTTGCAACTGCTCCATTCTAATTTTTAAGGAATTATTATTATTTTCTTGGCAAGGCGATTGGGGTTAAGTGACTCGCCCAGGGTCACACAGCTAGTAAGTTTCAAGTGTCTGATCTGAGACCAAATTTGAACTCAGGTCCTCCTGACTCCAGGGCCGGTACTCTATCCACTACATCACCTAGCTGCCCCAACGAATTGTTTTCTTCAGTAAGCTTTTGGACTTCCTTTTCCATTTGGTCGATTCTTTTTATCTCTGAAAAGAGTATTCACTTTTTAACACATCCTTCTTTCATTGGCTTTTTGGTCCTCTTTTACCATTTGGCCTAGTCTGTTTTTTAAGGTGTTAGTTTCTTCAGTATTTTTTGTGTCTCTGTTACCAAGCTGTTGACTCATTTTTCATGATTTTCTGCCATCACTCTCATTTTCCCCTCAATTCTTCCTCTACTTGATTTTCAAAATCCTTTTCGAGCTCTTCTATGGCCTGAGACCAATATTTTTCTTGGAGGCTTTGGATGTAAGAGCTTTGACTTTGTTATCTTCTTCTGACTATGTGTTTTGAGCTTCCTTGTCACCATAGTAACTTTCAACAATCAGTTTTTTTTCCCTGTTGTTTGCTCATTTTCCCAGCCTATTAGTTGACTTTTAACTCTTTGTTAACATATGGCTCTGCTTTCAGGGTGGAGGGCACACTGTTCCAAGCTTCAGTGGTTTTGTGCAATTGTTTTCAGAGATACTTCTAGAGACCTTTAGTCATTATCTAAGGAGAGGTGTTTACTCCTCTCCTGGCCTGTGCTCTGCTCTGTGAGTAACCACAAGCACTTTTTTTCCTGCCCTGGAACTGTGAGGAGGGTTCCTCCCTTTGTGGCCACAAGTGATTCTCCTCACCTTCAGAGTGCCACCCAAGACTGTGACCTAGATCTGAGGATGGGCAAAATAACAGAGTCCTGTCTCAGTGCTAGCAAAGAGACCCCTGTAATCTCCTTCTGACCAGTCATTTGACCCTCTTACTATCTGTGGCCTGAGAGCTCCAGAAGCAGCCCCCGCCACTGCTGAATCAGTCACTCTCGAGGCCTGTTACTGATTTGCTGGGGTTGGGGCTGTGCTGGTGCAGCCGGTGCTGGACTGTGCTCTGCTCTCACCCAGGTGCAACAGACTTTTCTTGCCAACCTTCTAAGTTGGCTGTGGTGTCTGTGAGCTGAGAGGTCTGGAAACTGCCACTGCTGCCAGTGATTCAGTCCCGAGGCCTGCTCCAGGTTTGTGGTGGCACAGCCTGTGCTGGACTATGCTCCTCTCTCACTCTGGTACAACAGATCTTTCCTGCCAGCCTTTCAAGTTGTCTTGGGCTTGAAATTTGTCTCACTCTGTCTTTTTGTGGGTTCTGCTGCTTTAGAATTTGTTTAGAGACATTTTTTTTTTTTGGCTAGGCAATGGGGTTAAGTGACTTGCCCAGAGTCACACAGCTATGTGTCTGAGGCCATATTTGAACTCAGGTCCTCCTGAATCCAGGGCCAGTGCTCTATCTACTGTGCCACCTAGCTGCCCCCTTGAGACATTTTTAAAGGTATTTGGAGGCGTTTGGGGGTGAGTCCTCGCCTTTACTCTGCCATCTTGGCCTGTTGTCCTCTTTTGAGTTTGTGTTTTGATCTTCCCTGGTCACATAGTAGCTTTCTATGGTTAGGGCTTTGTTTTTTGTCTTCTGCTCATTTTGCAGCCTATTTCACAACTTTTAAAGTTGAGCTCTGCTCCTAGGGTATAGGAGCACTTAGGTACAGGTACAGCTCCAAGCTTCTTGCACTGGGGGTCAGGGGCCTGGTCACTGGATTGCTGGCCTCCAGGGCTGCTGGCTTACCTGCTGTATTGGGACCTCTGAGCCTGCCAGGCCTGACCACTAGACTGTTTCATTGGAACTGGAAGCCTTACCACTGGCCCACTGTGCTACTGGCCTGCTGAGCTGTGGTTGCTGATCTGGGCTCAGCTGGGGGCCTCCTGCTGGCTTGCCCAGACACTGCTTGTACTGGGCTACTCTCCCCTTGGACCCAAGTGAGACAGACCTTTCCTGTAGCCCTACGTTATCTTGGGCTGGAAAATTGTTTCACCCCATCATTTTGTGGTTTCTATCACTCTAGAATTTGTTTTGAGGCATGATTTAAAGTTGTTTCAAGGGAAATTGGGAAGAGCTCAGGCAACTTCCTGCCTTATCTCAACTATCTTGGCTCTGTTCCACCCCCCATTTTTTTACATCTACAAGGTGCCCTGAAAATCTTAAAGCATTTTAACCCTTATTAGCTTATATTCCTCATTTATGTACAAGTTGTCTTGCTCACAGAATATAATCTCCTTGAAGGCAGGCACTATTTCCCCTTTGTACTCTAGGCACCTAGCTCAGGGCCTGAGAAGTAGTGGGCACTTAATAAATACTTGTTGATTGACTGGCTGACTCTTGTGTTTTGTCCTTCCCCTCCCACCCCCTCCTTTTTTAAGAATACCCTTCTGACATCTGGCCTGCTCTGAGTATTTGGTCTTTATGACTGACTCTGCGTTTACTCTGATTCTGCATTTCCATGTTCACCCTGCTGACAGATGCATCATGACAAGTGGGAATGACTTCATTTACTTTAGGTGGTGACCCCATGCCACCTATCTTTTAGTGATGCTGACAAATGTAGGGCTGGTTCCTAAGATCTGGGGCCAGCCTCCCTGCCCCCGCTTCACTGAGTTATTAGTATAAAAACAAGTATGAAAGGTCTGAAAATGGAGAAAGTGCTTTGGGAATGAAAGGCAATGGTGGTTTTATATTTACGTCTGACACACTCCTAACTGTTCTATGCTTCAGCAGAAACTGCACCTCAGAGGAGAGCAATTCATTTCTATTTTAGGCCACACTGAAGAAAGATCAAAGACCTTACTTCCAGTTAGGAATGATAGGTTATATCAAGGTAGAAGCAGACCACTTTACCTAACTCTACCCAACCTGATTTAATATGATGCAAATTCTAATGCTGACTCCATGGTCTCAAATTTATTTCATGAGCATTTTCATTAGTTGTCTGTTCAGTAGTTTGTAACCATTTGAACATACTGTTTGTACTGCAGGGCATTTTTTTAAAGAAGTATTTGAGATTTATTCTTTAAGTGTATTGATAACTTAAAAAGCCCCACCAAATGAGAGCTTATCTGGGTCTGACGATAAAATGACTTTTCCATCAAGAAATTTTCCAGACACCTTCTCCCCCTTCTCAGTTTACTCAAAAGTGCTTTTTAAAAGATGAGCCTTGCCCTGAATTTAAATGAACCCAGTGCCTTTGATGTATAAAGAAATGTGATTTATGGAAAATAAGCCTGCATGTGAGGTGTGCTGAATGCCAAATTATAAGATGAGAAGGATATTAAATATTTGGAAAGGGGTAGGAGGTGAAATGAATCCAAATACTGAAGCAAAACAGACATTTTTACACCTTGATATCACATATCAGTTAATTAACTTTTTGTTTCCATTAATTTCAGTCAGTTATAGTTAGGTGGCACAGTAGATAGAGCACCTAGGCCTAGAGTCAAGAGGACATGAGTTCAAATCTTGCCTCAGATACTAATTATGTAATCCTAGGCAAGTCACTTCCCATCTGCCTCAGTTTCCTCAAATGGAAAACAGGGATAACAATAGCAGTTGACTCCCAGGATAGTTATGACAATTAATTGAGATAATATGTTAAAGTATTTAGCATAGTACCTGACACATAGTTGCTTTAATAAATGTTTCCTTTCATTTTTTTAAACCTCTAACTTTCTGCCATTTAAACAGATCATTCTTTTAAAGCTTCAGTTCTAGTTGTTTTTTTTTTCCTATCATATTTCTTTATGACAATCTTACTTCTTTCCAAGTGATAACTCTCTATGGAGACTGAAATTCAAATAGTAATAAAGTACACACTATTTATTCTAGCCAATATTTTAGCTTATGATTGGTTCCCTTTGTCTCTAATAGCCTAGTTCATACTTCCTTGGGAAATTATTGGGAAAGCAAGGCTGCAGCATAGTTACTTCAGCCTAAAATTTTGCTGCTGTACAACCAATCTGGAGCATTTTGATGCTATTGCATTGCCAATAATAAATTGGCAAAATATCCAGCAGCAATAGTTTCTACTTCAGCAGCTTTTATGATAGTTCTTCATATAGCTAAGTTTTTTGATAAATATTCCATATCAAAGGCTTCAGGTGAAACTCCACACAACATAGCTGGCAGAAAAATAATCTCCAGTTCTACCCTATTTCTGGCTTCACAATCAGGCTCTAGTCTAGCCTGTCTCTGTAGGCTTTCTTTTTTCCCCTTCATATTACCCTCCCTCACAGTGTCCATTCCAATCAAACTTGTTTACTTGTTGTTCCTGTGTTAGACACTCCCATCTACTGGCCCTGTGCCTTTGTATACACACTATCCTCTTCATGAAATGTCCTCCATCCTGACACCGTCCTTTCAGAATTGTTGCTCCCATCAAGGCTCAGGGACCACCTCCTATCTGAGGTTAGCATTCTTTGTTCTACCTTCCAAAATCATCTTGTATTTACTATGTGTGTACACGTTTTGGGTTTTTTTTCCCTCCAAAGTGAATACAGACACCTTGAAGGCAGGGACAACTGTTGGTTTTTGTCATTTTATTAAGCATATATTAGGTGCTTAATAAGCCATTGGCAAACTTAGTTAACTTGTAATTATAACAATGTAACAATGTAATTCAATCTATTAACAATGGCCCTTGATACTGAAAATAAAGATACAGAAACAAATAATGTTTGTAGCAGATTTAAGTTTAAACCATGGATTTTTAACCTGGGTCCCTGAAATTATTTATGTATTTATACATTTATTTTTATGTATGAATATATTTATTGTAATATTGGAGTCAGCTAGGTGACACCATAGTGCATAGAGTCTTAGAGTCAGAAAGACCTGAATTTCAAATATGATTTCAGATACTTACTAGCTGGATGACTCTGGGGCAAGTTACTTCACCTTTGTCTGCCTCAGTTTCCTCAACTGTAAAATAGATATAATAACTGTACTGACTTTAGGTTGTTCTGAAGATTAAGTAAGATAATATTTGTAAAACACTTAGCACAGTGTCTGGTAAGTAGTAGGTACTATATGAATGCTTTTTCCCCTTTCTCCCTATTTTGTTCATAATTTCAATAAAACTGGTTTCCTTGGTAATCCTATGTATTTTATTCTGTGCATTTAAAAATATTACTCTGAGAAAGGGTCTGTTGGGCTCATTAGACTACTAAAGGAGTTTGAGATACCAAAAAAGTTTATGAAACCCAGTCTAAATGGTACTATCAGTCTCTTCCATTTATCTTCATAGGTCACAGACTTGAGACTGAGCTTGGAATTTCCATAGGAAAATAAAGAGCAGTACTGTAGACCCTAAAGAACACCTATTCCCTCACAGAGGATCCAAGGAATCCCAGCTGATTTGAGCTTATGCTTCAAAGGGTACCTAATTTGGGACCCTGTCTTCTCCATTGGAAATACAAGAGTTAGGGAGATCTAGGAACAACATGATTTATTCCCACAGCAGGCAGTTCCTTCTTGGAAACTGACATGGAAAAAAGGAAGAAACTGCTAAAAGGGACCTTTGAATAAAGAAATTATATAGACACAAATATTATATTAAACTCAGAAAATAATAAAGACAGAAAAGTTCTAGGCTAAAACAAAATTCCAAGACCTAGAGACCCTCATAATTAAAATCCAATATCCTTCTGCCTGCTCAATATTCTCTCACAATCCTTCTGTAAATACCAGATGCTCCACTACACTAACTTACTTTTTGCACTTGCTGCCCTCATAGTCTGTCCACATGGATAGAGACTCTTATCTGCTCTTTGCTTCCGTCTGCAGCAACTGATACGGGATTTTTTTCCCAGCAAATATAATGGGCTTATTTTCAACATGAATTTGTCTCCTCGCCCCCAAACCCCGTCCCTCAATCCCATAAGCAAATTATGGGAAATTTTCATCCTCTTGGTATCTTTAACTTTCATTAGCTCATAGTTTATTAATATATTTAGTTTTAAACAATGATTCAGTTTAAGGTATCACAGAATACAGTCCCTAAGAAGACCATGCTAAATATAAATATTTTGTTGAATATCACAATATATTCAACTTTGGTAAGATGGCACTGAAAGGTCAGCAGAATATCTTATTAAAATGACTATTAAGCAAGAGAAACCTTTATGTAAATTTTTTCATCTTAATATTTCACTCTGAGCTAAAACGCAATTACTTTTGGAGTAACACCTAACTTTTTGAAAGACCCGACAATAACTCTATGGTAAACAGCAGCATAACCTTATTTGGTATGCTTTATTTTTTGGGTATGAGTAAAAACAACATGAAATATGAAAGCACTAAGAGATTAATAACTGACATGATTTGTGATAGCAAAAAAGAAAGGATAATCTGACACCACATTTTCCTGGGAATAATATTTTAGAGTTTCTTAGGAATAATAAATTCTAAGGGATATTTTCTGATGAAACTTGAATCTTAAAATGTAAGTGACTCAGAGTTTTTCCACCTTTCAATAAAATATTAATGAATGCCTCAGTTTGCCAATATTTCATACTTAGATAGGCCCATTAAAAAGTTTCATTTTCCTACAGCATTATAACAGCACAGAGAATACCCAGAGTTGATGTCTGATGATGCTTGTGCCATCTCAATGAGATGTAATGATGGTTTTATTCAGAAGATGGCACTGTTCAAAGGGAGAAAGATTTCAGAGACAATCTAATAACATTTGCAGGATTCACATTTGCCCTTAAATTACAACAAAGGATTCAATGCTGGCATCCTACAGGCATTTATTTCCTGGACTTATAACACTTTTACAGCTGTATAAATTGATGACCACTCTTGGCTACAGTGGTTTTTCTTCATGGATATACTTTCCCAAGCCAACCTCATTATCTCCATGACCATGACTTTTAATGCCTTTTCTAGGAGTTGTTTTAGCTGACAAAATAGGGTCATATGGCCAGTTTGGGCTTCAAATGACTAGATAAATGATTCTCTCCTTCACCAATGAAAGTAAAAATGAAATAAAAGAAATCTTACAGTTAAGGCCTGACTGCATCCCTCACTCTGTAAGAAATGAGTTCAGAAATGAGCACAGCTAAAACAATACTTCTCCCACTGCCCAAATAATTTTACTGGGTCTGAGAAATCATCAAATTAATTTTTCAGCTATCTCTTCTGCATTTGAAATGAACTGACTTGTATGCAATGTCATTTCTAATTTTCATCAAATTGGACTTTTTGAAGGACTTTTAAGACTATCATTGATGTAGAAAACTGATACAGTGTAGAGTTCAACAGCTTCATTTATGTAACACTGGATGTTTAAAACAACTATCCTTCAGGAAATGTCCATTGCAATGAGTATCTCAATGCCATTTTTTAAACTTATACCTTGCAATTAAACCACAAGCAAAGATACTTCAGCAATTGTATATCATTTGAGAAATAAAAGTCTGGGAAGATTCTGATTACACTGCCAACCGCAATGTATGAGCTTTACCAATGATTAATCTCTAACTCATGCTTGTAACTACATCTGCTGCATATGTACTTATCAATTCAAGGAACTGAGCAAATCAAATTAAAGATACAGCACCATCTTATGGATATTTTTGTATTTGAAAAGTGAGAGAATACAAAATCTCTGTGGTTTGGGGAATCTGGAGATATTTTTTAAGTCAAAGAACATGTATTGGTGAGATAAATTATCAGAAATGAAATGGTTTATGATTACAGAACTAGGAACTCTTTAGACTTTAGAATTTTGGGGTAAATATAGTCTGAGAAATACACCCTTTGCCATTATAAATAGAAATGGAAACTGATTTTGTTTTCTTTTAAACTAATAAAGCCCTGAGGATAAATGTAATGTTATTTGCTATTCCAATGGAAGTTTCCTATCTTTGTGGAACCATCCCCCAGTTCAGGAACCTT
This sequence comes from Vombatus ursinus, assembly GCF_900497805.2. NCBI lineage: Eukaryota > Metazoa > Chordata > Mammalia > Diprotodontia > Vombatidae > Vombatus > Vombatus ursinus. The sequence continues at coordinate 5,754,176 of NW_020950566.1, read as the reverse complement.
GCTGCCAGCTTTAAAAGATCCCAAGGAAAACTGTAATGTATCTTAAAAGATCACTGTCAAGTGAAAAAAAAAAAGGCACATTATGTCCATTCCCAGACAGGTACTGACAAGTAGGAGAGTTCTCATTGTCTCAGAATTTTTAGGGCATAATCAAGAAATTTGGATCCATTAATGAATCCTAGTGAGTCTAGCAAGTGCAGATGGCAAATATTACTATCCATTACTATCGCTGTTGTTGTTGTTAGCTTTTGGAGTTGGAAAACAGCTTAGATATCATCTAATGCAACCCTTTAATTTTGCATTTGAGTACACTGAGGAAAAGAGATAAGTGACTTGTTCAAGGTCAAAGAACCGGTCACTGAGCATTCACATGATGTTTGTAAATGTACAATTCCTTACAATTTGCAATATAAATATAACACATTTGTAAATTAAGCATATATACAAGTCCAAGGAAGATTTAAATAAGTTGATAGAGGATAAATGAAATTTGGGGATGATGACCTTCCAGTCTCAAAATTTTTTGATTCTATGAATTCATTTAGGAGTAATATCAGGGGCAGCTAGGTGGTGCGGTGGACAGAGCACCAGCCTTGGAGTCAGGAGGTCATGAGTTCAAATCTGACCTCAGACACATAATACTCACTAGCTGAGTGACTCTGGGCAAGTCACTTAACCCCAATTGCCTCAACCCCCAGAAAAGAGTAATATCAAAGAACAAAAAAGCTTATATGGAATTTGTCCTCATGCTCATCTCCATTTTATAGATGTGGGAACAGGACATTTCTATGACCTGTTGATGGCCTATGGATTTAAATAACTTGTTTAGGCCTTCATTGACTTACCATGATGTAACAAAAAGAGAACTGATTTGGATTAGACAAACCTAGGTTGCAGTCTTCTGGGTTAATAACAGTTTGTCTGAACTTGAGTCTCTTCACCTGTAAAATGGTATAGTAATACTAGCATCACCACCTCCTTGGGATTACTCTGATGAATGTGCTCCATAAACTATAAAATGCTATACAGATAGGAGCTATTATATTTTTGACCGATCTTTAAGTTGCAATGCCCTTTACTTGGGCACTTTCCACTTTGGCCTTCTCTGTGACAGTAATCAAGACCAAAAAGTGAGAAGTAATGATCTTCCATTAGCAGAAGGAATCTGGCAGGAAAGATAATATAAGTCTTTTTTAATAGATTTCTGCTATAGTTTTCCATTGTATGTGTTCTATATTTTTGGGAGTGGCTGTCTCACATCCCTCATTAGAGAATAATATTCTTCAGGACACCAATACTCTTTATCATCTCTCAACAACTAGTTTTGCAATCCTGTCATATAAAGCATATTTCACAACTCTCTCACAGATTTTGATTAATGGTGAAGATAATATCTTCTTATACATTTACTTTAGTCTATCCTTCATTTTTCTAATAATATAACAAATTACTTACAAGGAACAACCTAAATAGGCTTCTTAACATTAAAAGCTACATAATCTCTTCAAGATGAAACAATAAAAATCATTTTGATTAAATCCATTGAAAAGAAAGATTATACATTTTGTGATTTTATATCAGAAGCTAAAAATTTGAAGGCCTCAAAACTACTATGATTCTAGTATTAATAAATCTTATAATGAACTTTAAATTAGCTAACAAATATACATTTGGTATTGATTTTATAATTAGTTGATTAAACATATATATATATATAATATATATATATATATATTTTTCCAAATCAAGCCAGTGACATTTTTTCCATGAAGGTAAGACCATACATTTTAGGTTTAAAGATAATACAATTATGTTTTGAGTACAAATCTGTACTTGAGAAGCTGTGAGGTATAGTGGAAAGAGTATTATATTTGGACTCTGTGGACCTAGCTTGGAATACTGGTTTGGAATATTTGCTCTCTGTGTTACCATGGGTAAGTAAATTAACCTTTCTGAGCTTCAATTTCCTTGTCTGTAAAATGTAGGTGACTTTTAAGGTCCCTTTCAGCTCTAAAATCGATGATTCTCTGAAATTTACCTGATTTCTCATTAACTAAAAATACAGAGACAATTTAAAAGTGAACATATAAACAGATACATTTATTATATTATAGTTAAAATTTCTTAAACTTCTTGGAGTCAGGAAGATCTCACAAATCCTGCCTTTGACACCTACTTTGGTACCTTTGTGATCATAGACCTTAACTCAACACTTAACTCTTCAATGACTCAAATCAACTCTGTTAACCTGTAAGTTACAGATGAGTTGACAAATTGCAACAGTGACAAGAATTTTCATACCTAAAAGCTCCTTCCATCAATGAAATCACTGGCTGGGGCCAAAAAATTACTATATTCAAGAGTGTTTTACAAGTATCTTGCTGCTTTAACAAGATGTCTCTATACTGAAGGACAAGTCGAATTCATAGGATAAAGAATCATCAAAAGATCAGGTAAATGATGATTTAAAATATGGAAGAAAAGTTCATCATAGCCCACTTACAATAAAATGTCATGTATCTATGCCACAATGAACATGCCACATGTACAAGTGTTAATCTTATGATGGAAGACCGTGTCACTAGAAGCTTTGGAGACCATTGCTTCATCCAAGCCACTCCCTCAACAGTGCAAACTTAGATAGATTCAACATTTGATCCCTTAAGAATCTGCCATTTGGGTCAAAGAATATGAACAGGCAGTTTCTAGATGAAGAAATTAAAGCTATCCATAGTCACATGAAAAAATACTCTAAATCACTATTGATTAGAGAAATGCAAATCAAAACAACTCTGAGGTACCACATCACACCTATCAGATTAGCTAACATTACAAAACACAATAAATGTTGGAGAAGATGTGGGAAAATTGAAACATAAATGCATTGTTGGTGTAGTTGTGAACTGATCCAGCAATTTTGGAGAACAATTTGGAACTATGCCCAAAGGGCTATAAAAATGTGCATGCCCTTTTGAACACAGCAATAGCACTTCTCGGGCTGTATCCCAAAGAGATCATAAAATGGAAAAAGTACCCACATGTACAAAAATATTTATAGCGGCTCTTCCTGTGGTGGCAAAGAATTGGAAATTGAGGGGATGCCCATTAATCGGGAAATGGCTGAACAAGTTGTGGTATATGAATGTAATGGAATACTATTGTGCTGTAAGAAACGATGAGCAAGCAGACTTCAGAAAAACCTGGAAAGACTTGTATGGATGGATGCTGAGTGAAGTGAGCAGAACCAGGAGAGAGTTGTACACAGTAACAGCCATGTTGTGTAATGACCAACTTTATAGACTTAGTTCTTCTCAGCAACACAAGGATCTAAGACATCTCCAAAAGTCTCATAATGGAAAATGCTATCCACATCCAGAGAAAGAACTATGGAGTTTCAAAGCAGATTGAAGCATACCATTTGCTCTTTTTTTCCTTCTGTTTTATTTTGTTTCTTCTTTCTTGTGGTTCCTCCTATTGGTTCTAATTCTTCTTTACCACATGACTAATGTGAAAATATGTTTAATAGGAATATATATGTAGCCCTTATATCAGATTGTGCACTGTCTTAGGGAGGGAGGTAGGAAGGGAAGAGGAGAAAATTTAAACTCAAAAGCTTATGGAAGTGAATGTTGAAAGCTAAAAATAAATTAATTAAAAAAATAAAAATAAAAAAAGAGTTTGCCATTTGGATATCCGGACTTTGATTCTTATTATAAATGCATAACGAAACCAATTATATATACATTCATCAATTCCTTACCCACTGCAAAGTGTCTATATATCAATTTTGACAAAAGTTAAAGACATTACTATTACTATTAACTATACACAATGTGTTAGCATGTAATAGTAAAATATTAGATATAGCTACACAGTTTTTATCTTTTAGGACATCTACAGAGCAAGACAGATGAGTATAAATGTTCATTTATTTGCCTCTACTAAAGAAATCATAATTTGTGAACATATTATTCTTGGGTTATTTCTGAAACTATATAGCATTTTTAGAATTTTATAGCATTTTTAGAATAACAACTTTAGAATTCTCACTTCTCACAATGGAAACATTGGTTGGAGTCTCAGTCACTCAATGCAGTACTTTCTCATACAGTCAAGTATAGCTCAAGTATAGTATAAAAGGCATTAAAGACTAAAAATGTTCTTCAGCCTCAAAGTTAATGTGGATGTAAAAAAATCTTCTGAATCCCTATTAAACTATCCTGTGCATGTAATTACAACTAGATGCTCCTACCAATACCATTCCTCCAATCCTATTTTTTAAATTCTAATTAGAAAGTAGATACTAATTTGTTTAGGGCTCAATCATCTCCCATCATCAGACAAGGTAACCATGACTTGCTTCTTTAGAAGTTAATTGTATTTTAACTATATGTTACTTGAACAAAAACTGGCATGCTAGATTCTTTGTAACTTGGTCTTACCTATATTTCTATCCTTATTTTGCTGTGTTTCCCTCATATATTGTATAGTCTGTCTGGCTTCTCACTCTCTGGCTTCCCACCTCAGTATTCTACTGAAACTTCCCTCCCTAAAGTTACCAATGATCTAACTGACCCATCTAATGGCCTTTTTTCAGCCCTCATCCATCTTCAATTGTCTGTAGTCTTTTACACTACTGATCACTTTTTCCACCTGGATTCTTTCTCCTCTCTTAAGTCTTCATGACACTGCTCTCTTGTTTTTCCTCCTCCCCAATTACTCCTTCTAATTCTCCTTTATTGAATCTTCATGCAGGTCATGCCTGATAACTGTTCTTGTTTAGTCATTTCAGTCATGTCTGACTCTTCATGACCCAGTCTGGGGTTTGCTGGGCAGAGATACTGGAGTGGTTTGTCATTTCCTTCTCCAGTTCATGAGGAAACTCAGACAAACAGGGTTAAGTGACTTGTCCAGGTTCACACAGCTAGTTTCTGAGGCTGGATCTGAACTCGGTTCTTCCTGATTCTAGGCTTAGCACTCTATCCACTGTGCCATGTAGCTTCCACCTAGCTATTAACTGTGAGTGTTTCCAAAGGCTCTGTCCTGGGCTCCCTTCTCCTTCTAGTTTAAACTATCTCTCTTGGTGAACTCATTAGTTCCCATGAGTTCAATCATTATCTCTGTGCACATGATTATCAGAATCATATATATATATATATGTATATATATATGTGTGTGTGTGTGTGTGTGTATATGTGTGTGTATATATACGTGTGTGTGTATATATAGTGTGTGCATATATATGTATATATGTGTGTGTGTGTGTGTGTGTGTGTGTGTGTGTGTATATGTGTATATATATATAGTCTACTCTCTCTCCCGAGCTCCAGACTTGCAACCCTAACTATCTTCTGGATTTTTCAAACACTGTCCCATAGATGTCTCAAACTCAATGTGTCCAAGCATAACACACGATCTTTCTTCCACACACCTTCCCAACTTTCCTATTACCATCATGGGCACCGCCATCCTCCTGGTCACCCACACTCTCCACCTCAGTGTTATCTGTGTACCCTCACTCTTATTCACTCCACATATCCATTATCACATCTTGTCATTTCCACCTTCACAAGATCTCTCATATATCCTTTCTCTACTCACACAGCAAACACCCTAGGACAGGAGTTCATCAGCTCATGCCCAGAATATTACAACAGTTCTCTTTGGTCTCTCTGTTTCAAGGCTCTTTCCAATCCAATACATCTCCCTTTCAGCGCCCAAAGTGATCTTCCTAAAGCACATGTACACTGCCTATGTCACTACCCAACTCAATGAATTTCTTTGGTTTCCCATTATCATCAGTATATAAATATACATATAAATATAAAGCCTTCTATTTGGTATTTAAGGCCTTTCAGAACCTGGCCCTTCCTACCTTTCCAATTTTCTTAAACTTTATTACCCTCTACACATTCAATGATCCAGCTACACTGGCCTTTTTGCTAGTCATCAACATGGTACTCCATCTCTGGACTTCATGCATTTCTCTGGCTATTTTCCACGCCTGGAATTGATCTTCTTCTCTTAGTTTCTCTGGCTTCTTGTAAGACTAAGCTCAAATCCCACTTTCTGCAGGAAACATTTCTCAGTATCTCTTGCCACCCCCTAACACCAGTTTCTTCCCTTTGAGATCACCTTCCTTTTATACCATATATATCTTGTATGTACAATTATGTATGCATTATGTAGGTACAAATATGTACCTTATCCTGCCTTATCTGGCATGGCTTTAAGCAGCCCTTGGGTTATACTTGGAGTTTTCCATATCTGGGCCTATTGAATTCTTTTTCTTCAAGGCCTGGTTCAGGTACTATCACCTCCTGCATAAAGCCTTCTCTGATAGCCATACCCTATCCTTAGCTGAAAGTGATGTTTCCTTAATACAATTTTTTACAGTGCTTTGGTCTTCATTTCTCATTTGCTCTTATTAGTCACTATAATATTTACAGGGGGTATCCCAAAGTTTTCAACTTTAGCAACTTAAAACTACACTAAGACTTTTGAGACACCCTGTCCATGTGTCTTTTCTTCTCTGCTTCCAATTAGAATATAAGTTACTCGAAGGTAGATGTTACGTTATTTTTCATGTTTGAATCCCAAATGCCACAGCAAATTTTTAAAAATACTGAATTGAATTAGATTCTTTGGAGACCTAGGATAAGCCACTCTCAATATATTTTCCCTTTCCCAGTCTTCCTTTTTTATTCTTAACTTTCCAACCCGATGAACATACAAAATCAAGAACAAATAAAATAATAATTAACAGATTGGTAAAGACATAGGAGTTGTAAAAAAAAACCCTTGGCAATTACATGAAAATGTAAAACTATTTTAAGTGACAAGTTTTAGATCATCTTCAAAGCAAGTAATTTCAGAAATAAACATAAAATGCTAAGGAACCACCAACTAAAAGTATAACCTGGGTGGGCATGACAACAACCCCTACCTATACAATCCACAGTTCGAAAAGTATTCCACAGATCTTCCCTCCCCACCTCAACTGCCTTCCCTGCATGCATGCATCCACTATAAAACCCCTCAAATCTGCTCATCTGAGTATATATGCCCATAAAGCTCCTCCCCAGTTCCCTACAATGGCAATAGATGGGGTTCCAGACCAAATGCCTGGCTAGGATTCAGATTCTAGGCAGCTGGCTCTAACCAACAAGAGAGGAGCAACAGGGAAAGAGAAGATGCAAGAATTAGAAGCAGATTGCCAGGAGGTTTCTTTTTCTTATCTTATAAATATTCATTTTAAGAAAATGGCAAGAGATTTAGGCTGTTTGTAGTCTTTTTTCTTCTTCCCTTTTCTCTTGTAAATAGATGCTCCCTTTCTAAGCAGGGTTTTTGGGTTAACAATTTTAATCAGAATGAAAAATTTGCCCATCCATTTGCTGTAAAAAAGTGTCTGTTACCAGTTGTAATAAGCAACTATGCAAGCTATACTTTTAAAAAAGGCCACAGTCAGGGAGAACTTATAAGATCAGAAATCAAAAGCTTTAAGGGATCTTGGGGACCACTAAGTCCAATATACTCATTTTCCAGATGAGGAAATTGGGATCTATGGAGGCCAAAGGACTTGTCCAAAGTCATATGAGTGGGAATAACTGCAGAACTGGGATTTGGATCCAGAACTAGTGCTTTTTCTACAGCACTACAAAGTCTTAGTAGAATCCCAATGCAATGGCACCTATCTGAAAGTCTAGAAGATGGAACCAGATTCTCCTAGTATATAATGTATTATAGTACTCTCTAGCAATATATAGGACTTGAGCTCTTTTAAAACATCAGGGGCCTGTTTAGTTAATTACCATGCAAGAGCACTAAATGGTCCCCTGGTGGCTCAAGAAGGTAAATGCATCCCTTCCATACCAAATACACAAAGCAGTTCTCACCTTGGAAACTCCCAATTTATTTGTATTCAGCTCACACATCTATTTCCTCAACTGTCATTACAGAAAATGAAAAATTATAATGTATTTTTATTTCATGCACCTATCTTCCTTAACATTAGAGGTGTTTCATTAAAACACTATAAATTCAATTTATTTTTATGTTCACCTTGACAAAACTAAAAATGAATCATGGAACAAGGTCAAATGTGTCTCATACATTTATGAAATGGTACAGAGCAATTAAAAAAGTAAGTCTTGATTCCCCACATAGGATATTATTTAATGAATTACTGAATCAATGTACCAAATACTGATCTAAGGGATGGAAGGAGTTAAAATACAAAGAAGATATATAGCAAATAGATCTACATAGAGGCAAAAAGCATTGTGTTTACAGTATTATCAATGCAAAATATGTTCATTGAAAAAGTATTTGGGATTTAACACTTCTGCCTCAATTTAAAGTCATAAATTTCCCAAAAATTATTTTTCCAGTATTCTGTTTTTTACTTTTAGCTATACCTTTTGAATGATTAACCCCAAATTCTCAGTTTTTAAGAGAAAAAATAAGTTAATGTGACTACAAATTTCATTATTATTCTAAAAAGAATCACCAAAGCTTAAAAATAATAGAATCTTGAAAAATCATGGATCTGACAACTTTTTTGGGAGTAGGAAATCCAGAATGGGCCAGTATTCCGATATATTGACTGTAATTAAAAGTGGACCTTTAGTTGGCAATGACAACTAATTTGGAACTTTAAAAATTTACCCATAATTCTCTAGAAGTCATGCACTTAAAATTATGAATACTAAATCAGCACAAGAATATTAATTATACCAGGATTTGTTATGAATTAGTAAGAAGTCAATAAGATTTTCTGCTACTATTAATCTATTCAAATCATACCCCACCCCATACAAACAAACTGTAGTTATGTCATTTTTTTAGGATTTGTAGGGCATCAAAGATACAGATAAAGGAGATTGTGTTGAAAATTAATACATGGAAAACTGAATATCCTAAATTCTTTTTCAACACACACTAGGGTCTCCAGATTATACTTTGGTACTCTTTACATTTGCAAATAATCTATGATCTATCATTGCTAGGTATCTTAAGTAGGTTTAGATATCTAGTTTTTATGGACATAGTAGAAAGACAAAGAAAAGATTGTATTTTCTATAAGCCAAGAGAATGAACATGTGAAAGATTGTAGCAAGTCAGGGAAAGGGAGAAGTATTAAAGAAAGTTGGATAAGAAAATCTCTCTACTCATGCCCCAAGTGTCTGTCTCTGTCTGTTTCTGTCACTGTCTCTCATGCCACCCAGATGACAAGATGGAAGTAAGCATCTTGTAAAGACATGTCACCCAGAATAATGTTATTTAGTCTCAAAGTGAAATAAAGATCTGCAAATATCTACCTAAACGGTGTAAGAGAAGCCTGGAAAAGTAGAAGTTGCTTATTTGAAAACAGGAATAGATCACATCAGTTCTGGTAATATAATCTTTTCTTAAGTTCAACTTCTCTCAGCCCCACCTCCAAACTATGTTGCAGTTCAGCTGGATTGAATCCAGTGCCTTTTCTTTTCTTCCCTTTCCAATGGTACTAAGGAATGGGATAATAGAACCACTAGAGAAAACTCCAACACTACATACTTGAATACTCGAGTGGAAAAGGTTAGCAGGGTAGGCTTTGGTTGCAGCTTAGAAACAATCCAGCTAAGGAGGAGGAAAAACAGTGAGAAAAGCACCACCAATATTAGTCCTAGACTAACTGTTAAATAACTCTGTTTGGAATCATAAGAGTAGGTGATTTAGAGATCATCTAAAAAGAAGCATGGTATAGTGAATACATAGAACACTAGACTTGGAGTAGAGAAGAGTGTGTTCAAATTTGGCCTCACGTATTGACCCTGGGTAAGTCACCTCACTTTCCTGAGCTTCAGTTTTTTCATCTGTAAAACAGAGTGGGTGGGAGTGTTCTCATAATATCTAAAGTCTCTGTAAGATCTTAATTTGTTTCTACCTAGTGCAACTACCACCCCTCCCCCCATTTTACTGATGAGGAAACTGAGGGCCCTAGTGAATGACATCATAGAATAGGTCATAGGATTTATAGAGTTTTAAAGTTCCACTGAGATCATTAACACCTTTAATCTTACCTAAGCCAAACTGTGCCGAGTGGCAGTAAGTAGCCGAGATGGCATCCTATCTTCTGCCTTGAGGTCTAAGGTTTGCTCAGCACATCACGTCTTGTTTCTAATACTCTCACTTCAACTCCTCAAGTAATGCAGACATGTCCGAGCTAAATTAGAGTTCCATTTTGAAATTAAAAAAAAAAAACAAAAAAAACCCATGTTGGCAATCTTTCTAAGGTAGAAAACTGCAATTAAAAGCGTCTTTCAGACGCTGCTAGCCCCGTGGGTAGAGTGGCGTGGGCCCCAGGATAAGTTTTTAACAGGAGAGGGACTTTTTTTAAAAGTCTAAAATGTCAATACGCGACGGAAAAGCTCTATTCGCGTCCGTAGACAAACTCGAATAGCGGGTCAGTCCAGGATTCCGCCGCGGGGTGGGTGGGCACCCAGCGGGAGCAGGTGCAGGTGCAGGTGAGAGGCCCCACTAGGGTTGCCACGACCGGACACCTGCGGGGTGGGGGTGGGGAGCGTCCGGCTGCAGCTGCCTCCGTAGTTCAGTACCTGCACCCAGGCCAGCCCTGCACAGGGGACTCTAGGGAAACTGGCAAAGCAGAGAGGATTGCCAGGCCCAGAGCGTCCTCCAGCTGGAGTCACGAGCACAGCTCCAGGTCTCAGACCAGTGATTTTCCCTAAACTAGCCAGTTAATCAAGGTTACAAACGGCGCGCACTTGGGAATGCGGCGCGCGCGCATTCCTTTCTCCCCGGACCCCTATCCTCCCCCTCCCGCTCCGCGCTCCTTAACATTCCATTCCACATGTTGCTTGTTGTAGGCGCTACAGGTTCCCCACCTGCGACCGGGGCTGGCTTCCTGGGCCGCTTACCAACTAGGTTGGGGGGGCTAAGGACCTCTGCAGGAACAATTCCCAAGGCAACCAGGCTCGACTTCCCCCTTCGCAAACCCCGCCTAGTCATTCCCTCTCGCTCTGGTGGCTCACTATTTTTTCCTCCCCTTCTTCCTCCCTCCCTCCTCTCCCCAACTCCTGCCCGCCCCTTTCGCCCTGGTGGTAGGAAACAGTCTGGTGCCTAAAAGACTCGACGTGTCCGGAAAGCTGTGACCGGTTTCCCTTTCGTTCTCCAGCCGGCGCAGCTTTCCCTTCCCCGACCCGAGGGCTCAGGAGCTTTCGGGGTGAGGACGGCACCCGGACATCATGCTGGACCCGTCTTCCAGCGAAGAGGAGTCGGACGAAGGGGTGGAAGAGGAGAGACGCGATGTGCTGGTGGCGGCCGGTGGCTCCCAGCGAAGCCTGCCCGCGGCTCCTCTCCGGGAAGGGCGGCGGGACCCTCCAGGGCGCCCGGGCTGCGGCAGCACCGCCAGACCTGTCAGCCCGAGCCCCTCGGTGCTGAGCGAGGGGCGAGAGGAGCTGGAGCGGCAGCAACAGGAGGAAAACGAGAAGCGCATCCGCCTGCAGCTCTATGTCTTTGTAGTGAGGTGCATCGCGTACCCGTTCAACGCCAAGCAGCCCACCGACATGGCCCGGAGGCAGCAGAAGGTGAGTGGCAGCAACAGGCGCTGGGTGCCTTGCCTTCTCCCCTCTCCGGTGTTTACTCCTGAGAGAGGTCTGGGGCGTGTGTGCTGTTGCGCGTGTGTAAATGTTCGTGCCTGTCCGTTGGGTAGGGGTGCTTTATGAAAACGTATTAAACACAAGGGGGCTTTGTTTTAATTCTCCTTTGAAACACCAAAGTATTTCCAGAAAAGTGATCCTTTTTACTAGTCTGCTAGCAGAGGCGGCAGCAGTTGATCCCTTATGGCAGGCAGAGGCTGTCAGAGCTAGCCATTCACAAAACGCAGAGACTGAATCACATCATGTTGTGTTTGCAGCCTGGCCCAGAGAGCTACGGCAGAGAGACTCAAACTCCCAGCAACTCAACTCCAGCCTTGATCGGAACTGCTGGTCCTCTGGTGTCCTAACCCCAGGCAGAGGTCTTGACCTTGAGGGCAGTTAGTGTAATCTAAAAGATATTACACTTGTGTAATGGGAGAGGAAGAATAGAAATTTTCCTGGGTGAGCAGAAGCTAAGTCAAAATGACAAGTTTCTAATAATCTCTAACCAGCCTAGGGAGTCTCATCCAAACACCGGAGGGGGAGGTCTCCCTCTGAATGTATAGAGCCAGGATCCTTCTACAAAAGTACCTTTTGACTAGAGATAGAACTAAGGTTAAAATTTAAAAGTTATGAGCAATGAGGATGAGGATGGAGTGGGAGGAGAGAGAACCATTTCATTTATTGATAAGTATTTCAAGAGATCAGTATTCACGTTATGGCAAATGCTATTAGGGAGGTGAGTGCGTGGTTTGTTTCAAGTAAGCTCAACCATCAGCCTTCCCTTTTGAAATAAAGTCCAATTGGAGTTCTAACGTTATTCTAAAGTTACGAATGATGATTCAAACTGCCTCTGTTTTAAAATAATATACATTTAAATATCTAGGAATATCTTTCCTAGTCAGGCATGGAAAAGATCCTTGAGATCAACCTTCTTATTTTAGAAATGAAAATACTGAGGCTCCCGGGGATGCATTTTCTGTAATGCATCAAATCAAAGTTATTTCCCTTTTTCCCCCTTTATATTAAACTCATATGCATGTGATTTCTGTGGATTTTAAAATGGCAGCTTCCAGTTAAACTGCAATTGGAATTCTTTTGACAAACAAATCTTTTTATAGATTTTTCATAAAATTTTTTATAGATTTTGTAGATTTTCACATCACATCCAGTTTTGTCAATCTGTCAGAAGTACATCCTAGATCTACAGTATTGAAGTTCATTCCCTGTCCAGAAGCAGGAGTACACAGGTTATTTTTCTGGAGCTACTTATTAATTTCATCCCCTTCTGTTATATTTAATCTCCATGATGTTTCATAAAGTTAGAAACTGGAAAAGACCATAGGACTCATAGTCCAGTCTCCTCATTTTACAAAGGTGAAAACTGATGACTTTGCTCTCAAGTGCTAGAAAATTAGATATTCCAAGTGTTCAATCTTCAAGATCTCAATCTATGTTGCAAACTTGAAAAATTGACTTGAAGTATCCCTTTTTGAGGTGGGTCAGTTTTAAGTGTCCCAAATGAATTTTGGTTAGAGTTTACTTTCATTACTAAATCTATTCCATTATACAAAATCCAGTTTTTTTTCATTAACATCATTCAAGATGAAAACCATTCAGTTCAGCTAAATGAACTATGCAGTTAAAAAAAATCACTTCAGTAATCATTCTGAATCAAAGTGTAAGTAATTTTGACATGTATGTTGGAATTTAGAGAGGACGCTTCCTTGAATATGAATAGCCCTTTGCCCATAGACTGATCATCATATAATATTTAGTTATTTTTAGGACCTTGAAGTGTTTAAAATCGATTAGGCAATATTAATGAAATTAGTAGCTATTTGGAGGCCTCATTGTCAAGTCATATTTCCGATAATTAATGTATATTTTTTGATGGAATTACTTATGATACTTTGAGTACTTGTCTCATATAGTTTCTAAAACAACTTATCCTTTGTTGTTCAAATAGTGTGGCTGTATCAGGCTTCTATTTTCTAATTAGACTGTTTCATCAGCAATTGTTTGCATATAGGTGCATCCACGATTCAGTTGGTGGTATGTTGATTCCTCTCTCAGACATCAGAGGGACTAAGCTCAAATTGAAAACAGCACTCTGAATAGACAAATCTTTGAATGTTAGGGTATTTTTGTTATAAAAGTTGTCATTGGAACTGTCAAATCAACTTTTATATGTCTTAGGGTTGAGAAAGACCTATAATAATTGGAGACTGGAGTTGGTTATTCGCATGCAGATTAAAAGAAGTTGTTTTCTTCTTGTGTCTTTGTATGTGTTTATTATACATGTCTATGTGCCCTAGCATCTGGGCAATGTGCCTTAATATTCAGAATAATTTGATGTACAAATTCAGGCCAAAATGATCTACTTCAAAATGATCAAGTTTTGGTTAAACACAAATTCATGGAATAAAAGCTGAATTATCATCCTACATTGTCTTTTGTAGGTGCTGCCTTAGAATAATCAAATAAGCATTGAAAGTGGGTGGTAGGTTAAATTGTTTACCATTAAAAACACATAATACGGCATATTCTCACACAATTTGTAGAATTATAGAAGATAATTTTGAATCCAGAAAGGAGTTTGGAGATCCTCTATTATAAGCCCCTCATTTGGGAAGGGAAGATTATGAGATGCAATGAAATGTCTTAGGTTCACCCAAGATTACAAAGCTAGTTAATGGATGAATTAAGACTAGAAACTAAGTCTCTTCATTCAGTGTGCTGTAGTGGAACAAATCCAGGACTGGAAGAGTCCTTTATAAATTAAGAGTGCTTTTTGCAGCTTTCTGAACAAGCCTTTACTCTTCCAAAGTGTAGGACTATGAGTGAATGTCAAGACTTGTGAAACAATAATGTAAAGGGTGATCATGGACTAAATCACTCTTCTTATTAATGGCTTTGGATCTCAATTTTCCTCATCTGTAAAATGAGGGGATTGGATTCTTAAGGTCTTCTGATTTTAGCATGAGATTGGCAAGAATATGTAGATGTAGGTGGACTGAAATAGATGGCATTATCTGGAAGAGTACTTAAAATTTAAAAGCTCTAAATTAGCATTATTAAAGTTGTTCTCTACTGTGACTTAATATGATAATGATTTCAGTTAGTCAAAAGTCTGCATTTCATGAGATCATTAGGTGTTGTTTATTTGATGAAATAATAAAACTCATACCTTAAGGGGCCATTTTTTTAAAAAAAGTTCTTTGAACATGTACTACCACTTTCCTATATGATCCACTGAAATCATAAGAAGGTTTCTTCACTTATTGCCAAAAAATAAGTTGCATATTCAGCTCCTTTGTAGTATTTCCTCATTTATTACCACCGTAGCTACAATAAATTTTGACTTGCCTTAGTTTTTCTTCTAGCATGTTCATCACTTTCCCTTGACAGTTCTCATTGATATACTTCACAAAGGTATGAGAAATGCTACATAAATAATATAGTGAAAAGGCAGATAAAGTTTGAGGAAAGCAAATTTCTAAGAATAAATGATATTAAGTGGAGAAAGAGACATGCATGTGGGGGGGGTAAGAGAAAAGGATTGAGGATAGGTGTTTTTTGGCCTCATTTTTACAATTCTCCCATCTGAATGAAAGTTAAGTATTAGAATAGAATTAGAAAGTTAGGTATTGGAATAAAAATTTTATTTACAAAAAGGGAGGGGGAAGGAGAGAGAGAGGGTGGATGAGGAAATGAATATTTGGGAGAGGAGGGTGTTCATTCTTTATTCAATGAATACTGTATACAAAGAACTATGCTAGGTGCTGAGGGAAAGTGAAGTAGAAATTCGACTTAGAGAATTATAGGCTCAGAGCTGGAATGGATCTTAAAGGCCATCTAATCCAACTGTCTCAATGTACAGAGAAACACTGAGACCAGAAAGTTAAGTGACTTATTGAGAGTCACACAAGCATGATTTGAACTGTCTTCTAAGTCCAATGTTCTTTCCAGTAAGACCTCATCCCTGCCATCATAGAGTACTATAACTGTGGTATAAAATTGAAAATAAATGCATGAGTGATACAGTATTCTAGGTAAGGTTAGGGGAATGAAATAATTTTTGAACTTCTGAAGGAATGGACTGCTTAACACTATATTCCAAGACCATTAGGATTCCTGAGTTCAGGTAAATTTTGAACTTCTTGAAGAGTAATCTTCAGGTTCATGAAAATAATTCATCCTCACTTTACGCAGCATGGGTAATGAACCTTTGTTGTAATATTTGGAGGGGAGTGAGAAGGGAGAAGCAAAATAGTAGCTGACATTTATATAGATTTGATCTGTATAGCTTTTGGACCCAAAAGTCAAATGAGTTGCCCCAGATGACGTAGAAAGTAAATAGTAGAAATAAGATTTGAACTCAGGTCTAGAAGTAATGTTCTTCCCACTAAACCAGAGCCTTGGCATTGGTGTATATAGCTCATGCATGACCTGAAGTGTTAGCTAAATGGGATATATGATAAAAAAGGAAGAAACATTTTTAGTTCCTAGAAGGGCATAGGCTACCTTGTGATTAGAAAGTAGGCATGGTCTCTCTCTTTTTTTTCCATCTAGAAACTAATATAACTTAAGTTGTCTTGAGACTACCATCCTCCCTTCTTACCATCCACCAAAAAAAAAAAAAAAAAAAGGCAGCTGGGAAAGGGTAGCATCTATTGGTGTAGAACTAATAACTTTGAAGTGAGAATTTCCCAATTCTATTACCAAACCCCAGAGCTAAGTAAGGGATTTTGAAACCTCACAGTATGTATGGTTTTCTTGCCTGCAGGTTTCTAGCTGCCCTGCTGATAGCCTAAAAGACTACCCACTTAGGGAGTTAGGATAATTTATTCTTTCTGCTGGTTGGAGATTGGTACATTATTGAACAAATATAGCATAGATGTACTATGTCGTTTGTTGCTTTTAGTAATATAGTATAGATTATCCTTTGAGGAAAGGGATGGAATCCATGCATTAAAATAGAACCTTAAGCTGGACTTTAAACAAGTATCTCAGTGAAAATTGTTCATGCTTTTTCAACTAAGTCATCTAACCCTCCACAGGGTATCATGAGACCACAGCACTTAATTTTGTGGAATGAGTTGTGCTAATGAGAACTCAGACCGATTAAGTGAGCTTGGCATTTGCTTCTATCAAAAAAAAAAAAGTAAAAAAAGCCGTAATTATGGCATATACAGATCATCTGTCTATAAGAGTGAAACAAAATTATTTTTGTGTACTTCTTCCCCTTAATTTTATGTTCTCAAAATCAAGTAAATAAAACAGTTTGAAAGGTTATTAGATGTCTTAGGGAAAAATAAGCTACCAAATTATGAGGAGCCTAACGAGATCATATCCTGCTGAGTAGCTCTGGCTAGTAAGTCCTTACTAGACCATTTTTACATTACTTCACAAGTATTTATAAAACAGTTTAGTCGATTTCTGAGTGGGTTTAGTTCTCTATTTCAGAAGAAAGTAAGTTTGAGGATGACAATTTTATATCCATGCAACCTAGGTGGTCCCCCCCCCCCCAGAGCCTTGAAGGAAATCAAGAGTGAAACTGAGGAATGGTAGGTCATCATGTGTGACTTGTCATTTAAAATCCTCTGTGCTAAAGGATTGTATATTGTCAATGAGATACCTTCTCTAAGGGTTCCAGATGGATCCTGGAAACTATGGAGTCATGTCTTATTTCTATCCAGCAAAGCTTTGGTCTGTAATGAAGAGTGAAAGCATTGAACAGTAAGTAAATGACTTATGGGGAAGCTGAGAAGGGATTATGTATTCTGTCTAATCTGCTAAAGTTATTTGAGGGAATAAATAAGCAGTAAGTCAGTAGTACCTATAATTTATCTAAAACTTTTGGAGTGCCTTTAAGAAGTTCTGTATTAAAACTGTTAAAAACAAATCAAGTTGAAAATTATTGTTTGGCAATAGGTTGGTTTAATGTATTCTTCAAGAAGTGTTATTTTTATTTAAAATATTTTGTTTTATGTTTAATAGGAATTTATCGGTAAAGCCTATATCAAATTACATGCCATTTTGGGGAGGGAAGGGGAGAAAATTTAAAACTTAAAAGCTTATGGAAGTGAATGTTGAAAACTAAAACTAAATTAATTAAAAAATACTTTGTTTTAATCAGCTAGGATCCACCTTCCCCGCTTACCTTCCCCACTTACCTTCCCTCTCCTCCATATGAGAACATAAGAAAAGTAAAACCCATTACAGAGATGTATAGTCAATCAAAATAAATTTCCACATTGGCCATGCCTTCCAATTTTATTCTTCATTCTGAGTCTTTCTCCTCTCTATCAGGAGGTGGGTAGCATGTTATCTCATTAGTTTTCTGAAATCCTGGTTGTCTGGTTGATCATTACACTGATTAGTCATTAGCCATTACCCTTATAAGAGTTCAGTGTAATAGTATTCTGTCATATTTAGATATTATAAGTTTTTCATCTATTCCGCATTTCTGGGTACCCTCTTGGATTCCCATTCTTTGTCATCTCAAAAAAAAACTGTAATTATTTTTGTCCATCCTTAAAGTTTGTTTTGGTTAGCACTAATCCCTACTTTAACCTACTCTACCTCTGAATCCCTTCCCCCACTTCTTTCTTTTTCTTCCTATTTCTCTAAGTGGAATGTATTTCTGTACCCCTGTGTCTGTTTATTGTTCCTTCTTCCAGTTCAGTTGTGAGTGAGTTTAAAGTGTCAGCTGCTTTTCCCCATCATCTTATCCTTATTTGTATAGATGTCTACTTGTGTACTCTATGTGAGATAATGTTACTTTCTTTTCCTTTCCCTTCTCCTACACCCCTCCCCCCTCCTCCATGTGTTCCTTTTTTCCTTCTTGTTCCATTCTTTTTTTTTAAACTCACTAAGAACAGAATCTTGGCTTTGTCTAATTGGACTCCCTTTATGAACTCTGATGATGATAGGGTATCATCTTCCCGCATTTGAATGTAATCAGTCATTCTTTTTCAGTCTTTCATTATTGTTTATTTATGTTTACCTTTTTTGTGTTCCTCTTTTCTCCTGTGTTTGAACTTGAAAGTTTCTCTGACACTCTGTTTTGTTCATCAGGAATGCTTGGAAGTCATCTAGTTCATTAAAAACCATCCCTGGCATCAAGCCTGTGTCTTTTGCCTTTTGAAATACCATATTCCAAGTTCTCCATTCCTTTATGGTGGTGATTGCTAAATTTTGTGTGGTCTTGATTGTGGCTCCCTGGTACTTGAATGCTTTCTTTCTGGCTGCTTGCACGATTTTTCTTTGACCTAGAAGCTCTAGAGTTTGGCTCTGATCTTCCTGAGAGTTTTAACTTTGGTGTTTCTTTCCAGTGGTGACTGGTGGATTCTTTTTATTTCTACTCTGTTCTCTAATTATTAGAGTTCTGGGCAATTTTCTTTTAGGATTTCTTGAAATGTGATGTCTGGGTTCTTTTTTTGGTTATGGTGTTCAGATAGTTCAGTGATTCTTAAATTTCTTCTTGTGATCTCTTTTCCGTGTCAGTTTTTTTTCTGCCATGAAATATCTTATATTTTCTTTTTCTTGAGCCTTTTGCCTTTGTTTTAATATTTCCTGTTGCCTCATGAAGTCATTCACTTTCTATTTAGTCCACTTTAATTTTTCAGGGAGATTGTTGCTTGGACAAGGTATTATACTTCTTTTGTCAAGCTCCTAATTTCTTTTCCACTTTTTTCTTCAAAACTCTCATTTTGTTTCTAATTTTTTCTTTAAGCACTCATTACATTTATAAAAAAAACTTCAAAAAAACTGTTGCTTAATCTCTTCTAGGCATTTTATTTCAGTTTCTATCTAAGTTGTGTTTTTCTTTGAGGCATTGCTTGTAGATATTTTGTAGTTATTCTCTCTCTCTCTCTCTCTCTCTCTCTCTCTCTCTCTCTCTCTCTCTCTCTCTCGCTCTCTCGGCAATTGGAGTTAAGTGACTTGCCCCGGGTCACACAGCTAGTAAGTGTCAAGTGTTTGGTCTGAGGCCGGATTTGAACTCAGGTCCTCCTGACTTCAGGGCCGATGCTCTATCCACTGCACCAGTTAGGTGCCCCAAGTCATTCTCTTTTGTGTTTGTGTCTTGAGCATCCCTGCCATCATAATATGGTTGGGTTCTTTTTTTTCCCATTCTTCCAGTCTACTTCCTACTGACTTCAGAGTTTATGTTATGCTCTACATAATTTTGGAGGAAAATTTTGGACTAGTCCTGTTGCTCTTTTCTTGGGGGTGTTGAATGCAATATTATTTCAGGATCTCAGGGACAGGTTGGAGATCTACTTTGGTGCTCCCAAAGTGGTCTGATCCAGGGCAAGGTTTGATTTCTTCCCCGTCCTCCATTTCAGGTTTCTCTTTTAGTTTCTGACCTGGGTTTGAGTCTGCCCCTCTTAGCTAGCTGGAAAGCTCTGTTGGTTCAAATTGGCAGAATTGCAGGCTCCTCTTTGGTCTAGGATTTTTCTCTTCATTTTTCCTCTATAGGCTGAGCTAGATGAGTGAGACCCAGCTTTGAGTTTGGGATCTGCCACACTACTACTGCTGGCTTCTGAACTTCATCCTTTCTCTGTACATGGCCCAGGGCATCTCTACTATGGACACCTAGTGTCCATAAACCTCTCTGTCTGCCTCTGCCTGTGTTAGACTAAAGACTCACCGTGACATTTTCTGGATTTCCCCATTAGGATTCAGTCTGGTGTATTTTTGATATTTGTTTGGGGGAGTTTGTGTCAGGGAGCTCTGATGCACTGGTTTTTACCACTCCACCGTCTTGGCTCCATCACACTTTGGGTTTCTTTTTAAACACAGTCAGTATAATCTTTAAATTTGTAGCCTCCACATAATTTCATGAAAACAAGATGTTCCAGGCTTCTCTATGCTGAGGTGGCAGCAGGTGAAGTGGTGGTAGGAGTTGTATGTCACCTGTCATCTTCTCTACAAAGACAGAGATGGCCCCATAGACAACTTCAGTAGCTGTTGGGACTCACAAGAAAACATCGAGGGTGGAGACTTCTTTTGCTGCTAGTAGTTTCTAACAATAAGGGGTGCCAATGCATGCATCCCCCTTATGCATCTCCAATCTCTCTTTCTCAGCTGTTTCCTATCCCTACCACGTGCTTTGTCTTTCCCTATCCTGAGAAAAGTGTGCCTGCTCCTAGAAAGAGTAATCTGTATTCCCTGAATCATTTTCCTTAGCACCCACTCATTCAGCAAAACTCTGGCTTCTGTGTTTGTGTCTTTACTAATACAGCTTTCTCCAAGGTCCCCTGACTGCTGAATCCAAGGAATTTTTACAGTAATTTTTCTCCTTTATCTATCTTAGCTATTTCTTGATTCTACTTCTCACTTGGCTCATGTGACATTAAACCATCATATTTTTCCCCCTGGTGGTCTTCTCTGATCAATGCTATATCTTGCTGGCTCTTCATCATCCTTCTATCTCTTAAACATGATTGTATGCCAAGGTTTTGTCATAAGCTTTTCCTTTTCTCTGCTTTCTCCCTTGGTAATCTCATTTACTCCCAAGGCTTCAAATATCACTTCTGTGTAAATGATTTCCAAATCTGTATTCTTTCTTCAGAACTCTAACTGCTAATTGTCTCCACCTGGATTTCCTCTTTGTCCCTCAAACTCAACTTGTCTAAAGTTCAATGAGGCTTTTTTTGTAAACATGTACCTGTACCTAACTTCTCAGTTCCAGTTAATAGCACCGCTATGCCCCTATTCTTTGTTTTTCCCTTTCCTTCACTCCAAAGTCTAATCAACTGCCAAGTTCTATTGTTGCTACCTCTTTTTTTTTTTTTGATGGTTATGGTGGAGTTGATTTTTGAGACTAGATCTCCCTATTTCATCCAGGCTGGACATTCAGTGGCCAGTCAACAGGCCTGATTCCAGTATTAATCAGCACAGGAACTTTAACCTCTCTGTTTTTTCCAATCTGGGCTGGTTCACCTCTCATTGGGCAGCCTGGTGGGCTTCTACCACAAGGGGGTCATCATATCGGTGCCAGAGTTATTGAGGATAGCCCGGTTGCTATTCAAAACTCCCCAAATCAAGTAATCCACCAGCCTCAGCTTCCCCACCAGTAGGAACTACAGCCACATGCTACAACTGAGTGTTTCTACCTCTTCAATATCTCTTGCATCTAGATTTTCCTCTCTACTCCCACTCTAACCATCCTGGTTTAGGCCTTCATCTTTTCTCTTTTGCAGTAGGAGATTCCTAATAGATCTTCACTCTAATCTGTCCCTTTGCCAATCCATATTTGACATCACTGTTGCTGTCCCAGTAATCTTCTTAATCAGTCTCTCTGATCATGTAACTCCTCTAACCTTTAAAGATTACCCAGTTGCTTAGAGAATAAAATTTAACTACTGATCCTCCACAGGCTTTCCATAGCCTACTTATGTAGTCTTATCTCATCCTACTTCCCTTCACATACTCTGTTGCAGCCAAATTGGGCTATTTTCTGTCCTACATTTTCTTCAGCTTTGTCTTGTCACCATTACTTTGTCCAAATTGTTGCCGTACTTGGAATGGACTCCTTTCCCATTTCTTTCTTTCTTTCTTTTTCTCTTTCTTCCTTTCTTTTTTCTTTCTCTTTCTCTCTTTCTCTCCATATATGTGTGTGTGTGTTTGTGTGTGTGTGTGTACACGCGCACACACACACATATGTCTGTTGTTGTCATTATTTTATTTTGGAGCACAAATAAGATAAATAAGATGCTGCCTCTTCCAAAAAGCTTCTCTGACTCTCAAGATGATTTCTCCCTAAAATTTCTAATATTACTTTGTCTGGATTTTTCTCTTTTATTTAAATACCATTTATTATTGTTGTTAAGGCTTTAAAGTTCAAAAATTACTTAAATACATAATTTCATGTTACTCTCACAACAACTTTGTGGATTATGTACATTAATTCAAGTATTATCATTAATTTATAGATGAGGAAGCTGAGACCTACAGAAATTATATACTCTGTCCATGGTCACACAGCCAGTAGTATCAGAGGTAGAATTTGAGCCTACATCTCTCCTGATTTAGTTTTCCTTTATGCCACATGTCCCCTTTGTACCCTTCTTAATTTTTTCTTATATCAGAGTCACTTGCATACTTCCTCTCAGAATATATTGTAAACTTTAATTCCTCCCTAATCAATTTTCTATCCCTCTTACTATAATGGCTATTCCAAATATCTTCTCTCAAGCCTCCCATGGAATCTCCTCTACTTACACTCTCAGCTCAGAATCTCACCACATACTTTACCTAGAAAATGGATGTCATTCTCTGCAAGCTCTCTTTTCTCTCTTCCTCCTCGTGGTACAGTCTCTTGACTATTTCCTCCTTTCTTCTATTCTTTGATTAAGAGATGGCCTTTCTTCTTCCCCAAGGCCAAGCTGTCTACATGTAACCCTGACCTCATCTCTTCCTGTCTTCTCTAGAAAATGGCCCCTACTGTTTCCCCCTGTCTTTTCTAATCAGTGATTCGGGAATTGGATTAGAATGTGAAACCCTCCTGGATCATAAAATGAGTTAAAAACAACTTTACTGACAATAAGAACAAAAGAAATACAATTCATGTTAAAATTCAATCAAAATATTAGTCATCTCTGCATCTTCTTTTGCCTCTGTCTTTATCCTGAAAGACCAGTAGTTGTCAATGCTAGGTCTGAAAGGCATTCCTGAAGGGCAGTGGGAAACCTACTAAAACCTACAATCCTTGACTCCACATAATTCACTTTATCTCTCTCTCTAGCCCTCTGGATTAAACAAATCACGAAGATGAATGCTCTAAATAGCACAAAAAGCACTGATGAGTAGAATTGACTGCATTGTTTTTAGTTAAGGGGATCATACAGTCCTATACTAACTACAACATAGCATTGCAGCCTCTGTCTATATTGATAATGGACCCAGTCTCCAAACTCTGTTGTGCTTCTAAGGGCACCAATCTGATTATTCTGTTCAGCAGAAGGCATATGATGTATCTGGTGGACACTAATATGCCCTGTGAGCAATGATATGTGGTGGGAAATGTCAGTAAAATCCATCCATGGTCCCTAACTCCAAAGTGGAAAGCCTTTAATTGTTCAGTTTTTTCTCAAATAGATCTGTGGGCATTACCTAGAAATTAATATGAATAAAAATCTTTTCTGCCCCCCTCCTCACGTGCCAGCCATGCAGCTCTCACATCTCATCTTACTGGAAGAACTTGGCAAGACCCCATCCTCAGTATATCATTAGTAATTTGATTATTGCCTTCTGAGGTCCAGCTGTATATAATTTCTTCATAGTTAGTGCCAGCGATGAATGAGGAAAATTGTTGTTCCTTAAGAACTAATTCCTTGTAGGCCAGGGCCCACTAGGCTAGTGGAGGAAGCAAAGTACTGGGTCCAGGACTGGAGGTCTCAGCATCTGACAAGGTCACAACCTCTTCATGATAGATGCTGATACCTGAGAGACCTCAGGAGAGCATGATCTTGAATATGCCATTTCCTTTTAGTAATGACAAAACCTTGCTTGCCTTATCCAACTCACATCACTCTTAATGGGTAACTCAGAACAAAGGATAACAGTATATCCCTGTGTTGTCTATTCAGTAGCAACTAGGGCCCAAAAACAGTCAGTCAACTGTTTTATAAAAGTGATATAGTGGATGGCCACTTCAGGGAATTTATGGTTCCAGAAGCCTAATAGTCATTTAATCTGGCCACTCCTTTGTGCCTACCAAAAGTTCCACTTAGCCTTTTCCTCAAGGGACAATGACTTCAAAGAATATTGGCCTCACAAGATTATAAATGCCTGGGGGAGAGTATCCTGGATAATCTACTTTAGGTGTTCTAAAGATACTGCCTGTTCTGGACTGCACTTGAAAGAGAATAACATAAGTGATTTGGTAAATGGGGGTCAACTGTGATGCTACTAGGTGGCACAATGAATAGAATTTTGGGCCTGGAGTTGGGAAGACCTGAGTTCAAAGAGGATCTCAGAAAAGCCATGTGACCCTGAGCAAGTCTCTTAACCCCATTCTGTCTCAAATTCTTGAACTGCGAAATTGAGATAATAACATTTCCCTTTCAGGGTTGTTGTGAGGATCAAGTGAGATATTAATATTTGTAAAGCACTTAACAGAAAGCGTGACATGTAGTAGGCACTTAATAAATGCTTATTTCACTCTCCATTCCCCTATGAAAGTATCCATGTAGGATACTTATGAGGTTTGAGGTTTTCCAAAACTTAAAGAGTCCCATAAGCTTTTGAACTTCCTTTTAAGACTATGACAATCTCAGTAGTGGTAGCTTATTATGGACTATATCCAGAATCAGTTAGTTCTGTTCATTCACCATAATGCTAAACACATAGCTGACAGGTCTGGATTCCAAATTTTCATAGGGTTGATTGCTTACTCTTTGTCTCTAATGTCGCCTGGACTTCTGCCATTATGGCCCCTTCTGACCCAGCTGGTATTGTATTGTTGATATGGGGTGGACTTCCATACCCTTAGGAAATGGTGTCTCTTTTAGGTGTCCACCAAACTGTAGCAGTAGGAAGAACTTAAATCACCAGAAGTAGGAGAACTTAAGTCACCATAAGGAAGGCTAGAGAAGGCACACTGAACTTCTCTCTAGGTAGAAGCAAATAGCTCCTGACTAGTCGCAGCCAAAGGGTTGGAGAAAAAAGAATTGGCACCATCAATATCCCCATAGTACTCACTGGGGCCTGGGTAACCTGGCTTACCTATTCACAAGAACACACACAGCTGCAGTATTCAGCAATAACAAATTTATTTAGTTTCTGTTAATTTACATTGTTACCCAGGTACCAATCACCTTCACCAGTCATACACATAATTTTTATATAAATGGAATTTGTACAGTGACGTACTCCAGCCTCCTTCATCTCCATTACTAGTTAGGAAGTATCTTTCTCCTCTGCGTCTTCAATCCTAGGACTGAATATTGATTAATATTAACCACATTGGATGGTTCAGGCAATTCCAAAGGCTTCTGTATAGCCCTCTCCTGATAACCTGTATAATGGGTAGGCCTGACTCAAGTCAGTCCCTTGTTAGTTTAGGTTAAGTGCTGAAAGGAAATGAGATACTTGCAGGACATTCAGCAGTTTAAAAAAGCTTACTTAGCCATAGAATGGAATGGATATTCAATAAGGATATTTCTGAACTAAGTTTGGGTAGATGTGGCTTCCCTCACCCTCATATGGAAATATCTGATCAGTAGGCAGGGTTTTGTGACTCACATGGCCTCGGGACATCTCCCAAGTCTAAAGGACCATTACTACCTGTGGGCCTTTGGGTGACCTAGAAGTTATGTTGGCATATTGAGAGGTTATAGGTAAGCTGCATCAAGGTCATTGCATTTTGAACCTTACCCCCCCTGGGATAATCAAGACCCTGGCCCAGTTTTATCTCTTTTCAGGGAAATACTGGCTTAACCTATATCAGAGGTGGAAGGAGGTAGATAGTAGACCTGTCACTGCCAACTAGTGGAAGTAGCAGTGTAAGTATTGACTCCAAAGAACTTATTTTTTAAATTTATTTTATTTTATTTTATTTTTGGCGAGGCAATCGGTGTTAAGTGACTTGCCCAGAGTCACACAGCTAGTAAGTGTTATGTGTATGAGGCCATATTTGAACTCAGGTCCTCCTGACTCCAGGGCCAGTGCTCTATTCACTGTGCCACCTATCTGCCCCTCTAAAGAACTTATAATATGCATCCCCACAATATACTCCACCAATTAGCCATCATGATTGAGACCCAGATGAAGTGTCTTCTACTAAAACAGGATGATCCTTCTCTCATTGCTGTTGGTCCACCCACTTTTCTCTTTGATGATTTCCTTTGGGGCTTCCATTTTGTGGAGGGGACCAAGCTGATATTTCTTCCCTTCCCAACTCAGTTCCTTGTTTCTAGCCTTCAAAACTATGCCTCAGCTGAAGTCTGATCAGCACCTGTGACCTTTTCACCCTGGAACATCCAACCTGCCCCTGTGACCTTCTTACCATGGAATATCCATCTGTAAGGACTATTCCCTTCTCCCATTGGTGAGTTTCTTGTAGGGCCTCCATTTTCTGGAGTATCCCAAGGTAGCCTTCATTCTCCTCTCAGCCCTGTTCCTGGCTTCCAGACTTCAAAACCATGCCCTATCCCCACTCTCCTTGCTGGGTGCCATCATCTCCCCAAAACCCACTTTTTAGCTTCCTTTTGTGTGTTATCTTTTCCTGTTAGAATGTAAGCTCCTTGACAAAAGGGATTGTCTTTTTGGTTGTGTTTGTATCCTTATTGCTCAGCATAATGTCTATCACATAGTAAACTTTTAATCAATACTTATTTCCTTCCTTTCTTCAAAACTTCTAATAGAAAATGAGCTGCCTTTATTGTCCTATTGAGGGACTCCTGATATAATAGCA
Source organism: Vombatus ursinus (assembly GCF_900497805.2). Classification (NCBI taxonomy): domain Eukaryota; kingdom Metazoa; phylum Chordata; class Mammalia; order Diprotodontia; family Vombatidae; genus Vombatus; species Vombatus ursinus. The sequence goes on along the minus strand of NW_020950566.1, from coordinate 5,727,110 downwards.
TCCTGTCTGCAAATTTCTAGCAACCATTTTGTATTTAACAGAACCCTCCCTTTAATTTCTTAAACTTTTTTTATTCAACTAAAATATTCTTTTCCTTCCAATCTCTTTAACCCATTGAAAAAAGAAGAAAAAAATACCTGTAACAAATATATATCATTAAGCAAAACAAATTCCAACTTTGGCCATATCAAAAAATATATGTCTCATTCTTTACCCTAAGTCCAACATCTCTCTGTTAGGAGTTGAATAACATGTTTCTTCTTTAGTCCTTGGTAATTGTGGTTTGTCATTCATTTGATAAGAGGTGTTTGTCAAATGTTGTTGTAATTGTATAAATTGTTCGTAATTGCATAAATTGTTGTTTGTAATGTTGTTATTGTATAAATTGTTCTTCTGTGACTGCTCACTTCACTCTGCATCAGTTCATCAAAATCTTCCCAAGATTCTCTGAAAGTATTTTCTTGTGTAATTTTTTACAGCACAATAGTAGTGATGAACTGAATCTTAGAGGAGAATTTGGAGCTGGGTAGGACTTGGTCCAGAATGCTAGATCTAATAATGCTGAAGCTGGCTCCTCATTGGGAGTGCGAAGTTGTGAAGAAGGAGATAAATCCAGTCAACCAAAACCATCTCTTTGAAAAAAATTTACTCCCTATTTTGATGTTCTCCATTGGGGAACCAACTGCAACAGATATTCATTTTTCTAGAACCAAATATATGGAAGATTTCCCCATTTTAGCTACTTAAACAGGGACAAAGGGTAATTTTCATCTGGATCCCATAACTAATTCAGTTGACTTTGCAAGAAAAAGTCCTCTGTAAGTCCTGCAAGTTGATGTAAAATTGCAACTTACAAAAATTCTTCATGGGCCTCTTTAGACTACAGTGTCATTAGGAATTGTCCATATAATTTATTACCTTGCCATTTGGACTTCTACAACCCCCTAAGTTCCTCAGTGGTAACAGCCTTCCCACTCTGAAGTTCCTGTGGAAGAAGTCATTCTTCGTCCCTTCAGCTCCAGAATTATGGTAATGGAATAGGCCTTTGGCTCTCTACCCACCAGTGCCTGTGCCCAAACCAATAATTCAGGCACCAGTTGTCTGAACCAACCAAATCTCAAGAAGAGCATATTCACCCTTAAAGAGAAACCAGGCCAGTCTACATAAAGCAGGTGGTTTTACTGCATCTCACTATTTTTATAATATAATCTCACTATTTTTATAATATGTAATTATAATATATAATGCTTTTATAATATATAATTATATTTCTATAATCTTCAACTTCTCCTTATCAATTGATTATCTTCTGCCTGCAAGTATGCTTGTCTTCCCAACTAAACCCTCCTTAGACCATTGATGATAGCTATTGTCCTATATCCCTTCTCTCTTAGGCAAATTCCATGAAAACAATTCCTTGTCAAAACTAGGCTCCCATTCCCTCTTTTCTCACTTTCATCAAAACCCTTCTGTAGTCTGCCTTTGGCTTCATCATTCAACTGAAACTGCTTTTGCAGAGTTATCTCATGATCTCTTAACTGCATAAAATCTAATGACTTCTCAATTCTCATCTTTCTTGATCTCTTTGCATCATTTAACAGTGCCGAACACCATCTCCTCCTGGGTACTCTTCCTTCTCTTGAGTTTTCATACCTTTTTTATTCCTGTTTTCCTCTTACTTGTCTGCTCACCTTAATCTCTGTTGGAGGTGGCTGTAATGCCAGTATTCCCTTAGTTCCTGTTGGATATTGGGTTGAAATGAGACACTTGCAAGTCATTGAATGTTTAACAAAAGGCTATTTACTTTGCCCTAACATCAGATATATAGAGCAAGGATACAGTGACACCTAGCTTCTCCAGATTTGGCCCACCCTCATCTCTCTATGAAAATTAATCTGCCTCTTCATTTGCCACTAGTTGCCTTACTTGGTTCTGACTCCACCATTATCATCCACACCCAAAGAATACTCTCATCACTGGGATGCTCATCATCGTGGAGATTGCTTCTCCTCACTCACTCCTCATCCTACCCTCAATGGCTTCTGCCCCTCTGCTTGGAGGTTTGGAGGGTAAAGCAAAAAATTTCTTCCATAGCCTCCCTTCATAGAGGGCTCAAAATCCTAGCCACCTCTTTATTTGCCAACAGCTGCTCTGCTTGTTTTTAACTTCATCATTATCATCATGTCCCTTCACTCAGGGACCCTCTGGTGCCTCTCCTCCACCCTTTTCAGCTTCCTTTTGTGTATTGTCTTCCCTCAGTAGATTGTGAGCTCCCTGAGGGCAGCTAGGTGGCACAGTGGATAGAGTGCCAGGTTTGGAGTCAGGAAGACTCATTTTATGAGTTCAAATCTGTCCTCAGACACTTATTAGCTGTGTGATCCTGGGCAAATCACTTGACTCTGATTGCCTCAGTTCCTCATCTGTAAAAATGAGCTGGCAAACACTTCCAATATTTTTGCCAAGAAAACCCTAAATGGGGTCACGAAGAGTCGGACACAGCTGAAATATCTGAGCAACAACAAATAAGGGCAGGGACTGTCTGTTTTTGTTTTTTTTTTCTTATTTGTATCCCCAGTGCTTAGCATAGTGCCTGGCACATAGTAGGTCCTTAATGAATGTTTATAAAATTGTATAGTTAAGGACATGGTGACTTAGGTGGGTCTTCAGAAATCCACCAAGTCAGGGACTCTGATTGCAAGTAAGTAGGAATTTTATGTTCTTAGGTGACCAGAAAGTTGTGTCATGGAAACTGTGGCCAGTCAAGGTCCTGGAACTGCTTTGTCTCCAAACTAATCCCTATTGTAGGAGGGAAGGAGAAAGAGTTAGCCTAAATATGTTTTGTGGTGAAACACTGATAGATTATTTAGTCCTATCATTTTCTCTTTTGCTGGTCTATTACTCAGGACACAATGACTAACTGATCGACTCCCAAAACTCTAGCTTGGATCTTCTTTCCTTTTTTTTTTGCTGTGTTCTCTTAGTGACCTTATCATTTATCTTCTCTTTGTATATGGCCCCCAGATCTAAAGAATCTAAATCTAAAGATTCCTCTTTAGTCTTATATCACAATCCAGATGTAATATATCAGGCATCTAAATTAACATTATATATTGAACCAGTTGCCAAATGTTTTTATTGGTACAAGATCTCTCACATATGTCCCCTTCTCTCTAATAACACACCACTTTGGTACAGACCCTTCTCCCCTCCTCTGTAGATTATTATAATGACCTCCAAATTGGTCTTCCTGCTTCAAGTCTCTCTCAGCTCCAGTTCATCTGCCACATTGCAGAGGCAAAATTAGGGACAAATGAAAGGAAATGCTCCTTTAAAAAGTTGGCATTAAGTGCATGATACTTGTTTTTTCTTGGAAGAGATGTAGAAGAAGAAAATATGGCTCTAAAAAAGCTGAACTTAAATTAATATGTAATGGATTATTAAGTAAATGTGGACCTTTTGAGGGAGTATCCTCGACCTTTTGAGATCGACACCCAGGGATATTGTTTATAGCACATCCCTTAATACTATTTTCAGCTGCAGAATTTAGTTTGGATCTTATCCAGTATGGCTGATCTTATGTGAGTTGGAGGCAGAGCTAAGATTAGAATTCACAGTCCCCTCTAGTTATAGCATATTGCCTTTTCCATAAAACACACTTGACATACAGAGATGAGATATCGCTTAGAAATTAACTTATCACCCTCACTAGCACATTAACAAGGCTCCCTGAAATGTCTAATGTTCCTTTGAGGAAAATTGCCCAGTAAGCAACCAATTCAAGAAGATAGGTAAGGACTTTTCCCCTAAATGACATAATATTGTGCTTAGTAGAGAGAGAAAATAAGGTGGGAAAAGGATTGGACTTGGAATTAGAAGACAAGGGTTTAATTTAAATCTCAGCACTACCTAGCAACAGGCAATTGACTTAACCTCTCTAAACCAAGATGACTCTTCTGTAAAATAGGGATGATAACACTCTACATGCTTCAAAGTATTTTTATGAGGAAATAGTTTGTAAACTAGAAAACCCTATAGAAATATGAAGTATTGTTATTAATAATTTTATAATGACTTTTGACTCACCTTCTTTTGTGGAGTAAGTAATCAGAGTAAAGTAGATAAAGTACATAGATTCCAAATGTGTCTTGGTAGGGCATGATACAGAGATTGGCCTGAAGGGTAATTAAATAGCTATAATAGAAGATCTCTAAGGATCTATACAGCTCTAATATTCTATGATGTTATAAGGTAACTTATAACTTACATTCTCCATATTTTGGATCTTTGCTTGGAAGCTTTACCACATAATGCACCTATTAATTAAAAAAATATCCAAGATAGGGTCCAGATTTTATGTCTGTGTTTGTGCTGTCTGCCTTATGAACTAGAGAAAAGCAGTACAGGGTAAAGCTAGTTTAGAAAAAAAATAACTTGGCAAGAAAGCTGAAGAAGTAGTTTTCCTGAATGAAAATAAGAGGACAATAAATAAAAAAAATGGAAAAGATCTGCAAAGATTTTTGTATAATTGCTTTTGCCATCAGAGATAATAGAGTAACTCTAGTGGGTCTCTAATAGCATAGTCTCAGATATGCTTTTAGAAGAGAGAGAAATGGTATAAAAAACACCAAAGAAAGGAAAGGCAAGCAGCAGGATTGGACCACAGAAGATATCCCTATTGGAGGGAGTTATGAGGCCAGTGAGAAATTGATTGATAATATATTTTAAGGAGAGGAGAAACCAAAGGTATGGGGGAAAAATCTTCAGGTCTTATTAATACCAAGAGAACATCAATACCTAATGACCAATCTACCTACTTTCTCATGTATATAAATTGTGATACATGTCTGAAGGCTCCCCTCAATGAAGGTTTTAGTAGAGAATAGGCAGACTTTCACAAATGAAGTATGGGTTAAGTATTTTCCATCATATAAAAAACTGAACATAGAGAATACAAGGTCATACTGTGCTTATTGATTATTGATTAAGAAAAAAGCATTCGACTTAATTGGTTCTCTTTCAATAAGATATCTCCTATTTGTATATTAAAGTCATTTGAAATTCCTTGCAAGATAAAATTCTAGAAATAACCTCATTCAGTGATCTTCTGATCATCAAAAATAAGGTGAGATATTAAACAGAGACATGTGCTTGGCCATTTTATTTTCCGTTGTGATGGAAGAAATCAGGTTCAGAGTCCAAGTTGTATGACAAAGGTGGATGACAAGAAGTTGGCCAGGATGGCTGGTTGGAAGCATAGCCTCATGGTCTGGGACCAGCTTGACATAGTGACCTTGAAGAAACGTAAGGGCAAAGTATAGTAGGAAAAGGTCATTTGGTTACGTGACAAAGGTGAGACCTAACAGGTAGACATCCCATGTGGTTCTCTGATATATTTGCAAAGTTAGAAGGAAGCAAGGAAGGCCTTCAGGGCATTGAATGGACTCCTATTTAGTGAGCTCATTAAAGGATGGGGACAAAAGTCATACAAAATGGGTCCCATAGTTCAGTTGTGAACTGATTGGAGAGACTACCCAAATTAGTATGGTCACAGATCCATCCATTTGAGTATTAGACATTAGTGAAGTATTTAACTAACATAAAAAGTGATTCCTCTATTCTACTCAAAAAAGAATTTGGAAAAAGTTAAAGAGCTTTGTGCAATTTTTTTTTCTTTTTTTGTGAAATACTGTGAATATAGGGACTTTGCTTTTTTTTTCTTTTTTTGGCTTTAAATTGTGATATAAACTTTGATTAAAACCTTGATAAACAAGAGCCCAATTAACTGGACATTCTTAGCATTTCACTTTTAGGAAAATGAGCCAATTGATAAGATAACAAGCAGAAATCAGGAATATCAAATATGCAGGTTTTTTCCCTAAAAGCTGTTTTCAGGGTATGACCTAGGACCAGTGCAGAAACAGGTATCACCATCTGTTTCCTGCCCCACTCCCCAGAGCATAGTTTGTGACAATAAGTGCATTTTAACTTGTCATGTGGTGACTTTTGAGTTCACATTTAAAACAACATCAGGATGCTTGCCAAATTAGACATTTTATTTGTATACTTTTTCTCTCATCAGAGACATCACTTGGCCCCCAGTGTTCTCATTAATTTTTGAGTCCTATATTGGCATTCTGAAGCTTCTCAGCAGGGCATCATAAACTGTTTCTTACCATCTTCATGAAAGTATATAATAAATAATATCTAATATATTTGTGGTGAAATGTTAATGTTTACCAGGTTCTTTATTGTAGCATTCTACAGTGCGAAAGACTCTAACAACAAGTGGTAATGATATTTGAAATAAATGGATAGAACTAAAATATGTGGTTTTATCTTTGTCATTTTGACTTAACTTTTTAAAAACAGAGTTTTAAGAAATGGTACTCTGGCTGTAATTACTCTCATGATACAAAAAGACTTACTTGAGAATTTTAAATTTGATATGGTACATATTATATTTCAAGGATCAGCGATTTCATCATTGTGGTGAATTCCTCTACTGATGCAGATTGCAACTACACTCAACATTTCCCACAGTAATCCTGACATTTTATATCCATGGTCACTCGTCCTTCCCACTAAACAAATACATGAAGCAAAGTTAAGATAATAGATAAATTACCCTGCAGTTTAGCGTGCAATTTAAGCTTAATTCTCAAGTCACAGCTAAATCCAGAAATCAGAATCAAATATCTGAAATGGAATATTAAAGAATATTGATGATTAGATCATTACATTAAAGTCCCCAATTGCTTATCGGGCTCTGGGGTCTAGCAGGTTGGGCAGTTTAGAGTACACTGGGTTTATTTACTCATGCAGTATTTCCTTCACCCTCTGCTACTATATCTATTTGATGTAGCACCACCTCTATAGGTAAATATTTAAAATATATCTCGTATCAGTCATTTTATCTCTCCTCATGTGGCCACCACCCTACTTCCAGACTTTATCACTTCTAGCCTAGATTATTGATATATTCCTCAATAGTCTGTTTGCATTCAGTCTTCCCTTTCTCTGCTTCATCATCCTGATTGTTGCTAAAGTTGCTAAAGCACGTAGCCAATCATATCACTCCTCTGCTCAAGAAATTCCAGTGGCTCCCTTTTTCTTCCAAGATAAAATACAGTCCTTTTTTCCCCTCCTTAACCTTTCATTGCCTGGATTCTATGTATCTTTGGAGGCTTAGTGTATACCACTCTCTTTCATGCACTCTATCTTCCAGCCAAACTGACCTCCTTGCTGCTGTCTATCCAAGATGTTTCATCTTGCATTTCTGTACCTTTGCACAGGCTGTCTCCAATGGCTAGAATGTATTCCCTCTTTAATTTTGCCTAATGGAATTGCTAGGTTTCTTCCGAACTCAGATTAAATGCCACCTCTTATAGGAAGCCTATCTTGAGTCCCTGGACTCCCATATTAATTTTTTTGTTTGTCTTTTTTTTTTTCTTTTTTGCTAAGGCAATCGGGGTTAAGTGACTTGCCCAGGGTCACACAGCTAGTAAGTGTCAAGTGTCTGAGGCCAGATTTGAACTTAGGTCCTCCTGACTCCAAGGCTGGAGTTCTATCCATTGCGCCACCTAGCTGCCCCTCCCATATTAATTTTTATTTAATCTGCACGCTTCTTGTTTCCCTCCAATAGAATGTGAACTCTTTGAGGTTGGTTAGGGACTTTTTTCTGTTTTTCTTCTTTGTATCCCAATCACCTTGCATAGTGCTTGGCACATAGTAAATACTTCAGTTCAGCCAGTCCACAATTGATGGGCATCTCCATAATTTCTAATTCTTTACCATCACAAAAATAGCTGCTATAAATATTATTGTACATAGCCACACCTTTCTTTCCTCCCCCCCCCCCCCCCTTTTAAAAAATCTCTCTGGGATGCTGACCTATTAGTGGTATTTCTGGGTCAGGGGAACTGCACAGTTTGATTGGCCTTTGGGCATACCTCCAAATTGCTCTCTAGAATAGTTGGATCAGTTCACAACTCCATCAGCAGTGCATTAGTGTGCTAATTTTCCCACATCCCCTCCAATATTTGTTATTTTCCTTTTCTGTCATATCCCCAGTCTGATAGGTGTGAGGCAGTACCTCAGAATTGTTTTAATTTCCACTTGTCTAATTAATAATGATTTCCTCTTTAGCTTTTAAAGACCTAATTAACCTAGTGCCAATTTCCTTACCCCTTCACGGGACAAGACTACCCTTTTTACATTCTGCGATCCAGCCAAACGCAGCTTCTTTCTGTTCTTCACACATGATGTATCCCATGGAATATACTCCTTTCTTTCCTCCCCCTCATAGGAACACTTCTTTGCCTCCACCTCTCTTCCTTTAATTTACAGTACAGGTCCTATCTTCTCTTGGTCCCTCCAAATACCTCCTCTCAAACCACCCTATTTTTAACTACTTTATAATTATTAACTTGATATTTATGTTGTATATACTTTTATGTGGACTTGTTGTCCCTATATTAGAATGTAAGATACTTGAGAAAAGTATCTCTCTTTGTACTTCCATCCCCTAGCACAGTGCTTGGCCCATTGTAGATATTTAATTAATAATGATTGATTGCTAATTAAGGATATTAACTGCCTCCTGAAATATAATTCTTCAGCCTTATAACTCTTAAAAACCATTTTTTGAGTCTTTAAGAGCCCAGTCCAAGGCTACGGTGTTGGAATGACAGCATCTGGTGATGCTGTATTTGGAAAGTCCAGTTTATCCTATGTTCCCAAGTCATTTCTTGGACTTCCTTAGCAATAAAATACGATTAGTGATAAGAAGTTAGAGTATGAATTTCCGTAATAGGAAGGTACTCTGTTAGCCTCAAAATGGACATTTATCCTCTGGCTCAGTCACTTAGCAATAAAAAACTAACCCTTTTAAGTTTCAATACCAATGTGAGCAAATACCACTTGAGTGAGTAAAGAGGCTCTATATCAGGGATTCTTAACTGTTTATGTGTCTTAGATGCCTTTGACATCTAAATTGGAGGAAAAAACCCTTATGAACCTTTTCTCTGAACGATGTTTTTAAATGCATGAAATAGAATATGTAGGCTTACAAAGAAAATCAATTATATTGAAATACAGCTACCAAAATATTTTTTTTAAAAATCAATTACCACAGGTTAAAACCCTCTACAAATAGTTTGTTTGACTACAGGTTTCCTTTTTTCAGGGAATTGTCTCATATCTTGTGTCTGAGGTAGGTCAGTTGTGCTGGTAACTGACACAGTTGGCCAGTGCACTGGTTAGGTCATATTTGTTTAGTGATGTGTCATCCACATCCCATGCCTGTCTTCCATTTTTTACTTTATGTCTACTCTACTTGTAGGTGCATCGTGGAAGGGCCAGAGAATGGGAGTAACCTGTTTCATTTGCTTCAGTTATAGATCAAATAGACTGTCAACCTCATTATGGGGAATTATTTATTTTTTAGTTAGGAGAATTGGGATCAGAATAGATGGATTGGAAAAATTATGTGACATGCACAAGGATAATAGATTGAAGTAGAAACAGACTGGAGGCAGAAGATCATCTGGGAAGATAGGGCAGGAGAGAACCAATGAGGACCTACGCTATGCTGGATGAAGCAGAAAGGAAAGGAAAATATTTCAGGAGGTAGAATAACAGTTGATTGAATGTGGTGAATGAGAGAATCAAAAAGGCAATGGTGGCTCACCCATTGCATGTTAAGAAAGCCATCTCTTTTCTGAAGCCACAGCCTTCAAATGTTAGAGGAATATTATGTAATGAAATCTTTGCAGGGAAGAGAAATCATCCAAAACACCCCAGCCTTCTTAACTCAGTTCTGTGAACATTTTGGACATTTTTATTTTGAGCTACAATGTAAAGTTTCTATAAACTCTATTCTAGAGTTCTGCGAATTCTAAAGTAAGACTTTAAAGTAACGTCATTACCTTCAAGTTGATGTTAGTTTACTCTCATCAAAAAGTATAAGTTTTTTTTTCTAATAGTGAAAATTCTTCCCCTACCTCCCCCGTCCTCCCCACCAGATAGCTACCCAAGGATAAAGCTACTTTGTGAGTCTTTAATCCTAAAATTATATAATAGCTCATAAAGCCCTAATAGTTAGAGAACACAAGTAGCTTTGAGCAAAGGTATTTAATAAACTGGAATAGTAAAAAAGCAGCAACAACATATCTCTCCCATGAACTTGGAGTGTACTCTCCTACAAAATATCTCTCTTCACCCAGGATTAGTAGAGATAGTGGACACATAACACAAGCAGAGAGGTATGAAAATAGTGGACCTGTGTAGCCAACTCATGTGGAGGTGGGGCCGAGGTAAGTATAAAGAAGCCAACTGACACCTTTAAATTTTTTCTACTGACAATGGTTTTTTTTTTTAAGTTTTTAAGTTTTTTTTAAGTTTTAAGAATGTAGTCTGTACTACCTTCAGTTTCTGACTCAGTTGAAACCCTAGGCTATCACCGTGTTCTTTTAGTCACCTCTTTAAAAGAAAATCAGGCACATTACGGTAGGATCATCAGATTTTGTAGTTGTTGTTAAGTTGTTCAGTCATGTCTGACTTCTTGTGACTCCGTGAACTATACTGTTCATGAGATTTTCTTGGCAATGATAGTAGAGTGTTTACAATTTCCTTCTCTGGTGGACTGTCAGAAACCTCCCTCAGACGTTGGCTCTGAGCCTTCCCATCTTCTGAATCAGAGATTCTGTGCCTCAGATGAGGACCTCTTTAGAACAAAAGAGTATAGTTGTACTGGTAAGCCAATACTCAAAGGCTTAGCCTTTTCTGTCAGCAATGCTTCTTGGTAGGGAACTTGATATCCCCCCAGTCAAAAACTTCACCCTATTTTATGATGATTTTTCAGTAAACTTTGCACATATTATTACTGCAGACTAGATTATAAACCAGATAGTACTTATTAGCCTAATAATCAAATAGCTGTGGGATTTTGGGTTCTCTGGCTATTAAACTCTTACCTCTGCTGTTTATACATGCAGGTGAGTAGGTAGAGAGGTAACATTTTTGGGGCAAACATAATAACAATGATGATAGTAGCTAATATTTAAAGTTTATAAAATATTTTACATATATTATTTCATTTTATTCTCACATCAACCCTGTTAGGTAGATGGTATTATAGGGTAGCTAGGTGGTGCAGTGTATAGTACCACGTCTGGAATCAGGAGGACCTGACTTCTAATCTGGCCTCAGACACTTTCTACTTGTGTTACTCTGACTAAGTCATTTAACCCTGTTTTCCTTAGTTTCCTAATTTGTAGAAATGAGAGAATTTAACAACTAATTGGACATGTGGTTGATTTAGGGTGTGGAGTTGAGAATGATGCTAAAGTTGTGGACCTTGTTGGAAGCATGGAAGTTACTTGACAATAATAAGAAAGTTGGAAAAAAGAGTGGGTTTTGGGGAAAAGATAATTTCTGATTTAGATATGTTCAGTTTGAGATGCCAATGAAACCTACTTACTAAAATATCCAATAGGTAAGTCCATTTGTTTTATGAACAGGGATTCCTGTTTGACTGAGGTTCCTTGACACCTTATGTTCAGTGTAGGCTGTTTTATCCCATTATAATTATCCAAGTTTCCATCAAGCTCCCTTCTGATGAATTCTCTATCATCAGACCAAGTAGAACCTATAAGCCAAATAGGGAAACATTTATTTGGGACAGAACAGTAAAGTAAATAGATAAAAATTAAGCAATAGTAAGACTCTCTGCTTCCTTCTGTACTGGAAGAGATATAACCTCTTCATTCACTAGTGTGAAAGAGATTGATCCCCTGTGAAACTCAAGCCTTGCGGTGAAGGAGGGTTTTGACATGGCTGGCACACCTCCTTTTCTCTTTAGCTGGCTGTACTTCGAAGCTCTGCAGCTTCACTTCTCCACTGGCACAGTCCCAAATCTCTCCTTGGTTGCCCCCATTCCTTTCTGCCTGCATTCACTTTGGTACAGTTGTCTGCCTATAAAGCTGCCATTTGTGGATCCTCTTGAGGTTCTACTGCCATCTGTTGAAGCTGTTTGGCACGATGGCGGCTTCTTTCTCGGCTTAGAGTTGTACTATTACTACTTAATGTCTTGTGAGAACAGTGTAGGCAGCATACCTGAGAGTCTAATCAACACTTTTCAGTTCTTAGTTGGACCTATTCCACTTGTGGATGACACAGAAAAAGGATCTTAAGATGATTGTCAAGAGTCAAGACCCTGCTTATTCGTCAATCTTCTTCCCCCAAGATAAGTCCCTATATGCTACTATTACCACTTCTTCCAGGGCATGCTATATTCCCTTGCTTCCATCCCCAACCTGAGAACCATTCTTCCTGGTGTTAGGGATTATCATTATTTACTCCTTTTCTTTTGACTTTTTACTCTATTATTTCTCCACATCCAGCTCTGTCATCTCAATTGGATACGCTCATTCTTAAAATTTGATTCTCCAAAGAGGATGTTGGCAGTGGGGGGGCAGGGGGAGTGTTCTGAATTTCCGCCACAACAAAAAGTCCCTGTTGTCCTTATGTTGGTTACCAATGTGGGAGATACTCATTAGATGTGAACTTGCTAAAGACGTACTACCTAATATTCTCTTTAGCTCCACTGTTATCCCAGGCTATGAAACTTATGGGTACAACATGAAATGTCACCATAAAGGAAATGAGTTGGGGTTTCAGGAGACAATCTCCCTTTCAATTTGACTGGCACTTTCTGAATAAGTCATGCAAATGTCACAAGGTAAAGTCCAGATTCTTTGTATCCTTTATATTTCTCTAGCTATGGGGCCATGTGTATGGTCACCAGAGATTGGTACTACAGAGAAACTCCCTCTTCTCCTTCTAGAAAGTTGAACCCACAAACTTTCAGAAACTTGTCATTACCTTAGAAACTGTCTCTTTTCTCTTCAGGTGGCTGGGATTTACAAAATACGGAATTTTATAATTGGAATGGACCCCACTGGAAATCTACTCCAAGACATACTTGAAAAAGAATTTCTATTACAACATACCTGACAAATCTTCTAGTCTCTGTTTGCAAACCAATGAAGGGTTCCCTCCTGCTTTCTATTTCTAAGGCACCCTATTCCACTTAAAGACAATTCTAATCATTAGGAAGTTCTTTCCTGACATTGTCTTAGTTTAATTTTTTGTGACTTTCACTCATTGCTCTGCCTTCTGGGGCCTAACAAAGTCAAATCTTTCTTCTCTGTGACAACCTCTCATATACTTGAAGAGAACTGTCAGATTTTCCCTGGATCTTCTCTTCTCTGGGCTAATTCCCAGTTCCTTCAATGAATCCTCATATAACATGGATTCAAGGCTCTTCACCATCTTTCTTGCCCTTCCTTGTTAGCACTCCCTTTCACAGCAGTCTCCTTTCAGCAAAACTTTATGAAATGCCTACTCTTTTTTCTCTACACTAAATAAACCTTGGTCCGTTTTCACATTTATACTCATTTTTTCGTTGTTAAGAATACATAAAACCATGGTTCCTTTCAAAATGCCAGTGGTTGTCATCGTAGGGCTCAGTATTATTCTAGTTTTGCTTGTGATTTAACTTCTTGCAGAGTTTATTTCTTGAAGATTTAAAAGACTGTTCATCAAAACTGCCAGTACATTTAAAATATTTATAGTAAAGTTGGCCGATATTTGAGAGATTTATATTTTTTGCTTTAGATTGCAGTTTATCATATAAGCTTTTCAGCATATGAAGCAATTTGTCTTATACGAGGTTAGTAAAATCAGTTTTACAACTTTGAATCTCTTAATAGGATGAAATAAACTTTGCTTACTGAGTTTGGGAGCACTTTTTTATTAGTTTATATTAAAGCATCCTTCATATGTTAAGTGTAGTGTGGCTAAAAGGAGACACTAATGTAAAGGCACACTTAGTACCTTATATTATAATAAATGTTTCAGTAATGTAATAGAGAACTCTGCAGATAATAAACAACCCTAAACTCAATAATCCATCACATTTGAATTTTAAAAATATGGACACATATGTGTTTTGACATTCATTTTTGCAGAGTACTTTTTCTTTTCCATTAATAATGATACAGCAGGCCAGATAAATTGGTTACTCCAGTGCAGCCAACTCACATGTAAGATATTCACTTGGCTAAACGTGGCCTCTTATATCCTTTTGATGAGGTAGCATGATTTAAAGGACTTCAGCTCAAAGTTTTAAGCACTTACCAGTAAATTCTAACAGCTTTTCCTTGTTAAGTAAAACAGAGCATCCCTGTGGGGCCTGTGAACTTCCTCTCTAAATTATAAACCTGTGGGCCTGTGGCTATCCATATCTAGCCATCATTATAAAAGAAGAAAGAGGAGAAACAAGTGTTAGTCTCATATCAGACTCACTTTGATATTTATATTTTCTGGTGGCATTGTCAAAGAAACAGCGGTTGAATAAATAAAGAGCCAGGAGGGGCTGACACATACTAGCTTTGTGACTCTAGACAAAGTCTAAATCTCAATGCTCTGGGGAACTTCCTAAGACTAATTATTGCAGAGAAGATATTGGCCTGTATTGCTAGAGGTAGTTTTCTCACTTGGGAGTTCCTTATATCAGGGAAAACTCAGATCCAGTCCCTATTCCTATTTCTGCTATCTTACATCAGCTGATTTTCCATATTTTAGATCCTGCCTTAATCTTTGAGATTTGCTGCATCCTTCAAGCCTTGTCTGATTCTTTAGAATCAAATCTAGAGCTGCTGCTTTAAGCAGATGTTTTATTGATACTCTTTTCATATCACTGTCACTTCCCATGACTCCTCACCCTCTGTCCCTGTAGCCTTCTCATAACAAACAAGTACTGATTAATTTAGTTTTTTTTTAAGTCAACATTTGGCCGTATCTGAAGATTCATGCCTTATTCTGCATCTGTGATATACAACCTCTTCTCCAAGAAGCAGGAGAATTATGTTTCACCTTCAGTCTTCTGATGTCAACATTGAACACTGAATTAATCAGAGTTCTAAAGTCTTTTGGTATTTTCCTTTGATTTGTTATGTAAATTCTCCTGATTCTGTTTACTTAGCATTAGTACATACAAATTTTCTCTGCTTTCTGACATACATGTTAGTTTTTCCAGTGCACTAATGATTACATTTCTGTACCACCATTTTTTTCAACAATTACCCAATCAGTAGGTACCCACTTCTTTCCATTTCTGTCACTATAAAAAGTGCTACTATAAATATTTTTGTATATGTGGAATATAGTCTCACAACTGTGTTGAATGAGGGCATTAAAAATTGATGTTATCCAACCTCAACTGGGCCCTCCCTGTGGCAGTGGAGTCTTTTTATTCCTCTCTAATTGATTGCTTATCTCATTCCAGTTGAAGCTATTCCAGAGCTTTTCTTTCTACCTCCTTGCTCCCACACTTCCCCTTCTTTTCTCTCTTTCAGCTGAAGACGTCGGCCATTAATTTACTTAGGAAATTACTGCGCTTCATTTTGAGCTTTCTCTTCTCCCATTCTCTTAATTTCAAGACCCTCAACATCATCTGGCACTCTCTCTGCCTTTCCCCCAGTCTCGCTACCAAAGAGGTAGCCCTAGCCTTTTACCTAAGTCCTTGAGGTCATTCTTTCCTATCTTCTACAGTAGATTGCATCCTCAATCATTCTCTGTCTCTCCCTATGCCCTCTCTCTTATACCCTAGTCCCAGTGGCCCCTCCCTTTGATCAGATGAAATCCAAATCTCTTTTTAAAGAGGGCACCCAAGTGTTGCACTGTAGACTTAGCTATAATGCCTTCAAGATGGGAAACCTTCCTCTTCATCCTGCATCGCCCCCCAGTTTCATCTTTTTTTTTAAGTGCTGTCTTCCCTCATTAGAATGTAAGGGTTCTTGAGGGCAGAGACTTTTTTCTTACCTTGTATTTGTATTTGTAGAGCTTAATATGGTGCTTGGAATGCGGTAAAGCACATAATAAAAGCTTACTTAACTGACTGGGTAAAAGTATAATTTGGTGCCTTTTTTTGTGTTTGCGAATTGTTTTCCAAAATATTAATCTATTACTTCTTCTCCTAAGCTTTGATCATTCTAGCCTGATAGAATTCCTCCATTTCTCTTAATTAATATATTCTGATGCTAAATATAGCTTGTGGAATCAGACAGATCTCTCTGAGTCTCTGTATCCCTCCTTTGGTGTAATCTATGTCTCAAAGTAACATTAGTCAGGAGACTTCATTTCTCCTCCTAGCTTTGAAAGTGATAGTGTAACAGTGGGCAAATTTAAATCTAGCTGTAATGAAGATAGTTATCAACTAGATAATAAGGAGGTAATGAATAGTCATGTAAAGAAGATATTTATACTATACATAATTAATGTTATATTTTTACTAATTTAAATATGTGCTAATCCATATTTTTTCACTGTGCAGTATGCAAATATCAGAGTTACTATGACATGCATTTATTGTTGCTGACACTGACATGGAAATTGGATCTATAAAGGAAAAGATTGAAAGATATCTGGTTTGTGCCTGCTATGTAAAGCAAGAGGGGAATGGAGGACAGTAAATATAGTGCTGGATTTGGGGTCAGAGGAACTGGGATTTTTAAATCAGGTCCACTTGCTACCTCTTTGGCTTTAGGCAAGTCATTGGGGAGCTCTCTGAAATTCAGGTGTTCTTCTTTTTCTTTTTCCTTTAAATCTATAAAGTTAGAGGGTTGTACTAAATGATCTCTAAAGTACCTTCTAGCTCTCGATATATGAGCATTGTCATCATCATCATCATCAGCAGCAGCAGCAACTAGTACTTATAAAGCATGTTAGGGTTTTTGTATACTGCTTTGTGAGTATTGGACAGTTAGGTGGCACAGCGGCCAGGCCTGGAGTCAGAAGACTTATTTATCTTCTTGAGTTCAAACCTGACCTCAAACTCTTACTAGCTGTGTGACTTGTGGGTAAGTTACTTAACTCTGTTTGCCTCAGTTTCCTCATCTGTAAAATGAGCTGGAGAAGCTAATGGCAAACCACTCCAGCATCTTTGCCAAGAAAACCCCAAGGGGAGTTATGAAGAGTTGGACACAACTGCAATGACTAAACAACAGTAAATTGCAAGTGTTATCTTATTTTTTAACTGCACAACAAACCTAGTTTGTAGATGCTATAAGTATTTCAATTTTAGAAATTCATAGGTATATGTAGGTTAAATGACTTGTCCAGGGTCACACAGCAAGGAGGGAGGATTTGAACTTAGGTCTTTCTTGACTAAAGGTCCAGTGTTCTATCCATTGTATGTATAATCCAGTGTAGATACATATCCACTGTACGTAATAATAATAACAAATAGAAGTAGACTGTATAAAATAAGAAGTGAAGAATATTTAGTAAATATATGTATATTATGTACATATGATAAACATTTGTATATTTAATAAATATGTACAATAAAGTAAGGAGTAAGGAATGATACTTAGTAAATATATGTAATTAGTGTAAAGTAAGGAGTAAAAAATTGCTGCTATTTAAAAATTTGTAGCTTTTATCTTTGGGCAGAAAAGTGAGCAGGATATTAATTTCTATTGATTTTAACATAGCTTAAAAGTATTTTGGTACTTAAGTAGATAAGTCTCAATGTGAGGAGTCATGATTATTTTGTAATGTTCTATTTGTGTCTGTGACCTTTGAATCTGAGGCCACAGGACTTGTATCTGCAAGTCTGGCCTCACTGTCCATTGTTCTTAGGCATAGGGTATAAAAGGTCAGTAGCTCATCACCACAGAGTCTTGCTTCTCATGCTCATATGACCACTGTATATCAATTCCATCATAATTAGGTCCTCATAATCAGTACCTAAACTAACATTTGGTATAGAATTTTAGAACTAAGAATACATCCATAAACTTGAAAAATAACCTGTTTGTGTGAAATTTTCCATTTTTAAATTTTATGTTAAGAATGATTTTATTCCTTTATCCTGATTTTATTCCTTTATCCTGTAAAGTTCTATCGAAGAAACTTCCAAATTTTATGCTGTAATTTGTTATTTGAGCTTTATTAGAGTTCGACTGAGTTAATCAGTTTTATATTGGATTATTGATTATTTGCCTGAGCATTTTGTGTGTTGTAGCTACAATACATAGAAAAGAGGCACAGAGATTAGTGGTTACAAAATTTATCGCCGTTGTTTATTTAAACCCTGTTTGAATTTTTCATTTTTTCTTCGGTCCTAAGCATGTGAAAGAGGCTCAATTGTTCTTTCCTCTTTGTAATACTTCTCTGTGTCTAGAAGTAGCAGATTCTCCCTTATGCCTATTAGCATGAAATCCTGTAGTTACTTGAAATTCCTACATGGTTAGCTTAAGTTCCTTAAATGTTGTGCTGCTGGTTCATAGTGGTCTTGGCTTACTGGCTTCCCCCTTCCTGGTTTTTCTTGCTGATATTACCTGTTCTCTGTCTCTTGTCTTCCTCATCACCCGGTGACTGTGGGAAGGACATAGTTTTTTTCCTTGCCTTGCTTTTTAGAAATAGCTCAGAATCCTTAACTAGGTGTTTTTTAAAAAGAGTTTACACTTTAAAGGGGGAATGTAATAACGGAATATAGGGGACATTTCTAAGTTTGTAATGATTTATAATATAATGATTTTAAGAGTCAATGCTTATGTTAAATGCTGCCTTCAGGAAATTGGGCCTTTCCCGTTTTTTAACTACTTTCTCTTTACTGAATGAACCTTCACTTTCCCCAGGTGTTCTCCTTGATGATAGAGTGAATCCATCTGCCAGGAGAACCAGGACCAACCTGGTAGAGTTGGTTTGTGTCTCAGCCATCCCTACTCCATTTCCCATTGCCCTCAAAATTAATGTGTAATCCTCAGGTCTCATATTTTATGAGCCCCCTACTTCAGGTTTGCCTCACAGACTTCAACCTTATTTTATTCTAATTTTTCTGACCACATACTCTGAGACCCTTTTTCTATTATTAGATGAAAGAGACTTTTATTTCTCAAAACCACTAATTCTTTTGGGAAAGTCCTCTGCCTCTTACTCTATTTCTGGAGCCCCTGAAAGTTTTCTCTCCTTATCCTCTTGACCCATTCTCTTTTCCCTAGTCTGATTGGAGCATCTATGTCTACCATTGATAGTTGAGTTACTTCTCCATCTACTGGCCTAGACTGTGGCACTGAGAGCATAGGCAAGGCCTAGTTATTATTGATTGATCATTATCCATTTTTGGTTATTATCTATTACGGATTGACTGCCTTTTCCTTCCTTGGTCTAGTTTGTTGCTTTCAATATGAAGTTCTTTTCCAAACTGCTGAACATTCTGATCTCTATCAGCAGTGTTCATTTTGTTCTATCCCTGCTCTCCTTTTTTTTGGCTGAACTTATAGAACAAGTTCCACTAGAGTCAGTGAACACCCTATTGGCTCTGGCTACTTACGTTCAGATTTACCAGTAAAAAAATAAATAAATTGCTTTTACTGATAAGAGTTATCAGTGAGCTATCCCTTCACCTAATCATAGGGCTGGTACCATAGAGTATATCAAAGAAGCAATACAATCAGCCAGGGCAACCCATGGAATAATCATAATAGTGATTAGAAAAGGGAAAGGAAGAAACATTTATGTAGTACCTACTATGTGTAAGACCTTATGCTAAGTGCTTGAACAAGTATTTTACTCATTTGATCTTCATAACAACCTGGGAGGTAAATGCTATTGTTATCTCCAATTTATGTTGAGGAAACTAAGGCAAACAGTTTAAGTGACTTGCCCAGGGTCACATATTTAGATTTTCCTGACTCCAGGTCTAATGCTGTATTCATTGGCCTGGAAGTCAGGAAGATCTAGGTTCTTAACGTGTTGCTTATTAGCACATGATAGGAGCTTAATAAATCTTGTTGATTGGTTCAAGTTCTACCTCTGATCTGTACTATGGCTGTGTGGTCCTGGGAAATTTGTTGAACCTCTTAGTGCTCTATGCAAGTGTAAGAATCTCTCAAGCAAGGTGCTGATGTGTATCTGATGTTGGGAATTCTCTTGACTTAGAGAAATGGGACATCTTGGGAGAGGTGTATCTGCCAACGAGGGTAGGATAACCGTGGCTTAAAAAAAGGAAGACAGTGAGTCACATTTATAAGAATACAAGTCATTCCTCAATTGATAAATGGTCAAAGGATATGAATAGGCAGTTTTCAGATGAAGAAATTAAAGCTACCTATAATCATATGGAAACAGTGCTCTAAATCACTATTGATTAGAGAAATGCAAATCAAAACAACTCTGAGGTACCACATCACACCTATCAGATTAGCTAATATGACAAAACAGGAAAATTATAAATGCTGGAGAAGATGTGGGAAAGTTAGAACATTATTGCATTGTTGGTAGAGTTGTGAACTGATCCAACCATTCTGGAAAGCAATTTGGAATTTTGTAGCCAAAAGGGCTATAAAAATGTGCATACCCTTTGACCCAGCAATATCACTTCTAGGGCTGTATCCCAAAGAGATTATAAAAATGGGAAAAAAGACCCACATGTACAAAAATATTCATAGCAGCTCTTTTTGTGGTGGCCAATAATTGGAAATTGAGGGGATGCCCATCATTTGGG
This sequence comes from Vombatus ursinus, assembly GCF_900497805.2. Taxonomy (NCBI): domain Eukaryota; kingdom Metazoa; phylum Chordata; class Mammalia; order Diprotodontia; family Vombatidae; genus Vombatus; species Vombatus ursinus. Next base: position 5,706,535 of record NW_020950566.1, on the reverse strand, counting down.
GAATGGCATAACAAGTTGTGGTATATGAATGTAATGGAATACTATTTGAGCAGGCAGACTTCAGAAAAACTTGGAAAGACATATATGAATTGATGCTGACTGAAGTGAGTAGAACCAGGAGAACATAGTGCATAATTACAGCCACATTGTGTGATGACTAACTTTGATAGACTTAGCTCTTCTTAGTAATACAAGGATCTAAGACAACTCCAGAAGACTCATGATGGAAAATGCTATCCACATCCAGAGAAAGAACTATGGAGTCTGAATGCATATTAAAGCATACTATTTGCTCTCTCTCTCTTTCTTTTGTTTTGTTTCTTCTTTCTCATGGTTCCTTCTATAGGTTCTAATTCTTCCTAATAACATGACTAATGTGAATATATGTTTAATAAGAATGTATATGTAGAGCCCATATCAGATTGCATACCATCCTGGGGAGGGGGAAAAGGAGGAAGGTAGAGAAAATTTAAAACTCAAAAGCTTATGGAAGTGAATGTTGAAAACTAAAAATAAATAAATTAGTTTAAAAATGAAAAAATACGACAAACTGAAAGGAAAGAAATTTATTAGTATACCAAGGAAGACTGATAGCAGCTTCAACGTTTTAGGATGTGGATTGGGTTTTTATAACTTTTTAGGAATGTTTAGAGTACACAGCCAGTCATCAGCATTCTGCAGCAACTTAGAATAGATATATAAAGAATTTCACAGGAGAGAGGTTGTGTAGAGAAAGGGGGATCATTCAAGTGATAAAATGGGAATATTTGGAATACAACTGGCAGAATTTATTATTGGAATAAGAAAACATTCCTCCGTCAAGGACAGGAGACAAGAGGAGGTGACCAAATACTTTTACAATTGTTAAAGATGTCCATTTAGACAAAACTGCAAGTGTCTCTCATCCAGGAACAACAAATACTTGTCACAGTCATGAAAGAGACCATCTGCATTACTTGTCCTTGCACAGTTGTTGTTGTTTTTGTATGTGTGTTTGTGTGTGTGTATGTTTCGTTTTGTTTACTATTGTGCCACTTAGTAATTGAAGGATTAGTGTCCATTGAGATGTAGCAAAAGTGATTGTGGTTCCTGTTGCCCCATCACAGGAGAGAGACTTGGTAAAGAGGAATAAGTAAACATTTATTAAGTGCCGAGGTAAAAGATAGGCCCTGCCCTCAAGGTGCTTACAATCTAATGTCTGAGACAGCATGCAAACAAATATACACCAAGCAAGCTATATACAGTATAGAAAGGAAATAATTAAAAGAGGGAAAGCACTGGGATTAAGAGGAATTATTGAAGGCTTCCTATAGAAGTTCAGATTTTTAGTTGGAACTTAAAGCCAGGGGAGGAGTCAGTAGTTGGAGAGGAGGAGGGAGGGAGAATGGTTTTTTTGTTTTGTTGTTGTTTTTTTTCTTTTGTCTGTGGCTAAAGTGGGATGGAGGAGTAGCTTGAAAGAGGTGAGTAGGCTAAAGAAATGAGTGGTTAGGTATTTGAGAGAGACTCAATATGTATTTTGAAGTCCTCTAGTATGAGGGCAGGAGAGAAAGGCAGGTATCAAATTGATTGAGAGAGGAAGCGGAGTGACTTGGGAGGGGGTCTGTAGACAACAGCTACCAGGATTTTGATTGGATGGTAGCTATGAATAGCATGAACCTCAAAGGAAAAGAGATTACTGAATGATGGCTGCTCCTTATAAATTGTTAAGCTATTGTGATAAAATGAAAGTGAAAGGAAATTAGAGCCTGCATTAGGAATCGAGAGACATGCATTCATAACAGTTGGACCTGGTGGAATTGGCAGGATTGATAAACACTGTATATATCCATGTACCTTTTTTTTTCTCCTTGCTAGATTATAAACTTTTTGACAGCAGCCTCTGTCTGCTTTCTATCTTTGTATTTTTAGTACTTGTACCCTGTTAAGCAGTAGACACCTTAATAAAGTTGTTGGGTTTAATTGAATTATATAATTTATCCTTTTTGTTCCTTTACTTTTAATTAAGTGTATTGGGTTCAAGAAAGGGAAAGGGAATGTTGTTCTCTTTCAGTTATCATGTGTTTTAGCAAACAGTAACACATGGGAAATCAGCATAGCTTTTGGCCTGTCCCTCCTTCAGAAATGAGAGCTATGCCCAAGAAGTATTGCTGCTTTGATAAAAGTTTTTGTTTTCCCAACTGTTGCACTTTAGCTCCTCTGCAGAACAAGGGTGTTTCTTTGATCATGTGAGATGTAATTTTCCCTTTTAACTTCTACATGTAGATATACCAGTTTTATTTTTTATTTATTTCTCTCATGGCAGTCTTTTTGTAGCACATTTGTCTTGTATCACAGTTTTTTTTAAAAGCTTGGAAGTCTGTTCAGCTTTCTTTAATTGTCTTTAAAATAAGATGAGAATTTTCTAAGCCTTTGTATTGTTTTATTCTACATTGAACATTGCAGAAGGGCTTATTTTCTTTTTTCTTCCTCTTCTTCTTCCCCCTTCCACCTTCTTGAGTTAGAAAAGCATGTTGTTGTCTAAACAGAACCTTTAAAATTTCAGAATGTAAAAATATCAGTGTAAAATGCAGTCAAATTCTTGTCAGGTGCAAGTACTATACAGACAATGAGAATTCTTCTGGTAGATTTTTAGTGTGCCAAGAATGAATGGATTTGAACACTTGAGTTATCATTCAAGGTTGTGCGTTGTGTGTAGCATTGACAAAATTATTCATGTTTAAATGCACTTGTGAGCATATCTGGGCAGTTTCTAGTTTATAATTATTTCTTACATAGTTACAGAATATTAAAATTGGAGGGAGATCATAGGGGTCATCCAGTACAGCTAAGCTTAACTAGGGTAGCTGTTGATACTCCAACTACAATCTACACACCTCCTCACCATGAATGCTGGAAATGCTTCCTTCCTGATAATTCTGGGTATATTTGAGATCTTTGGTCTTTTCTTACTGCTACTGAGCATTCTTCTCTCCCTACTTTCTTGGTTAATGTAGATGGAGCCTTGGGACTTGACCCCCTCCTCCCATTGTGGGGGTTGGTAGGTGGTTTTTGAGGAATAAAGTAACTTGTTTTCACTCCCTTTGGAGCTCTGTAAAGGGAAGATATGATCCCAGTAACTCAAATTGGAACGTAACACTTTCTCCTATAAAAATAATAGTATCAATTATAGTATCTATAGTATAGTTACATAAATGAAATCTCATAGGCTAGCCTAAGGACTATTTAAGCATATTAGGGTTCTAAGTAGCTGATTGAGAATTTCGGAATGTACTTTTTTGGCTGCCTGGATTTGAGTTTAAAAAAAATCTTAATTTTATTTTAGTGTTTTTATGTAAGTAATTTCTGAGTATGTTTCCTTCCCCTTCCCTTATCCGTCATTACATCCTTTGTAACAAAAAAAAAGGATAAAAAACGTTCAACAAAATTAACCAAATCATCACCTGAATTTGATAATATAGGCATATGTCTCTCTTTATCACTTATATGATACATATGTATATATATACATGCACACATACATATGTATCATATATACAATATATTCCCACACTCATTGCTCCCTACCTTTACAAAGAATGGAAAGAGGTACATTTTCTTAACTCTTTCCCAGAGTCAAGTTTGACCATTATAATTACATAGTGCTCAAGTTGTGGTTTTTTTTTGGGGGGGTGGAGAGGAGATGGTTCTCTCTGTTCACATTGTTGTATATCTCTATAGATATATGTGTATATCCATACATATAAATATATTATATATATTTAAATATATGAATCTGTTTTTTGTCACTTTTGATCAGTTTGTGTGTCTTTCCATTGTTCTCAGGATTGATCATATTCATTGTTTTTTATGGTGAAGAAATATTCTATTCCATTCCATTCATGTACCACAGTTTGTTTGGCCATCTCAAAATGATGAGCATTGACTTTGTTTTCAGCTCTTTGCTGCCACAAAATAAATGCTATGAATACATTGGAATTTATAGTACTGTTCTGACTTCTATTTCCTTGGGATATATCTATCTATCTATCTATATCTATAGATATAGATATAGATATATATAGATATATATATGCTATGGAAATTTAAATAATTTAAAAATTTTTTTTAGCACAATTTCAGGTTGCTCTCTAAAGTGGATGGGCCAGTTCACAGCTCCACCATGTATCTATCTATGTGCCTATCTTTATAGCATTCCTCCAACTCTGACTATTCATGTCTTTTGTCATCCTTACCAGTTTACTGGGTACATGGTAAAATGTCAGAGCTGATTTGCTTTGTGTTCATTGTATTATTAATGATTTGGAACAATCTTTTATGTAGTTGTTAATTGATAACTCTTGAGAAGTTTTTATGCATATAGCTTGACCTCTTATCTTTTGGGAAATGGCACTTGGTCTTATATGTCTGTATTAATTAGCAGCATGTCATGATTATATGATCTTTACAGGTATTTAGTGTAAAAATTTCCCCCCTCCCCCCAAATCAACACTTTGCCTACTTATTGTAGTTGTGTTAATTTTGTTCACACCAAAGTTGATATCATGTAATCTCTATTAAGGTATTTTATGTAATTGCTTCTAAATCTCCTTCAGTTGAGAAATGGTCTTAACTTTGACAATTATCCAATCTGATTCTCTTTCAGGTAAAAAAAATTGTGTTATCTTTTATATTCAAGTCATGTGGAATAGACTTTTTTCTTAATTCATAACATGTGAAAAAAAGGTTTGATTAATTTTTTCATTACAATGGGGGAACAGAGTGGTAGAATTTCAAACTGTCTATTCTGTATATAACCTGTACATGCTCAGAAGTGCAGGTCTAAAAGGAGTTCAGTTCTAACTCCCTGACCCATTTGATCATCATCCCTTACAACCAACTATAAATGTATAAGAAGAAAAAAGAAAGAAGGATCCTGTGAAGGAAAGCAAAAAAAAAAAATATTGGGATGAGAGAAGCTTTTGTTTTCTCTAATCCCTGTCAATTTTCTCTTTCTCAGTATTTGAAAATAAATTATATAATATTGGTACTAGTTGTTTTTAAAAGTTTGATAGATTTTCCTGTGAATCCATTAGGACCAGACACAGCCCTCTCCCACTGCCCCACTTTGGTCTTTCCTTTACAGAGGAAGGTCAAGGAAGGGAGTAAGCATTCATATAGTAACTACTATATGCCAGGTACTGTGCTAAATGCTTCTCAGGTATCTCATTTAAGATAATTTACAGCTAGTTCTATTCCACTCCCTCCTTCATTGGATTATTTAAGATTTCTATTTAGTCTTCTGTTTGATAATTTTATATCTTTGAAAGTATTTCTCTATTTCTTTTTGTCTTAGTTTTATTAGTCTATAATTTCACATAGTAGGTTCTACCAATTTTTTGTATTTTTTTTGGTTTGTTATGATTTCACCTTGTTTGCTCCCTATTTTCCTAATTTGATTTTCTATCCTTTTTAATCATATGAGATAAAGGTTTATCAGTTTTATCAATCTTTTCAAAGAATTAGCTTTTAGTTTCATCATGTTTTTGTTGTTGTTTTCAGTTTACCTGTTCCTTAATTTTATGTATTTATTCCTTTGTATTTATTTTAGATTTGCTTATTTGTTGGCTTTCTGTTTTTTTTTTTAAAAGCCATATTCAGTTAATTAATCTCTTCTTTTTCTATTTTGTTAATGTATGTTTGTAGGGATATAATTGTTCTCCAGAACAGTGTTTTAGCTGAATCCCCCAAATTTTGGTATGTTGTTCATCATTATGATTTTCTTTAACAATTGTTAATTGATTCTTTGGTTAATTTTTAACCTAATCATTAGTTAGGATTTAATTGTTAATTTTTCATCTGGGTCTGTAATTTTAACTTGTTTTCTCTGAACAGATTACTATTTTTTAAAATTATTTTAGGGTCTTCATGGGATGTGTTTACTATTTCTGCCTTTTTACATTTATTTCCAGTATTTCTGTGTCCTTATTCGTGGTCAATTAAAAAAAAAGTTTGATGTAGTATTGAGAAATATATACATTCCTTAATACAAGTATTCCTTTATATTATTTTCTGAATTTATATGTATTATATATACATACATGTGCATATATATATGTGTGTGTGTGTGTGTGTGTGTATATATATATATATATACACACTTTAGACCCTTTAGAAGATGGAAAATGTCTTTTAGCTCTAGTTCTCTCTTCCTCCCCCAGCAGTTTCTTCAGTTCTTAGGTTTTCTTTTCTTTCTCTTTCTGTTAGATTTGTCCAAAATAGAGAGAGGGACATTGAAGTGTCCTGGCATTATTGTATTAATATCTATTTCTTCTTGTAATTCAGTTAAATATTTCGTTGTGAATTTAGATGGCAAGACATTTAGAGCATTTGAGCTTTAGAGGTTAAATATTGATATTGATTTGTTATCTATTTCCTTTCATCATAATATTGTTTCTTTGTTTATCTTTTTATGTCGAGAATATTTAATTTTGCTTTGGCTGACAGGATGATTACAACTTGTGATTTTTTTGGATTGACCTGATATATAGTAAATTTTTTCCAGCCTCTTGTTTCTATTCTCTGTATTTTTTTAAAGTGTTGTACATGTAACCTGAAGATTGTAGCGTTTTATTTTCTTATTCATTATTGAATTGTTCGATCCATTCACATTTAAATGTATAAAAATTTGGTTTATATTAATAGCTTTTTTTTTCTCAACTAAGGTTCCCCCCCTCCTTCCACTGTATTTTTAACAAGTTCTTTTGCCCCTTTTCTTCTGTAAACACAGTAAGATTTCTTTTCAGTTTTTTCTTCATTTGCCATGAAATGTCTTTTTTGGGTCTATGTCATCACATTCTTTTGGGTATCTGTTGCCCTCAGGAGCCCTGATTTCCCTTCTCTTAAGGCAAGATGAGTGGTCTCTCTAAGCATCACATCCTGGCAGATTATACTCATTGTAAGGTTCCCACTTCCCATTTATTAAATATCTTTCCTCCCTTAGATAGGATTATTCTTCATTGGGCCCCCCTCTAACTATTGAACTGAAATTTCTCCTTTCCTCGTTTTGATCCCTTACTTTGCCCCTTCAGTCATTCTTCACTAGGCTCTTTTCTTCCAGAGAAACTACAGGAATTATTTTCTCTTCATTGTTAACCTTTGACATGCTTAGGATGCATCTCATTCCCCTCTACCTTCAGTCTCCCATTTCCTCTTTTATGTATCCTGTCATTATGTAATTTAGTTCGACTTAAAACAATGATTCACAGATAGGTGGGATACTATGAGGTTTAGTTCATGATATTTCAGACCTGTTCCTCCACTATTTCTTCTGTTTGAGTTTTGCTTTTACCCTTGCATACTTTTCAAAAACAATCTTTTAATAGTGTCTCTGTTGTGCTTTCTGAGGCATTTGAAAAGCAAATTATTTGGTCAAGTCTGATTTTCTTGATAGGAATGCTTTAAACACCTTATTTTAATTGAATTTTTGCCATTTTTCACTAATGTGTATCACGGCTTAGATTTGTAAAGTATGTCACCTTGGTTTACATATTGAGTTTTTTGAAACTCATTAGTATGCTTTTTTTTGTGCTTTCTAGTGGTGCATTGTATTTTTTATTCCAATTTTACTTCGTTTTGTATTGAAAGTCTTTTTCCTGTTTTCAGAATTTGTCATTTGAGTTGTTAAATTTAATAGTCGATAAGCATTTGTTAAGTCAATTAACATTTATTAATACCTACTCTGTGCCCGGCAATGTGCTAAGTGCAAGGGTTTCAAATATTAAAAAGAATGATAATCCTTACCTTCAAGGAGCTTATAGTCTGATGGAGGAACACAACACACATGAATATGAGTAGTCTGAAGAATATTACCAATGAAAAATTGCTCAGGAGAAATGGTGTAACTGATAGTAGAAAAATAATACATGATCAGAACAGGAGATGGGGCAGGTCATGGAGCGAGGGCAAGGGTCAACTCATGGAAAATTTATGTATTAATGAGTAGCTTAACGATGTCGAGAAATATAGAGGAAAGACCTTGCACATTGGGCAGGATTTCCCCAAAAGATTTATGGGAGGATATGGACAAAAAGAAAGCTGAGAAACAAGTAGGGGAGGATATGAGGTGAAGGGGAAGGTGCTTGATGTGAGGGATGTAGGAAAATTCAAAGAAGTCCAAAAGGATCATAGCCTAGGAAGAAATTTAACCACTTTCTGTCTTGGAGTTTGTAGCACAGGTGTTGTTGCTGTTGTCTGTTTCTTTTTCTGCAAGTGATCTGTGGATCCTTTCTGTATTCAGAGATTTGAGACAGTTTTCTTATAATATTTCTCATGTCTTGATATTTTTAGAAGTCTCACATACTTCTGGGAGACCTATACTACCCAAGTTGTCTCTGTGTGTCCTTTCTTTGTGATCAGTATGTTTTGCTTGGATGTAGATAATGTTTCCTTTTTTTAAACATAACTGCTTTTAGCTTCTCTTCTTCCAGATTATTTTTTATTTTTCTGTATTCACGTTCCTAATCAATTGTCGTCTCTTTTGTTCCTTTGGTGAGGTTTGCCAGTGTGGATTCAAGTTTTTCATTCTGCCAGTTATTTTGGCTGTGCTTTTAAATTCTCCTTTCAGGATTCTTATTTCTCTTCTAAACCATTCAGGAACTATGGATCCATGCTTTCTTGAGAATCCGGAGCAACCTCTGCTTCATCAGGTGTGGATTCATTTTCCTTTGTTTTGCAATATTCACAGTTTTCTGGACTCATTTAGCTGATCTAGATGTCACATTCCCTTCTGATGTTAATCTTTCCTGTTAGTTTATTTGCATGTACTTAATTAAGGTCTTAACCTGAGTTTTCTTACTCCTGAGATCTTTAGTAATGTCTTTTTTCCTTAATTCTCCTACTGCTCACTTTCTAACTCCTTTCCCTTTGATTGAGATTTATTTAGGGCTGGACCCCAAAGCTGTCTCAGGCCCTCCCATGCTGGGCAATTCAGGTTTCACTGGTTTCAGTTTCTACTACAAGTGACTTCTGGGAGGAATAGAACTGACCCTAGCTTGCTGCTACTGGTCCCCTTTTCCTCAAGCATGGTAAAATCCTGCACACATGTCCTGCCTCAGTTATCTCTGTTCCTACTTCTCTAGCTAAATTAGAGTAGTTCCAGCCAAAACTAATGTCTGCTTCCTATTTTTCCACAGCATGGGATGTTGTAGGTAGAGGTGTTGACAAAGGATGGGACACAGATGAGTTGTCTTGCAAGTTCATGGCTTGTAGATTGGCTTGATTGTGGTGGCTAGTGAGGGTAGCTGTGCTGAGTAAACATATTAGGGGTTAGGAAGTCTTCACTGGGGCCTTGAAATTGCTTATCTCTTGCATATAAGCCCTATTTTGGAGAGGTCATGAGGATCAGATAAATGATCTAGTTCTTAATTTTGCTGGTACATGATCCCTGTTCCCTTTTGCAATACTCAGTTGAAGAGACACCATACTACTAGGTTCATTCATTGGTAATGATGCATGCTTTAATTCCTCTTAAGGTTTTCATTGCTCATGAATATCATGGATAATCATTTGTGTTTCATTTACTTTTTTCCTTTTGGCTCTTTTCTCCCCTTTTCCATTTCCTACATGTTCCTTTTGAAATAGGGGGTCATATTGAATATTGTTTAAGATGAATTCTTACAGGCTATATTGAATAAGAGTTCCATTGGCAAAGAACAATTCAAATTAATAATAGAATTAATAGTGTTAGTACTATTTCACTAAAATAAATATCCAAAATATTCAGGGAACCACAAAATAGCATTAAAGAAAACATATTAAGATTCAGACTAGTCTTTTAATATCAGATCTTTTCTCCCTCATGAATAAAATTGAAGATGTTAGCATGGTCCAGTAACAAGAGCATTGGCTATTGAGTGAAAGAAAACAGGTTCAAAATCTGTCTCTGTTGATTAAGACTTATGTGGCCTTCAGAAAGTCATTTATCTTCCTGGGCCTCATTTATCTCATCTGTAAAATGAGGAAGTTGGATTAAATGTCTTCTGATGTCTGTTCCAGCTCTGTATTAGTGATCCTATCATCCTATGATTCCAAAATTGATTCTGATATAAACCTTGTAAACTATTTTATTATATTTTGATAGTTTTCTTTTGCTGCAGTTCATATTGAGTTTATACCATTTTTAACATGTGGATATTTCTGAAGTTAAGAGATGGGATGTTTCAAGTCAATTTTGTGCTGGCTAGTTGATTATCTACTAAGGTGTAACTAGGAGTTTTTTGCTATTGTATGGGAATACTCAGTAGTTACAGAGCAATTTTCTTTTGCTGTGATTTCATACGTAAAATTTAGTGCTGCATCATAATCAGCAAAGTACAAATTGTTTTTCCTTAAAAACATTCATCAAGGCAGTTGACAACATCTGTCAATCTTTTTAATATAAACATAGGTAATAATAATAGTAATATAATATATAACATATAATAATATATAATAATTGTATATATAATATAATATAATTGTCATAAAAACTGTCATTGCATCCAGTATCAATAAACATTTTATTGCATAATTCTGAAATGGTAGTTGGTGCTTTATTTTACTTTATGAACATATTTTCTGATTTTTTTCATTTTTCATAAAATCATAAAAGATTCCTTCATTGATAGAACAATAGGCATAAATTCCATCATTATCGTAATTGAATTAGATATTAAAAAGTAAGAGAGATGTGTACCTGCCAAAGGTGTTTACTGCTGTCATGGAGGATGTTCAAAGCAGACTCGAAATGGAAGAGGGATTTCCTCGAGGTTAGTGGTTCTTAACCTGAAGTCTAGGAACCCCTGGGGGAACATGGATAGATTTCAGGAGGTTCTTGAATTTAGATGAGGAAAAATTTCCTCTTTATTTTCTAACATAAAACTGAAATTTATAATTTCTTTCAGTTATGAATGTAGGTAACAAACTTTTTTTCCGAGAAGGGGTACCTAGATTTCACTAGACTGCCAAAGGGTTCTACGACACAAAAAAGGTTAAGAGCCCATGCTATGATGATCAGGTCCTCTAGATGCTCCTATTTGCACATGTTACTATTTAAATTGCATCAAGTCCTGAACCAGTGCAGAACCTCCTAAATGGGATGTGTAATCACCCTGAGAGCCCTTCTAGTAGAGTCCAGAAACAGGTACCAATCATAACCAGTTAACCATAGGTAACCGTAAATGCTATGCTTCACCTCTAATTACTGATCTGTATCATAATCTGTTATTGCATTTGTTAAAACTTTCCTGAAAGAGGGAAAACAGAGAGAAAGAAAGAAAGAATAGGAGAGGAGGATATAGGATAAATAGAGCATTTATGTATCTTTTAGCCTGTCTATTGGGGGGAAATGTATACAAATCCTAATGGGGAAAAGCCTGGAAATGTGATTGTAATAAGAATTTTAACTTAGCAGATGGATGGTAAAATTTATTTTTGTTGATCATTATATTGCTTGCATTACCCAAATAAGCTAGCTAAGAGTAGGAGAATTGGATTTATACCAGTGTCTAATAAGAATGCTTGGTAAAAATATGTATTGGGTTTGTAGATCGCCTTTGCTATAAATCCTAATGCACTATCCAGATTTCTCTTGACATCTCTGCAGGAGTCAGTTTAAGCTCAACATATTGAAGAGTAAATTCATCATCCACCTTATCCTCTTTTCCTATTTAATGGTATTCTCATCTTTTCTGTTTCAGTTCTTCAGTCTTCTTTAATCTTTCCTCTGTTCTCCTCTAACCTTTCTCGCTCCCTCCCTCCATTTTTCCCTCTTTCCCTCTCCCATCTGCTCTATCTCCTTGCCTCTTTATGTATTCACCAGTCATCAACTCCGTTAGATTCTTCTTTGGAAATCTCACTCATACCTGCCGTTTCCTTTCTGTTCCTGTTGCTACCACCCTAGTTCACCACCTTATCACTTAATGCTCCACATCTTAGCTGCTCTACTTGTCTTTATGCTTGTCTTCCTCAAATTCATTCTGCCTTTAATATTTCCAAAATAATACTTAGATTTTCCCACCTGCTAGCCTAGGAACTCTGATTGACTTCTCAGTCAATGGGTTTCTCTTACTACTCCCCTTCTCACCTATCTTTAGGTGATCTGGTTTCCTCACTGTCGCCCAGTTTTTCCCTTTTTATCTTTGCTCCATTGATTAATTTTCCTAGATTGTCTCCCCCCTTCCAATTATTCAAACCCTTCTCATCCTTAAAAATAAAACAAATTCTATCTCTTGTGAAGCCTTCACTGATTCTAACTTAAGGCTGAAGTGATCTCCTTTTAAAAATTTTGTATCACAGTTGTTGTCTGGTTGGATTATGAGCTGCTTGAGGCAAGGATTGTTTGTTTGACCTTTTTTTTTTGTATCCTCAGAGCTTAGCACAGTGCCTGATGTGATGCATACTTAATAAATGTTTATTAACTGCCTGAATTTACCTGGTAATTACTATGTACTGTGTTGTGGCATCTTCTATTATTGTATTCAATTCAATTTTAAAAATTATTAAGCATCTGCTATGTGTGGAGAATTCTTCTTCTTACTTACATTTTTGCATTGTGATGTAGCTTTTTGTTGATTATATCTTCTATCTCTAATTAGACTATCTGTTTTTTAAAGGAAACAATTATTTCTTTTTTGTTGCCCTTACCCCTGTATATAGCTCTCAGCCACAGATCTTTGAGTTCAACAAACACTTAATAAATAGGTGTTGATTGGACTGACAAATGTCCAAGATAGATTTAAGTCATAAGGCAGCTCAGAGTTGAGACTGGGTAATATGGACTCATTACGTAATTGAGAGTATTTAAATAAGAAAGAGAGGTAGAGCTTTAGAATATAAGATAGGCTGGCTTAAAAAAGTAGCAATGTCTTATATGCAAAAAAATTATCTTGGGATTTGAGAGATATAAGGAAAATGTTTGTTTCCATAAAATTTAAACAACTGCTAGAAAAGTAAGTAAAACTGGATATAGCCAGTCTTATCTTGTTTTGCTGTTAGAAGTCAGTATGAAGGACAAAGGTTAAACTTTGCTTAGAGTGAGCATGCTTAATAGGCTCATGAATACTAACTTCTCCACCTCTGGGAGGGGCTAAGACGCTATTTTCTGAACATGGGATGTATGTAGAAGGAGGAGAGACGTGTCAAGGAGTTGATGTGTAATGGGCATGCTGGAAAGTTGTGCACTCTGAAATACTCAGCCAATGAGGAAACAGAAGAGGGACTAGAAATAAATAGCTAACTCTAGCTTTGGAGGATGCCGGCTTTTGCAAATGTATAATAAAGATTCTTTTGACTACCCCTTTTTTCTGTAGTTTCTATTCTCCAGGGAGCTGCTCTGTTTGTCTAACTCATAGATGCTAATGAAATTGTTATCACCTATATGTATATATGTTTATATACATGTATATGTAATACAATTCATTTTTAAAATGATTACAGACATTTGGGGGGGTTTCACGGTTGGAATTATATTTGGAGAGCTGGAAGGGACTTTGGAGGCCATGTACTCCAACCCTTTTATTTTACAGATTAGGACACTGAGACCTAGAGGAGTTAGGTAACTTGCCCAAGGTCATGTAGAGAGTAAATTGTAGATTGATGAGCTGAACCCAACTTCTCCTTACTCCACATTAAGTATCCTTGCCACCACACCACACTGTGTCTAAAAAAGAAAACTTGTTTGTATGCTTAAAAAAAAAAGAAAGCATTGAATTAAGAGGAATTGAAATTCTGATGTCTGTTTTGTATTCACTTTAAATGGGGGTTGTATGTTGTCTGTTTTAATTTTCTTTAAGGAAGGTGTTTTTTCAGTTATAGCTTAAGAATGGAAAATTACAATCTGGTCTTCTTAACCTATCCTTTAAGCAATTGTTAGACTGATTAAAAGAACCATTTCAGCTTTTCAAACTTAGTACCTGACATCATTCTTGACACACAACAGGCATTCAATAAAGTTTTGAATGATTGATTGATAGGTTGACATTTTGAATGGAAGTAGTAGAAGCCAACTCAATACCATATCGACATTCCTCATTGAATTGGAGAACTATAGTCAAATAACAAATCTGGGAAAAGTGGCAAAAATGAATTTTTTTATGTCATTTAAAATTTTGTCTTCTGAGGGACCTAAAAGTCATCATTTTCATATAAATGCTCCTGCTTCACACATGCTTAGTGATCCACCAAAAGGTAGTATATGCAAAAAGCCAGTATTTGCAGGCTTGTATTTGTAACATTTATTATCATTACCACGACCACCACCACCACCACCACCACCACCTTCATCATTGTTATTATTTGGTTTAGACTCGTGATTTCATTGGTAACTCTGCAGACAGACAATTTATCTGTAACTTATAGTCTTTGAGCCTGGAACAGTAGGAAATTAAGTGACTTGCCCATAGTCCCATAGTCAACATGTTTTAGAGTCTGGACTTTGAACCCAAGTCTTCTTCACCTCAAAGCTGACCCTCCAGTTACATCCTCTCTCTTACTGCTATTTTGATAGAAGTTTATGTCCCAGCTAGGAAATGTTATAACAGTCTAGAAATAGGATGTTTGAAACATTTTATCTTTTATTCAAAATAACATTCGTCTTTTCTAGGTAGAAATATGTGAGGTAGTCATGGAGAAAACAATGGATTTTGTAGTCAGAGATTGAGTCTTGGTTTTCCACTTATGTGTCATCTTAGGCAAAGTATTTAACAGTTCTGTATTTTATTTACCCGTATCTAGAAAATTTAAAAAAAACCTTAAATTTGGTAATTTTTAAGATCCTCCACAAATATCAATAACATTATATCTGACTTGTAGTAAGTTTTTGTAAGTGGCTTTATCTAAATCCTGTTTGCTAGTTACATTTTGAAAGTTAAGGCATCATCATTTCATTGAAACTCAAGCTACTCTTTGTCCTTTAAAATAGCATCACACAAACAAGAAGGATCATTGATGATTTCTTCTCTGTTATACTTTTTTTTGTCCTCTCCCAATATTTAGATGAGTTGTGTCTATATTAGAGGAAAGGGCCTGAACCTGTGGTTTCAGGAACTCCCTGGTTAGGAAATTCTCTCTCCCAGTGCAGTTTAGCACCTTCTCTGCAATTTTTATAATTTTAGAGACTTACCTGGGAGAAAGAAGTCACATCACACACGTGTCAAAGGTGGAACCTGAACCTGGCATTCCATTTTTGAGGCCAGCTTTCTATCTACTTTTCCATGAACTCTCTCGTGTCTGTGTTATTTAAATAAATAATAGCATAATGAATATTTCTCATGTGTTGAGGCTTGGCTTCCCTGCTGAGATGGACAGTTAGGCTGATGACTTTAAGCAGTGTGATTTCCATGACTGAAACCTTAATGATAGCAATTACAGTTAAGAATAGAATAAACATTCAGTGTTCTGACTTTCTTCACATTTCCCACTGTAGACTGCTCAATTCATTTTCTCTATTTGAGAAAAACAAACACAAAATACCATCAACCTGAGATCCAAAAAGTTTTCCTAGGAATTAAGAATTGTTCTTCATCAGGCCTGTTTTTAATATGTATGTTTTGTTTTGTTTTGGGCAGGCCAGAATATCAACTTTCTTCACGGCTATCATGGTCTTGTATAGGATTGCATTTTCATTCCTTTGGTCAGTACAATCACTTTCTTTCTCCTGTAGGGATAACCAAAAAAAAAAAGACCTGAAATGATTTGTTTTTTCATTTTGTGCCTTGTCAACAAGTGCTTACTTTTAAGCAAAAATTGGTTGGAAATTCATTTGAATTATAGTCCCACTACCCTACATAGGTGGAAAGTTGGAAAACAGAGACTCCCATGGTTCCATTCCAATTTATTTCTTATTACACAACAGTCTTTACCATCATTTATAGGCTAAAGGACTTAAAAGTATACAGGTTTGAGTGTGGAGTTTGTAAGGTGGATAGATTTTTGCCTAGGTAAAGTCTTGTAATGTTTTCCCCAAGACAGCTGATCTTTTGAAAGTACCTTCCTCAACCTAGTGAGCTAGTCCCTCTTGGCTCCCAAGTGTGAAGGGATGGAAAACCTTAATGTTTCCCATTTAGATTCTATTTGAACCTTTGGTAGAGGGGAAAATAACTTCATATTACTGGAAATCAATGCAGCTACTTGAAATAAGCTACTTGCAGCTTTTATATGGTGCTTTGAGATTTGTAAAGCATTTTACTTATAAAATAAAAAAAAAACAATTTGTTATCTCTTTCAATCCTCACAGCAGCCCTAGAGATAGGTGCTATTATCTCCATTTTATAGATTGCATTCTGGTCCCTTTGTTGATAGCTAATTTATTTTTCCCCCGTGAAGATACTAGTTTTTGGTTTTAACAATTAACATGCAAAGAATACCTTCCTTTGGAAATTTTACTGCTTATTGTGGAAATTTTCCAAAAGGAGAATCACAAATATCTTTCCCAATCATTAAAAGGAAATAATCATTCTAAGTGAAGCCTGAAGATATATTTAGTCGTAACACTTGAAACCATGCTATATTTACATGTGGCAACTTTTATGGACTCCATATTACTGGATTTGTGACTAATGTTTGGTTTAAGTTTTTCTTTCTTCCTTCCTTCCTTCCTTCCTTCCTTCCTTCCTTCCTTCCTTTCTTTCTTTCTTTCCTTCTTTCTTTCTTTCTTTCTTTCTTTCTTTCTTTCTTTCTTTCTTTC